>NC_088610.1:2733750-3050625 GCF_036013475.1 Columba livia | reverse complement strand
TTCTTGTCTCCACCATCTTTTATTGCATTCCCTTTCCAACCTCCATTATTTAAGTGCATTTAGTGAGAAATGCTGTGAGTGCAGTTCTGCTGTGGGACAGGGACTGGGATGGACAACTTGACCTTTTTGAGACCTTTCTGGCCATGTTACTGTGACTCTGTCCTCTCCAGTCCAGTTTCTGACCCAAAGCAACAATTTAATTGATTTCCATCAAAATATCAGCTGTGCACCGAGGACAGGCTTACTATGAACAGTTATCTCTACTTTTTCCCATTGCAAACTGGAGGTCTTGTAGGCTTTTTCTCCATCGCTTACGTGTGATGAGAGGGCTCATCTACCTTCACTGTTTGTATACTAATGCTGTGCATCACTATAAAAAGCAGATTCTTCCTCCCCCCCTTTCTTTGGAGAATTCACAAAACAGCTGTCTTTAAAAATCCCTTGAAGTATTGTGTAATCTTAGCAATAGCAGAGAGCACTTGGGAGTTCAATGCATTACAAAGTCTAATAACAGTAACAATAACAACAATAATAACAGTAAGGCAATGAAAGCTCAAGGATGCTGTGACTTTGAGCGTGCTGCAGTATTATTTTGAAAAGGTCTATGGAAACTCCAGGAAACCTCACTCACCAGACAGCTACAGATTAAAATATGTCTTAGGGGGCAGATAACACAAATTAGACCCTTTCATTTCCAGAATGTGGGCTTGAAGCTGGCTTGTGTTGAATGCAATAAAGGTGCTTACAGACTGAAGACACTTCAATAAACTAAATCAGGATTTGCACCTTTTCACATACTCAGGTTCAGTTCATTAGATTTTATAGGCATTTGCTATGATCACACCTTGAAAGGAGTAAGCTGGTCAACTAAAAAGAAAGCCAAGGGGAACTCTTGTTCAGTTCCAGCACTGCCATTGACACATACTACAATGAATTCCAGTGACTCTATATTTGATCATTGCGCAATAAGTCATTTTGGATCTGTGTACAACCCTCTTAGATAGCAAGAAATCACAGGCTGCAACAGGAGGACATCTTAGAGCTAATTTAGGGCAAGGTGGGGTATGGTGGCCCATGGCACATTCCTGTAAGAGATGCAGGTCCAGGTCAGCCTAGAGGTGGAAGATGAAGGGCTCTAACATGAACAGTCTCCTCTTTCCTCCCAGAACCCAGCTCAGCCTGACCTCAGAGGGAACCAGGCACTTGAAACCTCCTGAGGTGTGTTCTGCACATGTCAGTGTGAGTGCAGATGGAACATAAAGTCAAAGGAATACTCGCTAAACTTGCACCAAAACAAAAAAAAAAAATATATATGACGAACGACAGAAATTGAGACCCAATATGTTATTCACCTCAGCTTTTTAAGCCTCTGAAATTAATATGATTTTAATGGGAAGCTAACCCTGAAATACTACGCACAGCTCCAGGAATCTCTCTCTGCACCGTGAAGATTCACTACAAGGAGATCTCATGGGACAGACAGAAGCTGACAATTTAATACATGAAGACTGAAGCAGAATAAGCTGATATCTTAATCAGCTCTTCCTTTGGAAACGAAGACACTGCACAAGTTCCTTCCTTATCCGATGTTTTCTCAACCCTAGTTCATCATATCTGGTCATAGAAATAATTCTGTGACCTTTCTGGCAGCCTCTTTTGTTTGTGGGGTTTTGGTTTTGCTACAGACCACATTTTCAGGGAGAGAAAACAAAACAAAAGCAGGTTTTACAGCTCTTCATAAAACTGTCATCAAACCAAATGCTTGAATATCATTCCCTTTAGTAAGCCTCTTCACAAATAAACAGTCCTCAGCATGCCTGCAACCGCCAGCTACCAGGTTCAGCTACAGCAAGAGCTCTTAGCAGCAGCCCCTTCTTTAATTGCTTTTTACTTCACCAGCAACCAGCACGTCTGCTGTGGGCTGGTGGGCCCAGAACAATGTACAGGCAGGAATTTAAAGTGTTTCCCACCAAATCATGTTTGGTTGCAAGCTGGCCCTTGAATTCCTGACTTTCGGTAATTGTGAATTCATAAAGCTTTGAGGGTTCAGGAGTGTGTGTGCCAGGCTGGGATGCTGCACAAAGCCTTGCTGGAAGGATGAATGATTCACTTGAAAGAGGATCCTGAAGCAAGCATCAAATTTTAATAAGTCTTTGACTCTCTTTTCTAAATGTCATCTCCTAATGGCACTGTGGAAAGATGCTGTTTCTCCTATTAGATTCTCTCTTAAAAATGCTCAAATACTAAACTCGTGGTATCTGATAAGCCATCAAAGAAGTTTGCTCGCTAGACCTTAAAACGTAAGGAAAGAACATCTCACCGTTCGTCTTTATGTTGTGATGTTGTCTGGATGTGCAGCACCTGCTTCTGTTTTCAACCGCCACGTGAAAAATTTTCCTGACTTTAGAATCATGTGAAAAACTGAAAGTCATTGATCTGAATTATTCTTTTAAAAGCTGGGAAACTCAGAAATTCATCTAAAAATATGGCCATTTGTTCAACAAAGTCCTCCTGCACCCTTTGAGCCCAAAACCTCACTTGAATCACCACTTTTGCACACAACAGGCCAGTGTTCAAGAAGAAGCAGGGGAGCAGAGCTGGTGGTTGATGGATATATGAGGCTATATACCACACCAAGGGCCTTTGCATATAGAACAGCCCCCATAGGATGTGATTTAATGTGCATTTGGTTTCTGACCACTCCCACCAGGTGTCACATAATTTAATTTACACAAGTACATGTGCGCCCACATTAAACTCACAATAAATTATGAACTGAAAATAGTGAAGTTTGTTTTTAATGGGAAGGAAGAACCAACCATTTGATGGAAGGTCACTTTGGAGATCCACCCAATTTAATAAAGGAATGGCTGCATGAAGATGTTTTTATTTATAGAGGTAAAATATATCTCTGACGATCTAAATCACTTCTCAGCCTGAAGCAGCTCTGAGCTGGAGGATTTTTTCATGGCTGTTGCTGTGAGGCAAGGATATATAATGCAGTGAGTATGTACACTTGGCTGGGAATCACAGGACTCTTGTGACAAGAAAACAAGACTCCTGCCAGCTGATTGCCCACGGGTACCCCTGCCATGTGATATAGCATTGCTGGCACAGGCAAATGTAAATAGGAAAGTCTGCTAAATCAAACTTTGTTTGCAGATGCAGACCGCCAAACATAATATAACTTTGCAAGGTGAATGAATGCCCCATCTTAGAGAGTGACAAGACCTTATTTTCCCCCTTTCAGCCTCAGAATTTAAAGGGCTTTGTGCAGAGTAGCACCTACTCCTAACACACTATAGTGTCTGGCAAGCCTTCATACAGCCCCATAGTAGGCTGAGAGAAAACAAATCCTCATCCTTTTGTTCACTAAAATCTCTTTTTGCTCTCCCCTAGATCTTATACACAAGTAGTATGTTTTCATTCTGTAACCCGTTGATGGAAAAGACCAGTCTTAAAGACTGATCTTTCCTGTAGCGAATGGGAAAAGAAACTTAACTATTTCTGCTCTACCAATCCTCTTTTTTTTTTAATTTTACTGACTGCATGGGCATTTTTATTTTTAGGTTGATGCACAACACAGATGAACCAAGAATATTTTACCCTGTGGACCCGGTTCAGTCAAGATTAGCTTTGCTGCAGGAGGAGTTTATAGACATCGTAAGAAGTACGGGCAATGCCATGGAAACAGGAATCCCTAGCAAAGGATAACTAGGGATGCTGATAGCCATCATTGAACACAATTTACTTTGAAGACTGTCTCATCTATAGTTTCATACCTATGATATTTTCAGACCCACTTTGTGAAGAAATATAATTTTGCAATTTCTAGTTTTTAAGAGATTGTTGGATATTTGTTCCCTCTGGAGTCACACTAAGTAGTAGTTGCATTGCAAACAGTTCTGACCGGATTAAGAAATGTTTACATGTAAAATTAGTATTCAGCAGCAAGAAGGGCAACATAATCTGCGCTGCACATTTTAAGCCAAGAAGTTTCATATTAACATTGAATTTATTATTTTCAGTTGTAGCGCTGTGCTTGAAAAATTGAGAGCTGTGTTCTCCTTTGGGCATTCAGCCTTTCAGTTTTGTATACCAATTTAGTAATCAAATTAACTTACACAGCACATTTCATGTGCAAACACTTCCGAACAAAATATCAGTATCACTTTCCTGCTGCATTACTAAAGTATGTTTTCTCCTACCATATAAATCCTTCCTGAATGGTCTGTTTTTTTTTCTTTTTAGTTTAGAGGTCAAACATTCCATCTAAGAGAGCATGTATCCATTAAAACCAGCACTTATTATAGATGTAACATTTACAAAACTCTGGGCATAATTTTTACCATTTTATTCACTCTATGTTGGCAAGAATTAATTTGGTTCAATTAAAATCCAAAACTGAAATAGCTAATAAAACACCAACAGGGAAAATATGAAAAATTATCCCCAGCTGCAGTTAGTTGTATTTGCTATACACAAAAAAGCTGAATGAGGAACTGAGTGTCTAAAAGTAGGTTTATTTTATTCTTTTGAATGGTATTGAAATATTGTATTGCATTCTAGTAGTGGAGAGTAGATAATGAATTCACTAGTTTCAGCCCTAAAGGGTTTACTAGAAGATCAGATAAATATAGTTAGAGACGTGAGTAAAAATATAAAATATCATCAAGAGCTTTCAAAGAAAATCTTGGTTTTAAAACCAGTTTAAGAGGAAACAAACTGAAAGAGATGGATATTGGTTGCTTAATTAGATAAAGCCAGTACCTTAATTTTAATGAACTTTCCGGAACTACAAGTAGCATTAAAGACCATAGCAATTTACATCAACAAGTACCTAATAGGCCTCTTAGATAATATTGCCTTTAGCTATAAAGCATCCACCATAAGAGCTACTTAGCATTCCCTTTGTGTATAAAAACACTCCAAACCTTTCTGGACAGTTTATTTTAAATACTTTGGCTTTTTTTTCAAAATCTACACACGCTGCAGAATGGGCCGACGGATTAGTCATTGCTGATGCGCCTAATTGAGGGCAGTTAGAGACTTGCACATGAATATATACAAGACTACCTTTTAATGACCAGTTTGTAATTATCGATGGATCGTTTCCATTATTTCTTGGCAAACTGAAACAAATCAAAGGCTTCCCGCTTACCAACAAGTTGTTTATAAACTAAAGGTATAAGCCACCGGCATAGCTCATGGAGCAAAGGCTGGGCAACGAGAGGAAAAAGCACAGCTTTGGTGATTTTAAAGCAATAAAATTGTATTTCAAAGCTATTAAAATTTCTCAAGCAAGGTCAGGAAAGATTTATAAGCACATGGATTTATTGCAAAGACACACCCTCCCTGGACTTCAGCTCTTTTTCAGCTGTAGAGAAAGAAAAATGTGTTTAGCTTCTTCAGGTTAAACTCAAGTTAAAAGAAACAGAACCCCTTATTCTCCTTCTGAACCCACAAACACTTACTGCAAAACTCCTCAACTCATAACATGGTTAAATATCTATAAGCGACTATATTGCAGACTGCAGTGTGTGGGGGTGACATTCCAGGGACATCATATATTGCCCTGTATCAGGTGGGGGGCATTTGTTGTCTCCCACCATCCTCTTGCATACAAATAAGGTGGGAAGAGTTGTGTTCCCGTGCTTTCTAAAAAAGGGCTCAGTGCCGTTTCTCTCTAAAAATATACTGATTTTGGCCTTTTAACTGATTTTGTACATTGCTGTCTTCATGCAAATTCCTTGACATGCTGAACTGCAGTAGATTGCAAAGGACTTATCTTAGAATCTATTAAAAAAATGTGTGTCTTAAGGAAAATACCATATGTACAGTGTGCCATTACATAGTGATGCTTTATTAATTGTCTGATTTGGGTCATTTACTTTTAAGAGGCTGCTCAGGTATTATCCCTTGGCCTATATGGGCAGTGACAACTATAAAAGTTAACTTGAAAAAGTGACAGCTTGTCCTTTTCACCCTCAGTCTGGACCTCCTACAAATGATCTCCCTAAATTTTTATTATTATTATTTTTTAAACAGGTACATTTAAAAATACCTGCCAGCTCCATGTTATTCTTCTGAACTGAATTTGTTGCAATGTCTATAAATGGGTATTGCAGATAGCTATGCACATTTCAGCAATTAATTGCTTATTAAACTCTCGGTTCGGTGCAGAAATCTAAGGAAGATGTCTGCAAAGGCTGATGTTTGTGATATTAGCCGGCTGCTTACTGTTAGAAAATGGACAGTAATGACTTCAAATTAGGATCTACTGCGCCAATTCTTGCATATCCAGAAATGTAGCAAATAACAGGTCTTAAAGCTCCAGCAAGTGAATTTTAACACCACCCTGTGGTGTTGTGCTTGTCCAAGGGTCTGCACACAAGTTCCTACCTGCTCAAAGACACTGAAAATTATACTTTCTCAGGAAGAAATGTAACACCATTAGACTCTATGGTTCACCACAGTGAAGCAGGAGAAAAAAACATGCATTTGTTGATAACAAATGGGTTTATTATGTCATTAGGTAGCAAAACTTCAATTAACAAGTACAGATTTAATTTAGTCAAAAGTGGTTAACTTAGGAGAATTAATAATATAAATCTTGAGTTTCAGGTAACCAACAAGATCCTGAAGTGAAGGAATAGGTCTGTACATAGGATATAAGTATTTAGAACAGAATTTGTCATCGTGCCCACCAATACTCAGGCATGATTTTCCAACTGCTACACCTGTGTGTGAATCCTGGTGACTCTAACAAACAGGCGGGGGTCACACATCTGCCACCACATCATCACCTTAGCAATGGCTCAGGATGTCTTTGTGGCTTTTACAATGAAAAAATGAAAAAAGAAAAATAAATAAATAAATAAATAAGGCTTTGCATGTCAGTTAATTATGGCAATATATTTTGACACCTACATCAATTCTTATTAGACCTACTCGTTGTGAAAACTTGTTTATCCTGGTGGAAACGTAATAAAAAACTTCCTCATGTTTTTTACTATCATCTGTACCAATTACTGTCTATCCAGCCTCGGTGATTATTTCTTATATTCTCATATATGGTCCAAATATTACCTTGCAGAACTAGATATTTATAGGCGGCTCAGGATTTAAATTTTATAGGTAACATAACACTTTTAATTGCATATTCTTCTGAATTTAGATTAAGCCGAATAATGGGATGTCATCCATTTCAAATTCAAATTAGACTAACTTATTCCACCACCGAGTGAACTTTGTCTTCACAATCTATCTCAGCATGCAAGCGTGATATAACATAGAAAGCAGTAACCAAGGGTGCTTTAAGTAATGAATATGCTGTCAGAAATGCAGATCCATGTGTGACAGCTGAACCACTGAATTTTGATTTTGATTTTTATTAATTGGGAGACCCTTTCAGTAACCTCTGCTAACCAGTGCTCGAGCAGCTCAGGGCACACTGGCAAGAAGACATGTACAAATGAGGACTCTGCAATCATTTATAGCCATATGTATGTAAAAATATGTTGTTGACCAGTGTTTGTTGAATTTTACAGAATTAAAACCAAGCCAGAATGTTTTCATACACCACACAATGTGATTTTACAGCATTTCATGACACATTTGTGTTCCACACAGAGTGGTGCTTCCTGCTTCCATATAGCACCATTAATAAAGGAATAATTTGGATTATGTTGAAAACAGAGGCCACAGATTAAGTTGAGAAATAAATATAGTTTTTGTATACTTGATAATGAATCTTTTGATTGAATGTTCCATCACAGTTATTACTTTTGATTAGTTAGATTCAGACATACTGTGCCAGATTTTTATGCCATATAATTTATATAATTTGATTTCAGTTAAATGGCAATTTTGCTAGCAAATAAGCCTGTATATTTTCCTTTCCTTAAATTATGCTGAAGATTAAAAACTCAAAATACTCCAAAGTCAGTAACATTTGCACTTATGCACTTTTTGTTATGCACAAACCAAGACTAAACCCCAGCAGCTGTTTCAAGAGGCACAAGAATATAAGCAAACACGTACACATATATTTTGCAATATATTTGCAACATTTGCAAAACAAGATGTGTTCCCTCCAATATGTGTTCCCTCCAATCCAATATTTGTTTTGCAGAAGTGTGGTTCACTTTTTCCATAACAAACTAGCAGGAATGAAAATCCCAGAGTTGGTATCCTTGACCAATTTTAATTGAATACATTTTGAAGGGGCAAACTCTGCTGACACAGACTGTGTGTCGGGGTCCTGTGTGGTCACCAGTAATTAAAATTCCATCTGAAATGGTCTGTAACACTTCCCATTCAAGCGTGTTAAACCACTTTACGTGTATTACATACCAATTATTAATAATTAGAATATCTTCTGTGATTTGTAGATATGATCTTCAGTTGATCATGTAGGAAACTGAGGCAGAGAGAAGGGAAAGCCCCTTTGAGAGGTCCCAGCTTGCCTTCATTTAATGGCTAGGAAGAAATTTGGATATCAGACTCTCACTACAGCCATACAACCACAAGATAAGGACCTATTCCTTACCACAGCCATGTCAAAGTTACCCAATTTACTCATTCTTCCTTGGTTTTGTTGTTGTTTTGAAGTTGTGTGTGCGTGTGGTTTTTATTTTCCTTTTTTCCTTCTGTAAAAGGCTCTATTATGGAGTTTTGAATATCATCCAGAAGAAAGCTCCCATTTAGGCACTCTTAAACATTTGACAAATCCACCAAATGAAGGAAGTTCAGATTTAAGGTTGGAAATCCAGACTGACACCCCAGCCTTACTGATATCGCCACAAAACTCCTTGCTTTCGTGCATTAAAGTCAGACCTCTTACTTTATTAAGTGCTGGAGTTTTTTGTAGTTAAATTATAGTAACAAGTGCTCCAGTTTCACTAAAACCCACTACCTACAAGATTTGGATTACTAAAATGTAACCTAAATCCTTTCTGCTGGTGGTGTGTGCATTTGAAGATAAGTAGCAGGGTGAGTAGGCTAATAATGGATTGGAATCTCCTATGGATAGTTCAGCGCATCTCTAATTTCATTGCAACTATTTTTCTAGTTAAATTTAGATGAAAGAGGAAGGCGCATCTATTTCTTGCCTGCTTTTTTTTTTTTTTTTTTAAGGTATTATGAGAATTATTACATAAACTCACACATACAGACAAGTGCAAAGTGGCAGCCACAGTAGGATATTCATTTGTGTCTTATTTCCAGTGATTGATTGGAGTGTGGATGATGCTGGCCCATAATAATTAAAGACATACTATTGTACGAACTAACATAAAATTGTTCCTCTAACTCACCTTGCTGTAGATGCGGGATTAAAACGGGCACTTATTATTAGTTTAGTATAATTTTAATGGCATTTTCTGCTGCTCAAGTCCTACATACATCAATCTTTAAATAAAGCAAGTTCAACCACAGCCTTTTCTGGCAATGGAAAAAATATCCATTATCTCTTTCCCAAATATTCACACCCAGCCAATCCTACCAGAAAGGAGCCACCCAAACTAGTCACAAAAGTTTATCATGTCTGTAGATTTTCAAACATTTAGAGTTTTTTCCATGAGACAGTGGCTTTTATCCCTTCTTATGGGGAGATGCACAACTGTATCCTGATTTGCACCTTCTGGATGGCTTAAAACACTCCTCTTCTTTCCTCCTTTAACTCCTCTATGTTCCATTTCCAGAAAAAATTGAGAGGTTGTTTGTTCCTTCTTGCTGAGAGTGAACATAAAAGGTGCTGTCCCTACCCTCTCCCTTTTGGTTTTATTCAGCAAAATGAACAGAATCTGGAAAGGAAAAATAAAAGTCAATTAAGAAGAAAGGTTTGAGTAGGTCTGAAATGGAGGAGGGGCATATAAATGGTGAACAAGCAGTTCACACTTTATATAGTCTCCTGGCTAAGGCTTTATTGCTTTGAACCACATCTTTGGCACAGCTCTTACCAGGGTTTGTGAATATTCATTGCTTACATTTGCCAGGAAAAAAAAATGGGGGAAAAAAGATTAATAATACGGATGAAAACACTGAAATATTTTTTTAAGCATAATAAAAGCTTTAAATGAGCAGATGAATTAGAAAAAATGATTTTTGGGGGTCCCAGCCTGCCTTGCCAAAATATGAATGAGAAAGAAGTCCTAGCGAGGATTTGTTTATACGAACATAGAACTTGAGGAAAATTAAATCTTACTTTATGTAATGCTGGCAACCAAATCCCCAGCTTGGTTACAGGAGTGTAAAGACAAACTAACTCCACTTTGCTTGGTGGACCTACTATGGGTTCTCATCTTGCTCTCATCTGTGTCCCACCAGTTCAGAGCAGAGATGGGTCCAGCCGTCAGCAAGAAATTTGCCTAAAACAAGAGTGATGCACATAAAGAACTCCCGAGCTTATGGATTGACTCTTGTCAGCTGTTACTCATTAGTGCTTTCCTCATTGATATTAATTTTAAAGTCTAACACCTTTCTTTCTATTTTTGAGGCATTTGTCTTTAAAGTAATTTCAATATTCCAGCTACAAAGGTGTCTGCTGTCTTTGACTCAGCTGACATTTACTTGCGAGAAACTGAACTGAAGCAGCTGGTAATTTCTATAGGAGGTGTTGGCATTTTCTTGCTGTTATGCCTTGTTGCTCTAGTAGATGTTTGTAGAGGCCGATATTGCCTATTTTTTTTCCCACTTTTACTTATGTTTGACAGATTACTTATTGTTTATTGACTGCGGGAAGTTTATTGTGTGATTTTGCCTCCTCAGCCCTGGTATTTGTCTCATGATAGGGTGTTTATCTAACACTAAACTCTTTTCTTACAAGTCAAAATTTCAAAGAAATTATTGCCTTCACTACTCAGCTCTTAGCAAACTGTACACTTTCATTTCTGATTCTATGCAATACAGGAAATGTGATAATTTGCTGAGTACCACATAACTTTTTAAGTAAAGTTCAGTCTCCTCATCTCTTATTCCTGTGTTATCACATGAGGGAAATAATCTTCCATAGAAAAATCTATGCTGATGAATGTTAGGACTAATAAAATACGTTTTAAAGGTGTATTACATATTTAAAAAGCAATGTGATGAGTATATTATGACAAGTACCTTTTTTAATGTTACGGTCCATAAGCTGAATAAGGAACAAAACTATAATAATCGGAGGCCAACAGTGACAGTAAAAAGAAATGTTAATAAATACATTAAGATCAATCTAAAGGCTTGTGTCAATAATCACTTTTGTATAATAACATGCAGTGTTGATACCCTGTTGCACTACTCACATCGACACATTAACACATAATTTTGTTCAAATTTATGGAGTTCTTAAGTAATTGCTGCTTATAAACAGAGCTGCCTGATTTAACTTCTAATAAACTTACCTTTTAGAAGAGTAACCATGGTCTCTCTGAATAGGTGTGACAGCATCACGTGGAAAAGGCCTCATGTCTTCCTGACATCTTTCTTTCTTTAAGTTTCCAACTTAACATTTGTTGTTTCTTGCCAATAAGTAGCACGGAATATATTACAGAGAAAACATCTACAGTGGGAGAAAATTATGAAAAGTCATTTCAGCAAAAACACTACCTCTTTCTTGCCAATAATATGGAGGTTTATACCCACAGTCATTAATCTCGGTAGCTCACTGACCATGCTGGTCTCAAACCTTTCTGTATAAAAGTTATAGTTTGGAAATTATCCTTTCTGCCAAGCAAATCTTGGTGTTTTGCTGCAAGAAGCAGCTCAAGAATCGCCAGCCTGGCCAAGGTCGTTCTTCACCTCAATTTGAGAAAAGTGGAGCTTGCCCAGCTGTGGAAATGCCAAAGGAATTTACACAGAGATTGTAAGAGACAAGTGAAACTGGGACGTGATAATGCTTATCACTTCCTTCATGATCTTAAAATCGTGGCTGAGCGCATCTGGATAGGGAATACAGGCACTGCTTTTGGAAAAGAGCCAGCTTTGGTTTTGATGCCTGGCATTAGCAGACAAAAAGAGAATGGAGGCAACATTGGATCACCTGAGAACATTCCCAGACACACACTTTTGGCAGGTAATTGCATCTCTTTGCACCATGATAAAGCAAATCAATGAAACGAATGCAGAAAATGTGAAACTTGTCTGTATCATAGTATTCACAAGAAATCCAGAAGAATCTTACTCAGAACCACCTGTCCAGGTTGTGTCGACATATAGGCTTCACGGTTTTCTGGAAATAAAAGAAAAATTTAAATTATGAGAGCTCAAATCTGTTCATCTACTTTCCAAGCCCAAGTGACATTACTTGCATGCTACACTTTGAGAAACAAGAAAACACAACAGTAGGTTGCTGATTTAGAAGGACCTTTGAATAGGCAGTGAAAACAGTTCAGCAGCTGCAGAAGATGAGCTTGATGTGAATATAGATTTGTCTTTCCCCTTCATGAACTAATTAGATGGGGTTTTAATCAATCATCCTCATCCAGGCCACAAGGAAGCGAACAGCCCTGTTTCAGCAGGGCTGCTGCAAAGTCCTCCCTTTGCTCAGTCACAGTCCTGCCCAAGGAGATGTCTTGGTGACAACACGTGCATACATGTCAACTGCCTCTATACAGTCTCCCCAGTACCAAACTGGCTGCTCATCTGCTTTCCAGTTGTAATGCTTGTCCTTGTCTTCTGCCAGGATGACATGTCTTGATTTGCACTCAAGAGACAGGCTTTGTGGGTCATTATGTGCACGTGGCTTTCCTTGGTATTCCAAGTTTTTACAAACATTCTAAATCAAAGATTTCCATCGTCCTCTAGCCTTAATTTTCAGAATTGATTTCAGAGTTTTGGAAGCTTTCTTTGGCTGAGTGCAGCTAGGCAGCGAGCAGCTGAAACCCTTTGTGACTGTCATACAGTTTTCCTATTTCTTTTTAATATCCATCAAGCTTGAAGTTTTACATAACCAGTTTTAAATGTGTCCTACGAGATTTTATTTGGCTACAGGCAGTGTTTTTGGGATTTTTTGTTTATTATTTTTCTGGGCTGATAAAAATGGAATTAGAAGGTATTAGCAACTAAATTAGTTAGTAGGCATTAATAACAAAAGTACCTGTTCAGGTTCACTGAAGCGGATATAATTCTACTTCCAGGTAAAATATTTTTGAATAAGTTGTTTATTTGCATTGCTTTTTTAGGTATTATTTCTTAAGAAATTAATTCTTCTTAACCACAGCCCAGTGAACTCAAGAGTGCATCTGACACTGCCTTAGACTACTGTTCTTGGAGAAGAAACCCTTCGCCATCCTCTCTTTTACTCTCAGACAGTGAGTCTGTTCCCTGGAGCTCTTCTAATTCAACCTCAAGAACAGCATAATTTCAAGCGTCTCTAGAGAAAACTGAGTTACAGAACATCAGCTGTGGAAAAGTATATGTTCAGGCTCATCACACGTCTGTAATTAGTGGTCTGCTGAATTTCTTACAAACTATGAGCAAACAATGACCTTAGAGATCACAATACACTGCAGAAGTAGTTTCTTACACAGGCATATAAAGTGTTTTTCCCAAAAGCTGTATTTTGATCTCATGTTTACTTGTTCAAGTGTTGTCACCAGATAAAACAGCATTCAAATAGTCCCTACTTAGATTGCAAAAATGTATGGAATCCTTCTCAAATTTAAGGTTACAGATCATTAACTTCTTTGGCTGCAACATTTCTATCTTCAAGTGTTCTTCTGTAGAATGTAACACTAATGGAAGTGAGGCCATCTTAAAATCAAATGAACTGTAGGACGACTATAAACTGGGAATGACAGGTCCAGATTTTTCCTTCAAGCTTTTAAGTATCTCTACTAATAGTCAAGATATTTCTGAAATGATCTGACCTTTAGATTCTATTTGAAAAGAAAAGGCTTCTTTTCTGTTGGGAAACTGTCTCCACTGAATCATTTCCAAGCCTCCAGGTAACATTCAGTATCTAATATGCTGTTGTTCCAACTGTTTCTAAGATAATTTTATAAGTGAACAATGGAAGGAAATTAGCCCTAATGTCTAAAAAAGGGTGGTAAAAGTATACATAAAGTCTCTTGCAACGTATATCATATAATACAAGTTCAACTCGTATGATAAAGACCTTCAGCTTTGCATGATTTCTGTTATGGAAACTAAAGAGCTCAATGGGAAGGTCTGCGGAGTTGCAAGCCCTAAGCAACGAGGTTATGAAGAGAAGTTATTCTTATTCTTATGCAGAAGGATTATTTTTTTTCTGGTACGTGCATTTCAGCTGTAGTAGTTACTGAAATGTTTGTCCAAGCTAGTTAAATGTTATTAAAATAGACAGAATGTTCATCAGTGTTTACCACGTATATATTTCACATAACATCAACAAAACTTAAATGTCAAATTTTAATACCTATGTGTTCTTCTCAGTACAGTATCTTTGATTCGACCTAATAAAATTTATGACAATTCAGTGTATTACTATGATAGGAAATTAATGTATTTATTGTTATTACTACTTAAACATGCAGGAATGAAAACTAGAACTGCCTTCAGATTTAGTGAGATTTCTATAACTGGGCACTCCATTAACTTGTGAAATAATCAGCCTAAAAATTCTCTGTGCAAAATACATCTTATTTCACTGGAGTCTGGACAAGTTTTGGAGATAAAATATGCTATTTTGCAGTTTTGTCTTTGAACTATGTAGTTCGGAACATTACACTTAGTGGAAATGGATAACCTTGGTTACCTGGTTGTGGTGAAACACTAGTCAGGGTGATTTGCCTCTACAAAAGAAAAGAGGACAAAAGTAGAATAATGAATATCTGAATAAATAGGAGCATTATGAAGCACTGTGAAAGTTTATTAAAAAACAAATATAGCCAAGAGCATGTTATGTCCAGAGATCTGAAGCCATTTTGAGGAGCATCAGCTGATGGGTCATGCCATGGGTATCCTGTTCACCTAACAAGGCTGCTCAGATCTTGAACAATGGGTCAACATCGGAAATTTGCCTCTAGAATTTGTTAAATTGTTCATGCACACAGGACTATAAGAACTTGCCTGAATAAATCATTTCAGTATTCTAATGACTATATTGGATTCTGTCATGTAACATGATAAACACCCACACTTCAACAGAGATGAGCTTCCATTCATTTTAGATCAATTTGAATATTCATGCTTATTCGTATTTATCTATTTTTATATATTCAATTTGCTTCTGCTCTTGCTTCCATAGATGAAATTATGAATAAACTACTAAAAATATGATCAGAAACTCTGTTTTCATGACACAGTCTTTCAGTACAGTTTCTCCTCCGTGGCAATTTCCAGACATTTTTTGAAGAAGATATTTTGTACCTGGTATTTACCTCCTAATTTTTAATAAATATAGTATGTGTTTAATGAAGCGAACCCAGCAACATCCAATGACAGGCTTGGTTGATCTAAAGGACAGACCTCCTAAAACCTTGTTAGCTTCTCTCCCAGGAAATCTAGGAGCTGGCACCCGCTGCCGGAGCAGCTGTTCTCACACGTCTTACAGATGGCTGCAGAAAAGGAAATCAAATTCCCCACTGCCCTCAGACTTTTAATGAAAACCGTATAAAATCCTCAACCTGTTGAGGACCAGACTTGCCTTTTGTATGGATATGAAGATGCAAAGCATCCTGCGTGTGCCAGGTGAATACGTCACCAGCCATGGGTCACAGGTGGCTTCTGAGGATCCTGGCCAGGATCTGAGACCAGCCTTCCCAAGAGCCCTAGCATTGATCTTACCCTCCTACCTTTATATGAAAGAACATCTATACAAATGTTACATGGCTCTACCTCAATATATAAACATGTAGTTATAACACTTATAGTTTACAGAGAGAATATAAGAAAAAAATATTATAGAATAAACTATATAAAGAGAGAGCTATTCTGACTACCAAATACACACCAAACTTAGACGTCTAAAAATAGGAGTGCTGGCTTAGAAAAAGAATTCAACAGTAGAACACTTTAGTGCCAGGTCAGTTAGATAGGTGCCAGTCTGAAAGTTCAATAGGATTAGGGACAGCATGGCGGATTGAAGTTTTTTGGTGGTGTCATGCCAGACATGTTGGTTAAATAATGCCAGCAAGGTCTGAAAGTGTTTTGCATGTACTACAGCTTCAAAGACAGGCTGATCTGTGGGGTCCCTGTGATGTATCTTAATGTCAAAAATACATAATTTATGAATTCATCTGTTTAGAGATCTATTCTTTTTCAGATTATGTATACTAAAATGATTATATTCCATGTAATTCTGCTCAATTTCTAGCAGATTACTCACTTGAAAAGAGCTGAGAAAATAACCGTTTGCTATTCGCTTTGCACGCAGAACAGATGTCTACAATGTGCTTCTGCACATCCTACCATGAAAACTTGGCTTTGTCATCAATGGCTGATCATCTTGCTGCTGCTCTCCAAATATGCCTTTGTTACCTGCGCTTCTGTTTTCTTTAATACCAGCCTTGAAACTTTTAAACCTTTAGTGGATGAGATAATTCACTTCATGATGAAGTGACTTTCTTCTCCAAACAGATGAGGAATAGGATCTGCCTTTCCTTGTTCGTCCCAGATATCTGATGCCATCTGTAACAATGCAGACTCTGGTACCATCACAAAAGGAGCAGTTCCTCTTGCAAAAGCTCAGATGCAACAGGGCAAACTAAAGCTCAGGCATCTTTCACCCCTTGTCCATCTCCTTGTTACTCATAATTTTAAATCCTAAAAAAAATTACACAATGAGGTGGGAAGTTTGGTAGATACGAAGCGCAGAAACATTAATACAATATGAAGGCAAAATAGACACAATGATTATACCATAATACAATAGTACGTAGGAAAAAGTTCATCTTCATATCAATATTCGGGAATTAATTAGTAAAGAAATACAGGGCATTCCTCTGTCTGTAATGCTCTGGACATCTTTGATGTTCAAAGTCATGCATTGCTTGCATGCAAAGCTCAAGTAGAGTTGTATCCACTGCAAAAGCATCTCACTGCCTCATTGCAGCGGGTCTCCTCATGTCCTAAACAACCCTTATCATCTAGAGAGGAAAAAAGACCGTTACTGTCCTAGTCCATAATACTTAGAACTGACCATATCTGCCATAAATCCCAGACTGGTAGTATTTCTGATGTGGTTTCTCAGCCCATGCACCTAATGCCCACGTTGCATTATTTCTTCTTAGGAAGAGTGTGCTGTGTTTTTATTACAGACTCTGATAGTTAAGGAAAAAGTCTTCTTTGATAATTTTTTCCCATCTTACATGCCCTTTTTAAGCTTCTTACTACCTTGTACAAATTCTTCCTGAATCTTCATTATGTTCCTGTTGAGAAAGTGCATATTCAAGCTTTTTTAAAAGTAATTTTGGTGGGTTTGGTGCTGAACACATGAAAGAGAAGATCCTAAATGTAAATTTTAGAAGTATTTAACTGAACAATATGTCGGTATTTTTTTAAGGAGTTTTAGCATACATTTATGGTTACCTAAAATGTCCATTGCAAATCACAGTCCCCAGCAGGAAAGAATAATTTCTTTATGCTCTGAAAAATGTATTAAAATATACTAACAGCTGAATTTTAAAGGGTTGGTCAACATGATATTGGACTCAAAGTCAAATTTGCTCCTGAAGGAGACAAATCAAGATCTTTCTAACTTCAGAGAATTTATGTGCACTTAATATGAATAGTTGATCGTATAGCCAACACCAGCTCTGCAAATGGTTTTATAAACCAAAAAATGCGTTACACATTACAAAGGAGCCAACAGGAAGAAATTTTCCTATAGTATATACTATATAGTTAACACAGAACTTCAGATTTCCATTAGAAGTTATTTAAACACCTCTCAAATGCCAGGATTTGAGATACACTGACACAACAAATACTGACACCACCAGTATTTGGATGCTACTCAACACCTTTAAGGCTCAACAATCCCTTTGTCCTTGCCTGGGCAAGTACACTGCCCATTAAAGTCAAGGTCTCCATAACTAAACAGACATGAGTTAAGTGTGGATATGAGCTAAACGACTTGAGAAGATAGAAGAAATCCTCTTGGAAAGCAAATAATTCAACATAAATCCCAAAAGGATACATTGGTACATTAAGATACTTCCTCCTCTTTAAAAAAAAAAGTGGGATTTACAAAACTATTCCGCTTCAGTATAGATTTTTGCGGTAGGAAAATATACAGCGGTATTTAACCAAACCTTTACAAGATCATTAAGCTGCCTCATAATTATTAGTGTGTGGGTGGTGGTTTTTGTTTGTTTGTTTGTTTTGTTTTTATAAAGCAATTTACATAATTATAATAAAGATACGTGGGAACATTGAACCTGGTAGCCAAAGCACTTTCCTCTGTTATAGAGAGCATGTTACTGCCATCTGGTGCAAGAGATACATTGCAAGGTACACGAGTACATTTTCATAGAAAACCTCATATATGAGGGAATTTTGATTCCTGTTTGTCCACATTTCAGGTATTTCCTCCAGTTCTTCCTTACACGGTTAAATCAGGGCCATTTCAAACTAAACACCAAACCGGGCATCACTAATCTTCAGGAGTTAGAGGTGTCTGAGCTACCTCAAGCAATGTACAGTGTTTCTATCAATTTTTGCATTATTCAATCGATCTGGCAATTGGAGAGGTGAACTGCAGGTTTTAACACTAACAAGGCTGAGTGGAAGAGAAGAACAATCTCATTACTGGAAGGTCTCATATTTTGCCCACTTACCTTATTCTCTCGGAAACATGAGAAGAATTTACAAATATTGCCAAAAAATGCTCTTCACAGGGTAAAGCAATACTCTCCCTGCTAAAACATTTTGTCTCTAGAATGAAATTTTGTATTTTACTCGCAGTAAAATTTCATATATATATATGTATATATTTTATACATAAGCTTACTAATATTATCCAGGATCAAACATAATGTCTGGACATTAAGAAAAACAGATTATAAAAAGGGATAGTACTACTAGAAAAAGGTTGTATTGGCTCAGACTGAACGAGCCATCTAACCAAGTGGCTAACAGCAGGTGTCAATGAAAAAATGTCAAGAATAACCTTGTTATTAAGCTTGTATAGAAAAAACTCCCAGCCTCCAGCAATTTCTGTGTCAGAGAATTCCTGAACAAGAAGCTGTACCTAATATTACCAGGCAGGTGGTATTGATTATAAGAAAAAAAAGCCTTTTGATTTTTGTTTATCAAGTCTTTAATCCATGGGTTATTGACCTCTATTCAAAATACATAATTTTTAAATGTATGCACAGAAAAAACAACCCAACAAACCAAACCAGGGTATAGTTTAGGCTGAACAACTTCTCAGAGTTTGAAGCAATAACTCAGGGGAAAAAGAAAAGTTTTCAGCCAGGTCATGCACTAAAACAATATGAAATATTTTTGCTGTCTCCCTGAATTCTGCAGTAAAAGCTGCTGTTGGTTGGGGTCATGGAGGTACATATAATAGCAGAGTTCACTTGCACACAATTTACTACCCTTTTACTACAACGAGGACTTTCTATGCCCATGGAGTTTAAAACCAGTGGGACATGGCCTTAGTCCTTTGAAACATCTTCCTCCACAATTATATATATAGGTACTGTCAATGGCCAGAAAAATCCCTGTCAGGGTCCTGTTATAATTTCCGTATTATTATAGTTATTGTGCAACTATTTTTAGTTTTGAATCTGTCATAGTCATTCACCTGCAAGAAGAAAATGGTCTTAATATAGTCCAACCTAGATAGTTTTAAAACTGCCCATTTTTTGAGTTATTGGAGTCCCTAAAATAACCTCTTTCAAATATAAAGCAGAATGTATTTTCCATATTCTGAAGATAATAAAATGGTGGCTGAACCAAATTTTTAGACCTTTCCCAAAAGTTCATTTTTGTCCTAAAATTAGATAGGAGATGCCACATAATACAAGGAATTTTCTTTTTCTTTTACATTTACCGAGAGGTGCAAAAGGAGTTTTTAGAACGTCAGGACTTCTGTTGACTTTTAAAAAAGCTATGACAATATTTTCCCTGACAGAAGATATTTAAAGTTCACAGTTTCAACTATTTAGGACACCAGTTTGTATCCCAAATTATTCTACAGTATAACAATATTCAGGAATAAAAATACAGTCTCCCGCTTTGCACCCCATTTTATTTGTGATAGTAAAAGGAATGTTTCCATGTGAGCAGAACCTTTGCAGTTCATTTTTAGTAATGAATGCTTTGCACTTGAGGGCAAAAACGCTTTTCACACAAATTTGGAAACTATAAATTGTCTCCATGGTTTCCCCAGGAAACCACTCAGAGCCTGATCTCTCTGGGCAAACGCAGCAGAGGAACATGTGGTGCCAACACTTTATTACTGGCACCGATAAAGAACTTCTCACATAAATTATCATTGAGAAAAACATTACCATAAAATCAAATTGGGAGACTTGTGAGGACCTCCCGGGTCTCTGATAACATCCGTAATAATAACATAAATACAAAAATAGCTTTCTTGATCTTCTGCGGCTCATAAATCCTGGCGTACTCTGATGAAATTGGAGCAGAAGGATCCAACCAAGGGGGCTGGGGCTCAACAGGGCTGCGCATCTACGGCCTGGGGAAGAGCGTGGGCGAAAAAACTGCCAAGGAAATCATCTCTAATATGAATAGGAACATTTTGTGCAGATCAAGGGATAATGAACACCATAAGGCAATCTTTGCTCTTCCAAAAACCTCCCTTAGATCATTCAAACCCATAAAGAGTAGAATGGCTTCATCTGACCTCATAAAAGGAAAGTCTTTTCTTTCAAGGTTGTCAGCACGTTTCTGTCCTGCTGTTTATGCCTGCTAGGGCTCTGTCGTCGTGGTTTGAACTCCACGGTCCAGCTCTCTGCTTTGCATAGCTACACATTTCTCTTTACCATTAAATATTTCAGACAGCAGCATCTCCTCTGTCTTTGAGAGAGATTCATTCAAGAGTGGGGATGGTACACAGGAGATTCACGGGTAAAAATTTCCAGATGACATCTCCCCCAAACACCAAAACCTGCTCTGTGCAGGAACATAACATTTTAATAAATCCTATAACATCCCCCTGACATTCTGAGCAGCGTTACAGTGACACAGAAGACACATTCGACCTCTGGAGAAGAATGTTAGATATCAGCCTTAGTTTTGCAGTAATAGAAATAATATTTTCCTGATTATTGTAGCTTTTCTAGCCTTATAGATTCATTTAAGAACATATAAAGATTTCAAAGTGTTTAAATTAATAAAAAAAAATACTTCTTAGAGAAATTCTTCTCCTGTTCCTTTTGATATTTCATGTATGTATTGTACATAGAAAGGGATGAGTCTGCTGGCCAGTTTCATCCATCTGTTGGTGAGGTTTTACTCTTGTTCCCTGTTCAGAAGGTGGCTTAACCCTGGGGCATCTCATTGGCACAACTGCAGGGCTGGAGATCACTTAAAAAGCTCACTTTTTGTTTCTTTGCTTGTCTCCATTTGTCCAACACAGCAGAAATGGTCATTCCTCCCCAGCTTCCCCAGCAACACTGACCACACCACAGACCTCTTGGGTGACTTCAGCCTGGGACCTGCAAGCTCTGCTCTACTCTGACCTCCCTTCTAGCCACATGTAATGGGAACATATAATGTGACAGGTCTAGACACAGCTCTGTAATGAAGATTGCATAAATAACCTTTCTTTTCAGAGGACCTATTTCATCTCATACTCTAGTTAATACTGCCATGATTGCACGGCAAGGGCCACGCTTGGTTATTGCTGCTAGAGCAAGAGAGGCTGTTCCCTTTCCGATCTCATATTGCCTTGTCAGACAGAATTTATCAGACTTTGTCTTACAAGCACTTCTCTTCTGCAGGTATCACCACATTTCCAGCATTAGATCGACCATCAGATTGCTATTAGCAATACGACAACAAATGGGTGAAACTGAGAATACAATTGCTCTGCTTTTCATTTGCCAATCAGCACTCTGCAAAGCCCATTACTGTTAACATGTTTCCATCACTGTTGACATTTTTGATCATTCATGAACGTATTTTTAATTTTGTGATTCGCTACTAACACAAATTATCTTTTCTGTTGAATTTAGTGCTTGAGCAAGACTTCAACAGTTCACTGAGCCCCACCAGCTACATTCAAACACACAGACATTGCAAACATAAATAAAAATCAGGGAAAACAAACTAGTTGTTCCTCTTGACATCTTGTACCTGTCCTGTCTCCAAAAGCAAACAATTCATGTTTCAATACTTCGGCTGTAATACCTAATGGAGGGTGGAGGCTCGAGTTTATTCCCTTGTCTATCAATCATGATTTCCACAGACAAGCTTGGACCTTGCAATTTGTCTTCTTTGGAGTCAAGGGCTTGTAGTAATCACTGAACAGAAACCTTCCTTAAAAAAGACTGTTTCTGTAGAACACAAGAAAGTTGGGGCAAAGGTATCATAAAAACCATTCTGCAAATTATATACATACCTAGTTTAGAAGATATTTATTTATAGAAACAATTAAAATTTAACCTCCTGTAGACTCTTCATGTAACGGCTTCTAAATTTGGTTCACTTTCAAAGTTGGCAGCTCTGACATGGACTGTAAACTCACTTGGTTACTTTACTTTCTATAAAATAAAAGCAATTATTTTAACCACTTAGCCATGCACTACTCAGATCTGGCTAAATTGAATATCAAAAGTGAGAGACAAAAGTCTTTGACATTGTCAGATGCCAACAAGTTTTGCCATGACATGCAATGCTTTTCAGAGTCGTTATTTCTGGTCAATATTCTTACTTCATATTCTTTTTGATTATTACTACATTATTAATTGCAATCAGAGTGGAGAGTAAACTACACCAGTATCATCCTAAAGAAATCCTTCAAACTAGGCTTAAAATAAATTTCCTTTTTTTAATTATGATGGGATTTACGGGAAGCTCAGAAACTCTTTATCTATTTTATCTCAAACATGTCTGGAATAAGACGTAATCCTTCAAAACTAATGCTGAAAGCTGGTATCTGTTACCATTTTGGATACATTTTAGAAAGGAACAAAATCAGAACTATAATGAAATTTCAAATGTAACAACTATGGAATTATTCCTAATGCTTCATGGTACTTACCAAGCTTGAGCAAAGGCAAATGTATGCATCCCCACAACTGTCATTTACTGCCTTGGACTCAACAGCCTTACAATAAGCATTTTGTAGCGTTTCCTTGTGCATATTAATCATTTGTACAAAAATCACTCTCTGTCATTATGCTGGTTCATTTTTTGCTGCTTTGACAGTTGTCTCTAGAGATGTTTCAAGGAAGAGCCTGTCCCTTTCATTAGCAGTCTACATTTAACTTAATTCCCTTGACTCATCTGCTTGCTTCTCTTTGAGGCAATCAGTCCTTTGCTGTCAATGCCAACCCACTGCTGGTCAATGGCAAATACTCCAAGATTCATCAGAGGGATCCAGCTGATTAGCTTGGGAGACTACAAGGAAGAAAAATGACCTTTTTTTACCTTTTAAGATTCATCACCTTAAACAGATATACTTTATTTCAGAATCTGAAATCTATATTTATACAAAAATCAAAGTATGAGGCTTTCCATGTGATTTCCTAAAAGGATAAAAATACACATGAGCATTTCTCTGTCCATAGCACCGTAATCATTTCAATCATATCTCTCCCGTCCCAGTATGAAAGGACTTCACAAATGAATGATGAGCAGATGGCATATCATTTTCTCGACTGGAGATTCTTGGATTCGATTTGTCACTCATTCAGTTCTGGCAAATAGAGCACTTTTGTGCCCCAGTGAATAGCCTGCATGCTTTGTATATTCTCTGATGATATTTGTTTAACAGCTACTGATAAATACAATAAAGGCTTATATCAAGTCGATTTTTATATACGTGTGTGTATATATATATATTTAGTTATAAATATCACTGCAGTTATCAATTACTTAACTTCTTTGATTTTGCTGTCTCTGAGTGGTATTTTGACGCACAGCTCTGGTCCATCTGCAGTATCTTGGCCACATCCATGTACCTTCCTCTCTCAGCTGCCCACATCCACACAATCCCCATTACACACACCTACAGCTCATGTCTGTTGAGCCCAACAACCCCACTTTTCTCACTGTTTTCACCATTTAGTGAAAGCTTGGCTTAGCACTTACAGTATTTCCACGGTAGCTGTTGTACTCATGGCACTCATGTGTGGTGCGCAGTGGACATTAGTGGGGTGGTTTGGAGACAAATCCGCCAAGATGATGCCCCAACAGATGCTCCGTGTAAGCTCTCCGATACCACCTTAGAGAGTAATACAAATATCTCCAGTTTAATACCTTAATTTTATATTTGAACACCTTCTTAATTCCATTCTTCCTTTTTATTATGGTGTTATGCACAACCTGTTGCAATGTTATCAACAGACTGTAGCTCGACAATCCCATTTTCCTGAGTTATGTGAGTAACAACCAGAGATGCTACTGTGATCCCATGTGATATATGGGTCAGCGCCTCCCATTCGCAATGCAGAACTGCCCATCCATCAACAGCTTAAATGATCTGTTAGTAATGTAACTAATGCACAGTGAGATTTATCTGAAACATTTTGTGTATCGTAAGTTATCTAGAATCCATTATTCCTACTCGAGACACCAGAATCTCCAACTTACAACCTACTCATGGCAGAACTATTGTCCATCAACATTACATATTTTATGCCATACCAAGCTGCCTAGGCCATAAAAACTAACAAGCCTTAGTAAATACATTCTCAAGTAGCCCAGTTTTGGGCTTTGAGGTTGAGGGTCATGAGAATTATCCTTTTCCAGATTGTTCTGCTATTTCTGACATAGCAAACGGATTAGTGGGTTCATTGTCAGAAGTGCTCTAATCTATGCAAAAAGTTTCAAAATCCTCAACACAGTATCAATCACTTATGCAGGCTTTTCTGCTATTGGAACGGATGTCTAAAGCACAAAATCCACATAGAGAGCCCATAGAAATTTGCATTGTTTTACTGCCTAAGGGGTAGATAGTTAAATATTCTTAATAGGGAGCCAACTCCGTTCTTATCACAGTTAAACAAAGCTGCCACATAATTCAACAGACAAATTGTTTGAATCTAATTAATCCCATAAAATGACAAATTATATATATATATATTAAAAAATCTATACTTAATAGATAGCCAAATGGCTACAAACCACATTAGGTTGAATGAATTGGATACCATCTGTGCTAGAAGGCGTGTTGAATAATACTGTCTAGATGCAAAGCATATTGAACAGAACAAAACATACCATATAACAGATTTACAGTCTATAATCCACACAGAAAGTCTGCTAAAATAAATCAGCTCTGTCATGTAATGCTGCTTTCATGTAGTGTCCAGGAGCACTGCCCCACTTTGACTCATTTAGCAGATCAGTTACGTTCTATTCCTGATTTCATGCAGTGATGATTAAGGATGAGAAATACTAGACAGTTGGCTACTGCAATAAATCAAAAAGCTTTGCTCAATTTTGCTTTACGTATCTGCACCAGAATTGAAAACAAAAACAAACCCAATATGACTGAATTAGTTACGTTCAATAATTGTTTTCTGGGAAATAAAATAAGTTTGGGTCTTCAGATTCCATAAGTGTTCTAAGTCAGAAGTGTAAATTAAGTTTTAATAGGCTGTTACAAACATGCTATTAGACGATGTTGCATATAAACTAAAATTAGTTTATATTGAGACTATTTTTGTTGAGAATGGCCCAAAGCTGTAAGAAAAGTCATGGTGAGATGAACTACATTCATCAAACAAGATTTGGCATAATTACTTGAGCCACTTAAGATATTTTTTATATATGCTACTCCAGCCTGTGCACCATAGACTTTGATCAGTTATATGAATAGTAAACATCTGCTGGTCTGAGGATTATCGACTATATTTTCTAAATATCAATTTTAGTCAGCAAGACCTGACTTTAAGCTTGAATCAGAGTTTCAGCTGCCTCCCCAAATGAATACATAAAGTCACCCTAATGAACACCACCAATATTATTGTACATTTGATCACGACAAATAGCTCCTGCTACACCACATAATAACGAGTTGTTGAACAGTGAGGGAATATTAACCACAGTTTCATGCTTTCTTTTCTTTGCCGTGTGTCATAAAGCAGCAGGAAGGAAAAAAGAAAAGGTTATTCTGCAGATGTGGAGCTGAATCTGTTGATTATCTGCCCCCATTATATAAAAAGTTTCTAGTGGATAACAAACTATAATATTTACCGTTGTTTTCAAGCCTGCGTCTTAGGAAACTTTCTGTCTCACTGTTTAATCTGAACATTTCAGAGAGTCTAAAATCAGAAGCCTCTAAGACCTCAGGCCTGTGTAGTTTCATTTTGTTTAAAAATTAATTACAGACTGAAGGCAAGAACAGCAGCCCATTCCCACATGGACTGACTTAAACTCTGCTGCCTTAAATTGACTTCGTTACAGTCTTTCATTTTAATAAAGTACTCACAGAGACTTAAGTGTGACTGATGGTATGAAGAGAGATTTATTGTTATTCTTATTGTATTGTTATCAAATTAAAGGGCATTTGGGGACAAAAAAGGTCTTTCTCATATGGCTGTCATACTGCAGTTCTCATTTTTATGTGTGTTTATTTAGAACACAAACGCACTCAAAGGAAACATAATAGCATAACCTCTGTAACCAAAGTATTTTAATTTAATAAATATTCTCCTAAAAACATTAATAACAAACCCTGTAAACAATAAAGCTGTGTTAGTGTAACATGAGATTTGCTCGCTTGCACAGTTTATTCTTTTCCCATCTCTGGACTATGCTGGGGGATTCATGGGATGAAAAATCACCTTCCAGCTGCTTTGATGCACAGAGACACCAGTTCTGATGGAAATATTTCAGAGTTCTCTTCCATCAAAATGAAAAACACTGTTACATGTAAAAATGTTGTTCCTGTGTTTGGGAGAGAATTCTCAGAGAAGAATCGATGTGTAAACCTTCCTAAAGATATGCCACGAAAATTGCATTGCACAAAAATACTTAAGCAGATCTCACATATTTTACAGAATATACACTTTTTATTTTTAGTTTCTTTTTAAACATCCTAGGGAATATGAGCAGCAAGCAATCCCGATACAACATCAGCTTCACCAAGGAGAAATAACACATGAGGTTTTCAAATGTATGTGTCCTCTCCCAGTTCCTGTAGTTATAGAAACTTGGGGAAATTTTGCTTCTTTAAAAAACTTCCTCCTTTTCACGACTGTGAGGAAAAGCTGGGAAGCACGTACTGAGAATAATAGCTGCAGAGCCACCTTCTCGATTCTTAAAAAACCATTAAAAGACTCAGAAAAACAGAAACATCCGTTGAGTTACAGCTGACCTACCCATAGTTTCAGCTTAAAGAATATTGGTATACAAGCGTAAGCAAAATTAAGGCTTCTTCAGCTTTTCTGAGACATTCAGGAATAACAGCTGAAAAATACTGTCATGCCAAGGAAGAATAAGAGAGAAGGTCATGACAAACCATGGGTTTTAATGTAGCTGCAGAAGTGATTTACCCAGGTCCAGGCAGCAAAGAATCTGCCTCAATATTGGAAAACGCTTGTGGTTCTAACAAGCAACATTTCATTTCATAATATCACAGATTTTTTAAAATACAAAACGTCTTTCTTCTTTTTCAACGGAACACATTCAAATATTGATGTGTTCACAAATACATATAGTTCAGCAGCAACACTTGGGTACCAGAAAAGTGCTCATTTTCATGCCTGTACCGTCCAGAATACCGTTGGTATTCTGCACTTCTGTCAGGCCTTGTCAAGCACTTGTTATCGCTTCACACACAACCCCCAAAATCCAGCCATTTTTGACACACCAGATTAAAAAAAAACCCTAAATGGAACCTGGCAATGCTTTCAAAGCACTGTCCTGTGTTAATTTCCAACATAACTTAATGCATAAAATAAGAAATAATAACAAAAGCGTTTGCTGTAAGAAAATGCCACTACAGTGACATTGGGCCAATTCCTACCTATGCCAAGTCAATGGTGGCCCAGCACCTGGGGACCGTCGGTGACACTGGGGCTGGCAGGTGGGTACACGCTGCCAGTCTCTCTCACCCATCAGCAACTACACCACAGTTCATCACATGGATGAGAATTCTCTCGCACTTTCTTCTTCATCACTTTCTTTTGCACGCACCAGAATATAAGACTGACATTATTATTAAGCAAAAAGTTGCCTTCAAAGTACATGTACTGCATTCTCTTGAAACGTAAGAACAGTATGTACATATCAGATGTACTATGTAACCTATTTATAAATCAGAAGGAAGGAATGCATGGGGAATTATATCTTGTTCTGACAAATCGTGATCAATCCCTGAATGTGCAAACGTAACGTGTTTCAAGTCAGAAACCTGGAACGAATGAGGATAGTTGTAACCTTGAGAACAGAATGCTTCTCTTTATCTTTCTGCATTGTGAAGAAGTTAATTAGGCATTGTTAAGAGCAGTCTTGAGAACTAAATACATTCATGTTGCATCTGCTTTAACAGCAAAATGAATGTTGCTACCCTTTCAAATGTCGCTTTTAAAAAATGTTCAATTATATTCTAGAAAAAGTTCTAAGACAGAGCTTAAGGTGACCTTAACCTTCCTGATCTATTGAACTGGATAACAATGAAGGAAAAAAAATATGCACAATTACATTAGAAGAAGGGGTGAATAACTAAATCCACAAGAGGCAAGTGGCACACATACACCACTGCAAAATATTGCCAAACAGACACTTCAATGCCTGTAATAAGAAGAGATCCACAACTTTTGCTAATGTATATGTTTCCAAGACATTACTCACCATGACCGAAGAGTGACTCTCGGATTAGGTTATTTGTAGCTGCTGAATCCACAGTGCAATTAGCTTACACTGGACTTAAAGTGGTCCATTATTTTACCTTCATTTCACTTCATCAAAAAGGATGGAACATAATTTTAAGCAGCATTACTTATTCTCCCATATGAAATGTCTTCCACTTGTCTCGACTTTCCTTTTCTTGCTGACACACCAAAGGTCATTGGATTTGACCGTCGTTATGGATTGTGGTTATATGCAAGACCCAGTGAACTTGGAATCCTAATACAATATTACGCTTCTAAGCTGAAATACTACTCTATATAGTAAAATATAAAAACTATGGATATTGATTAGGTCTGCTAAAGATAAGTCAAATTCATGTCTGAAATGAGGAAAATTCTGCCTTTACTACAATCCTTTGTTCAATTTCAGATTAGATTTTTATGTGTTTCCAGTTATTTCTCCTTAACAAGACTGAGCTTTTAAACAGAATTACAGTCAAAATAAAGTAACTAGCGTGAATGACGCTTCAGATAATTCCATCTCTAGCAAAAAATACTAAGAGAGAAGGAGGAAACTGCTGGCATTTTGAATTTCAGTCGTATCTCCAATACCCTCTTTTATTTGCTTGTTGAGCAAGATCATGTCTTTTTTTCCACCGTTCAGAGAGTGCCCTGCCCAGCAGGATCCACATCCATGATTAAGGTTTCCAGGCAGTGATACAGCAAAAGCAAACACATGAAACTAGAGATTTCATCTCTGCAACAGCACAGAAAAGAGCAGGAAGCCTGCCTGTATTTTTTTCAACCCACCATCTTCTTATTCTACACTTGTCAAGACACATCGTCACTTCATTCCCTTCAGTTTCTTGGGACACAACAACTGACACATGGCAAATGATGAAAAAGACATGAATACAAATATTAATTTATAGCATCAAAGCATTAAAATTTCTTGAGGTCTCAGCATGTGATATTTTTTTTTGAGAAATAGCTTCATTCTGAACTTAAAAATACATTCCATACCTACAGATGCAATTTTCTAGAACAAAAACCACCTTTTCATGTGCATGAATCTATGTGCAAGAATGCCTAAAACTGCCCAATGTTAATCTGGTCTTATTTATAAAACACTGCCTTTGTTTGAATTTCTAACATATACACAAACCATAGTTGAAGAACTCCTCAATACTAAATTACTCACAAAAACTTTAGCTGGTTGTTGCTTTTGATGACATGATTGTTAATTATAGGGTTTTATATATATATATCACAGAAAGCTATTCTGAGTGGTGTAAGGAATAAGCAGGGCTGTACTCACCGTGGTCATGGACACAGGCACAAATAACCTTACAAAAATAGCACCCTGAGTAGTGGAGAAGTTCTCACCCTTGATTTCTCAAGGAAATTTACTTTCCAACTGAACATCCCCAGACATAATGTCTGCCAAGAAAACAGCTTCATTTTGTTATTATTCTGTGTATGCAAAGTCAGCGTATTTAATACAAAATAGGGAGGCGAACAGACCCTTGTTCACTTAATATTTGAAGCTGAATCTGTCTTCTTAGTCCCTTCAAGCTTAACGTGGCCCACTGCATGATAAAGCCTATTTTATAATTACAAATTGTTGTACACTATGACTGTTATTTTGCTGTGCTTTCCAAGAACTAAAGACATCGTTATGAATTTATCCATGCATATGACACAAGCATTATTCTATCAGAACAAAACATCAAACTCTATCACGCATTTTCATAGAAAAAGAGGGGATTCTTCAGAAGAGCAGTAAAAAGAAAACAAACAAGAAATACTTTTAAAAGACGCCTCTTTTTTTAAGTCACACACCATACAGAGCTTTCTTTCTATCTTCAAACTTAATGGTGAGCCTGTGCACAAAGGACACAGCAAACAGCACAACCACGTTCATCTCACTGCAGTATCTGTTTATTTGTGCTACGAGCAGGGATTTTTCCCTTTTATACATCATTCACTATTAGCCAGACTGATTTCACAATGTCAACTCTAAAAACAGCCTTAGCATGAAGAAAGAAAGAATAGTATTTTGAATATTAGCCACACTGGGGCCCAGGTTTTATTTTGTCTGCCCTGCTTCAGAGGTTCCGTTGATAGCAAAAGTCTCATGAACAAGACAGAAAAATGAATAACATTTTCTGCCATTTTCTTGGTTTTGAAAGTTCTTCTGTTGTCTACGACCACAAAGGATATATCATTGCTCTGATGCACTGAGAAAGGCACGGATTATAATGTTTCATGGCTTGAATTGCTGCTTCAATTAAGCAGCTGCTTGGGTGATACTTTCAAAAGGCAGAAAAGCAGTTAAAGCACCCAAGACTTCCTCAAAATTAGTGGGAAGAAGGAGATTCACATACATTTGTAGTTTTGTTACAGCTTTCCCCATCTGACTTCTCTTTCTATAGTGAAGCAGGAAAAATAAGCTAGATCACAGGGCTGAATAACAACTTTACTTACTGAGAAACACAAGTACCTTTTAAGTAATACGCATTGTTCACCATCTTTCTCATGATTTTGGACTGTGTTGCAACTTGATATTTTGCTGTTGCATTTACTAACCAGATTTAGTTTAAATGAATATATAATTGGAGGTTAAAAACTCAAAGGGAAATTAAAATATGCATGGAAATCGCAGCTGAGACTCAATAAATTAAGAAAATAGCGAACTATGATTGCTTTGGTCATCCATATAGCTTATCATCATATAAATAGAGCAGGTAATCAGATCATGAAGTTGAACAAGAAGTGGATGTGAATAGTCCTGGATTAAACAACTGGAGAGAGCACATATGTTGTTCTAATCGGAAGCATCCCGAATAAAATCTCCATTCTTGACAGTGATTTTTTAATTTAACACTTTGATTAAAAGAGCTTGCCCTTTGGACAGAGTGGAAAATGTTTGTTTTAGAATAATACACAGACTAACCTGATTTCTATAACCATAATGACTTCATAATTAGCAACACTTTAAATTCTGCCTTACAAATGTAGCATGTGATCATCTGGATGAGAGGTGAACAATGCTTAAAGTCCGCAATAGGAGCCTTAATTACAAGTAAGATTTAATACAAAAAAGTTGATTTTAATATGATGCTTTTCTCCAAACAACAGAAATGCACAAATCCATCCATATTGATGGGAATGAAGGAGAAAGAAAGGTGAAAATTCCTCACATACCTACTGGTGATTTTTGCTTCGTTTATCTCAAGTCACTGCAATCATGTGGCTCAGTCTTGTGGGCAAAGTGTTTCTTTCTATGAAGAGTATTGCAGATAACAGCAGGCCAAGCATTGTAACTATGGTCTTAACCACCAGCTGCAGATATTGCGCTGAAGGGAACCATCACAGGTGTTTCCATAGATATTGTTGGTGAACCAAGACAGGAAAGAGGTCATACCTCTTCTACCCTTATCTGGCCCTTTTTTTAAAAAGTGACTTTTGCCATTTCAGCCTCAGACACTTATCTTCATAACTTCAGGTCTACTGAGGTGGTCCCCATATGCTGAAAGCAAGCTGGAGTCTTTCAATGTTGCTGCAGCCGGCAGATGTTTGGCCTCAGGTTGCTCAGGACAGCGGGCATCTGGGTAAATTTGCTGAGGAGTATGCTCGACATCTGTTCTCTAATAGGTACAGAAATAGGATTTGTGTGGGCCCACTGTGAAGGAGCTGCTCCCGGCCTTCGATCTGGGGTAACAGCTCTGGGGCCACCTTCATGAGCAACATTTGGTGTAGGACTGCACCCTTTCTTGAAAAAAAAGCTCTTTACTTAGTCAGCAACATACATTCACTCCTACAGATTTGAAACAGCCTTGAAATAAGTCTGGGCGGCTCATGAGAGCTGACGTCCTTACACCAAGCAAAAAAAACCACACATGGTGCCTTAATTTCAGAACATATTCCATGCTTTTGCCCTAGAAAGAAGGAGATGCTTTTAATTTGTATCAGGTCAGACTCCATCTAACATGAGGAAATTCCCCCTTAACTAGCTCTGCTTAGCAAAAACTAGTCAGCCAACATCTTTTCATAGGTAAAACTATTTCTAAAGAGTCTCCAGGAATACCTAAATATTAATTAATAACTGGATCTATGACTCAAAGAGCTGCAGCTTATTTGCTTAGTTGAGCACCTAATCTATGAATAAAAGTGATGGCCCTGGTCTAGCTAAATGAGTTACTCATTTGGGTCTATTTAGATTCATCAGTCCTTCCATATCCCCTTGGTTGATTTACACCATGTATGGGCAGATGGAGAAAAAAAATGTGGATTAAACATAATGTCGTGGATTTTTTGGGAGCCTGTTTGAAGGTGCTGAATGACTCTAACAATTGAAAGCAAGGTATTTTTGCAACATCAGTTGTTCTGCATAAAGTTTCAAGAGCAAAAAGCTATGTTTTTGGTGCATTACTCATGCCATACGTTATTGTAATTAAAAATGCATTGCTTCATCACATTATCAGGAATGTTGGCCAGCAGTGTTGCAAGGTCTCAAAGAGAAACTCAGAGGGAAGACAATGGGCTGGAAGGGTTGTTGGCTTAATTCCCAATTAACTGATCTTTTGGAAGAAAATAAATCTTGGTGAGGGACAACCTTTTACATGAGGAAAAGCCAGGGAAGAGCATTGCAGAAGCTGAGATTATTTCCTTGGTCATATTGAAGAAGTGCTTAAAACTGAACTCATTAGAGGCCTCCACATTGTACATAAACTGATCAAAGTTCTTTTGTATATTGAGCTAATCTGTCAAGCAAAGGTCCAGAGTTAATCTGCCTTGCGAAGGGCCAGATTTCCAATGCACTAAGACAACCATTACAGGGTAAAGCTCTGCAGAGACGTCAAACATCAAATCCCTTTGAAAACAGTTAAAAAGCAAAGTCTCTTTACCTTCCTGAGCGCAACACATCAGCTTTGCTAATCCTTTACCAAAGTTAAACCTTTAGAAGCCAAATTATAAATTAGGATAACACAGTAATTCATTGTCTTATTATCAAAAAGTAATAGAAAAAAAATCAATTTTGAAAGGGCTCTATTCTGTGTCTAAACTTGCCAATTTTGCAAAACTGTAATTTCCCTTGTGGGAAATCCATTCTATTGTGAAAATACTACTGTACATATTGGCTGCTGTTCCACGAATTATATCCAGGCTTTTGCATAATGCACTGTCATTTTGCAGAAGCAATTATCTCTAGTGGTGGATCAAATGTTTGATATAACCTCTTCCTCCCCAGTCCTTTACTCATCTCAGTGCACTACTAAGTCTAGTGAAGGTTAATACTTAAGACAATGCATATGTTACAATACAGTTACTCCTTTAGAGAAATGTGGGCTTTTTTCCTAAAATAAAGGATTTAAAATATTCTAAATATGTAAACTAATAATCTGAACTGACACACGAAAGTCACTACATTGACCATCAATATTATGTTCCGTATAAACTTGTAAGTAGTTTTCTTGCTAAGTATTTCTCTTTATTTCAGATTTACTTTCCTCTGCAAAAGAGAAATGTGAAGCTCTCTTGGAGAAAATACATGTCCTGGGGCATTTTATAACGAATGACTTGGCTTTCTCTCTGGAAGTGCTTGTACTATTTTGAGAAATGGATATATAGCAGGGTGCTTACCAGCAGTTCCTTTTGCTGTAATTTCTGAAATGGAGCTTCTCATGTTTCAGAGAATAATTGATTTTTTAAAATAGCTTTCCTGTTGCTGTACAACTCATTTTATTCTGGTGCTTTTTTCTTTTTTGCTCCTTTGCTTCCTCTTCTCAGATGCTTAAATACCTTTTGCAATAGTATACACAATCAAATTACACAGCTGCTAGATAGGTAGTTTCCTGGTATCCATTAGCATTCACAAAAGAAAATGTGAATTAGAATTGTGTCACAGACACCCCAGTTATCTTTGCTTTCTCCATTATCGTATTATTAAAATTGTGCTTTCAATAAAAGCACTAAGACAATGTGAAATCTTAGTTTTGTCATAACAGCAAAAAAATTAGGCTCAGGATTTAAACTTTGTGTGCATTAGCATCCCTTTGTGGTTAAGTATTTCAGATTACTCAGTGCTATAATATATATAATACTGCTCTGAAGCCCCTTGAAGCACAGGAGGCTTCAGAGTGACTAGATTTAACCTCCAGAGATCAAAACGACAATTTAACGTCTTTACTTCAAATCTTCAAACCCATGTAGATGCGTGTCATTGGCGACACTCACCAGTGCGATGGGCTACATCCTCCCACCTTCAGATTTCAGATATACATATCTATACACACACATAAATCAATGAAAATCATGTGTTCATAGCACACAACATGTCCCTGACTTCTTCCCTTTAAGTAGGCAGATGCAAAAGGAGCAACAACTTTAAAGTGATACAATGCCTGGTTTTTCAAATGCTTTGAGAAGGATACAAACATGGTTGTGCAAACCTAGATCTACCTCATCTCTACTGATTCTTCCCCATTTCCATCAAGGCCCTTCATAGAGGGTTTTTATCAGCATCTCCTGCTGGGAAACCGCTACTTATTTTTGGCAAAAGCAAGCAGCTGCAACCTTAAAGTGGATAGTCTACATATGGCTGCTGTCTCATCTTCTTCTCTTTCAGCTTGTTGGGCTTTTAAACTTCTTCACAAGGGAATTCGGATACAGAGACCATTTGAGAGGTATTAAAATGGTGTCTTGCACTTGCTTGACTTTTTGCCAAGAGAGGTTTTGAGGAATGAGGAGATGAATTTAGTTTGGAATCTGGCTATGGACAACCTAGGCAGCCCTTAATAGTAGTTTAGCTATAGATTCTAAGTAGTGAGGAATGAAAAATAACGCTGAAAAACACATTTACTCTGACTCAGTGCAAGAGAAAATAATTGCCAACCTTGACAGCAAAAATGTTAAAAATTACATAAGGCTTGAGCTATCACTTATTTGTCACATATTACGTCAGTTTTCTCCACCCATCTCATTCATCACCTGCTGGTCAAAAATTAGGGAGAAATTTTTTGAGCCTACAAAAAGTTGGTTTTGTATTTCAGGTATCAGGTATATCAGCAAGTGATGAATCATTCAGCAAAAGGAATGTCTAGTATACTAGACACTACCTTCTAATACTAAAGCAATTGATTATCATATAACAGGTTTAAAGAGTTTTCCAGGGGTTTTTGTTTGTTTTAAAACTGTATGTCTTCTTAAATATATTATTCACAAGAACAGTAATATGCCATGACCGTTTAAGGGTTTTTCTGCTTCAGTTCTGCACCCATGAGCAACAGAAACAAATCAATGAATTTATACATGCTTAACAAAAAACACTGCAACCATATAGCAAATGGTCAGAGAGCCCAACCTGAAAAGTTGTGCTCAGCTCACTCACATGTTAAAGAATAAAAATAAAGTACCGAAACAGTACAGATATCAGGAGCCTGAAATAAGGGAGTTATAACATATCCAGAAGAAGGGCTTAGAAAAGTAAAAATTATTTGGGAAGGCATCATGAAGATGATCAAAGGTACAGAACAACTTCTGCATCAGGAACATGAATGTAAGTTGGTATTCTTAAGTATGAGATGACCAGATCTAGGAAATTAAGCATGGAGGAGTTGAATACAGTACAGTCATTCACTGTTTCTTTCAAGAGACAAACATCAAATGAAGAGAGGCTGAAAAAACACTTAAAAGGAGATGGGTCTTCACACCCGAAGCAGTTAAGTTGCAAAAGTCATTGCCACCAAATGCTGTAGGTCTTAAAAGTTTACACGGATCCAACAGACAACCTGGGAAAGTTCAAAGAAAAAAAATCCATCAAGGATTATTACATTCCAGGGTAGGATGGCTGCTGAAAAGTATTGTACAGCATGACGTCCAAGTATGACACTGGAATCACAATGTGTCGCTGTAGCTCCATACACAACACCAACACAGTAGCACAAACCCAAAAAGAACCACACTAGAGGATTCCTAGAATTTATATGCATATACAGATCTTCATTCTCAGTAGTCTGCACACATTAATATACATACAGGAAAATCGCTATAGTGGTTGGCTTTTAAAACAAAACACCAAAGTAGAGCGATCCTCTGTGAGCCAAATCTCAAACATGAGGATACAGATTTACATACAGTCGTGCCACAAACCCGTCAAATGAAAACAAAGTCGATGACTTAAATCCCTCCAGACTACTAGTGGCAGATTTTTGGTAATATTTCTGACATCAGTTCTATTGTTTCTCCCTATAATGCACTGACCTAGATCCGTTGCTGTAATTTTTCAGCTTATAATGCTGATAATATTGCTTTTAGACAGTGGTTTCAGGGCCCTTTTGAGATGAGTTCTTCAAAGCTGTAGCTTAATCCATTCTTTATTAGCTTCTGTAAAGTGATTACTTCTTCAGGGCTGGATGGAAGTACTTAAAGGAAATGAGCATTCTGTTACCAAACATCACTGCTCCACTTCCAAAGCATTTGCTGGAATTTTAACACTTTAGGGTTGAATGATGGGGGTATAAAACAAGAGAAGACACTAACAGAAAAGTTTCGGATGGTAAATGTGTTGACAGTATGACATTTTTTTAACAAAATCCCCAAATGTGACAGGTGCTCAGGGACTGATGGGCTGTGACGGGCAGTCTTGAGGTCACTGGAGCTCATACTGCTGCTGAGGTGTTATTTTATTTTTTTAGTTCAAAATGAAAAATTGCTCTCTGTGTGTAGTTTATTAGAATCCTGTTGCAACTAGGGGCTAGAGGAAAGTCACATCACGGTTGCAGATTATCTTCGCAATGCTTCTTCCATAGGGCACAGAATTAAAAAGAAATACTGCATGTGTGACGATGTAATTAGACGGCAACTTTTTCCTCTGCCCATGTGAACTTGTTCCACTAATTCCATGAAAACTATGCTAATTAACATCAGGATAGCCTCAAAGAATACTTATTTGACTAATAGCTACAGAATGAGAGATACCTGCTTCAAGGGCAAAGCATGTCTGCCAACTTGGCCGCGGTCTATAATTTCAGATGGCAAATCTAAAATAATGAAGAAAATAAGAAAAAAAGAAAGAAAAAAGACTATTTTCAGAGGTGTCGAAAGCCAGAAACGTTAAAAAAAACCTGACAACCATGAACAGCCCCTGAACATTATTTTTGTGTTTGCACATCAGTCCAGCCAATGGCTACTGTATGTATTCCAAAATAAATCAGTTTTTTTGAAGGGAAAAAAAACCCAGCACTGTTAAGTATTTTTAGGAATAGAAGTCCCTCCAAAACGAAAAGGTGAAGGTAAACGTGTATTAAAGAACTGTGCACATGATACCACTGGTAAGAGGGTCGAGACCTGATCTATTCACAGCATTAAGAAAATGGTTTTGTTCCTAAATTGAGAGAGGAGAGAAACAGTGCCCTTTAATGTGCTGTTCAGGTAAGAAACACTGGGGTACGGTGTGATGCAGAGAAGTGCAGCATGTGATGAGCTCCCAAACGAAATAACACCAACCAGCCCGGAGACTTAAAAAAGCAGTTTTGAAGCAAGACAAACTTGGGAACCCATTTATCAAACTACTTGCAGTCCCCACCTCAATGTGAAACAATAATAAATAGGAAGTTAATTGGGTTCCCAAACATCTCTAAATAAAAATATCATATCGAATTTTTTAAGGAAAAGTTGGCATAGGGCAATAGGCTTTTACAAACTTTATTAACTAATCATTCCAGCCTGCCATCCTTCACATGCTAAAGGGATAACCAACTACAGAGCCAAGACACTGCTTTTAATAAAAGAAAATACAACATCCACAGGAATGCAGATACTTGAGAAAAAGAAATAATGATTAGAATAGGAACTGGACACAAACTTGTTTGTGGGGAGCAAACAGAAGGTTTGTGGTTCCATAGGGATGACAGGGATGTGGGCAAAGTCACTGTGGCTGTCCTAATGTTGAGGGTAGAGCTTGCTTGAGGTTCAGCATCTGTGAGATTAGGTGAACTGTTAGTCTGGAAAAATCAATAACTTTAAGGCCACCACAGAAATACCGTCATATTATCATAACCCAAACACGTTCCATTTCCAACTCAGCCAGAAATAACTTAAATTTCTATAAGCAACTAATTTCACTCCAACATGCCTCAGTTTGTCTATTTGGAGTAGCATCACACATCCCTAAAATATTCTAGTCCCTCTGGGTGTCTTCTGCTAAGTATAGCAAAATATATATATATATTATCTACAATAGGTGTACCAACATTTACTTGTCACGCAGTAACACTTACTGTGCATCTTATGGCACTGTCCTCAACTGCAAGATGCAGCAAGAGGAGATGGCAGCGATACTGCAGGTAGGGCCGGCGAGGGGCAACTGTGCTGGTTCTGCCTCTGGGGTCAGCAGGTTCTTTTTTTGGAATACCAGCCCAGTCTTTATTCTCTCTTTTTTGAGGAGGGGCAAATATAGAATCATGGAATGTCCTGAGTTGGAAGGGACCCACAAGGATCATCGAGTCCAACTCTGCTCTCGCCCATTTGAGTGCTCAGCCGGGACCATGTATCAAATTTAAATGTGCTTTTGACAGTATTTCTGCCACTGAGAAATGTTATAGCAGAAATAATACTCTTAAAAGACAAGTGTAAAAATGTGCTTTAGCTGGGTTTGCTTTCCACAGGTTAGCACGCCTCAATGCTTCCCAGGGGAACATCTTTAAGCGACCCATCTTTGTTATTTTCCTTTCAAAATTGTCTTTAAATGAATGCTGTCCAAGGACAGGGAGCATTTCATACCTTTCAGCATCTATTTGGAAAAGATTGAGAACATGATGTCTCAATATTATAAACATTCATGTATATCATACTACAGTTGCAGGTTGTGCTCATAATTATGACTAAATTACACACAGTCAAGGGCTACAAATATTTACATATTATTATAGGAAAAACCTTCAGGTCAAATACGCATTTCCCTTACTGTGTTCCCAGGACATAAAACAGACATAAGTATATTCTGATATCCTCCAACATCTACTGTCATTCCTCCAGCACTGATAAAAATTTGTTGCAATGTTCGTTATTTAGTTAGTAGTCATAATGTTTAATACTTCATTTGATCCATAGCACCCGTTTGATTGTTCACTGTGGCAAAATTATTTGTCATATAAATTATATATGAGAAAAAAAAAAGGACAGAATTGAGTAAATATGACTTAAAACAAAGTTGTTAAATACGACCATTCCCCTGACACCCTGTAGCAAAAACCTATGAGCATTTGGTAGCTCCTACTACAAATGTGATGACTGGGATCACTTACACCCTTCAAACCGCTCTCCAGGCTGCTGTCCTCATCCACTACTTACTCAAGATCTTAATGAATCAAGACCCGCATCTCTGTTTTTCCAGCGACTCACAATATTGTGTTTACAGTCATTGCTCAGATGCTTTCACCAAACTGTTTGAGTAGCTTGTAGGTACCTCACCAAGTGACTTCTTCACTCTGCCTGTGCAATGTCACCAGCATGAAATGAATTCTGCTGGGCTAAGCCATCTAAAAGCTGTAAATACAGGTATATAAGCTGCTTTACAGGAGCTGCTGTAAATGTACAGCTGGTTTACAGAGCGAGAAACACTTTAAATCTGACCAATCTTTAGGGCCAGGTGAGAATACTGTTTTATTAATCTGCATGACTTCCATGTCACATCAAATAACGGAAACTGTTGTGAAGGGCAAAAGCTGTTACAAAATGAAAAGCAATGATATAATTTGAGGTCACTGGTACAAGAGGAAGATTATAAATAACTAATCGCCTTGACGTTTTTAGGAGGTTACAGATAAGAGTGATAATGGAAGTTCACATGATGCAATTTATGGGAATTGTCACAAAGCCATTAATAACGTTTCATGTGACAGGAGCCAGCTCACCTTGATAATAAATCTCTGCAACCATGGGCAGGTCACAGGGATGGATAAAGACCCACTTATGAAAAATAGAGAAGATTGGACAGGCAGGGCTTGTACAGGAGGGCACCAGAGCAGAGTTTTTGTTTTCATTCTGTAGCTTGTTTTCATCAAAGGCATTTGCACCATTGACAGAAAACTGTTTTATAAGTGGTTTTTTTTCCTTCTGCTGACGAAAAAAACAAACACTCAACACAACAGAAACAACCAAAAAAAGCACAAAACAATAATGCCCAACAAAAAAATCCACAAACCGAAAACCCCAACAACAACAAAAACATAGAACACAAAAAACAACCATCATCTCTAATAATTATTAGTAATACAGTGACATGAAGAATAATGACTTTTTTACACCAAAATTGATTAGAGCAAATATACACACCTTAATTCCTTTTTCCTTTCAGCAAACTCCTTCTGGTTTTAAGAATCTTTTGAAAAAATAAATTGCACCCTATCAAATTTATCAAAATATCAAGATACCTTTTAATGCCACTACTATGGCAGAGTCTGTCACCCACTTTGTTGTGTGGGTGCACAATAAATGTGGAGGGAAAGGGTTTCTTTCTTCTACGTGATAACATGTGCTGCCCGTTAATGTACAGGGACCAGAAAATTCTACCTTGACACAGAAGACAGGTCCAAAACCTAAATCTGTGCTTGTCTGTAGCAACCAGAAAGGGAACATGGAAAATTATAACCTTGTTTGATGTGGGCTGTGGTGAAGGACATTGTGCCTATGTGGGCACTAAGGCTGCTCAGAGCCTGTGTGCTGCTCTGGTTCTGTCCTGTCCCATCCCATGGAAGTAAAAACATGTTGAGAGCATTTGCAAATACATAAGAAGTCAGCTTTTTTGGAAAAAAAAAAAACAAACCATCAAATTAATATCAAAATTCAACTTCGTATATTAAGCAGATATTTGTAACTGCTTCATCCATGCCCTGGTCAAAACTGATAGAGAAACCCAGCTTTTCTCTTTGCTAACATGATAAATAGTGCAATGCTTCCATCTAAAGCCTGGATTCCTTGGTATTCGGCTACTCAACAACCAGTTGGATTTGAAATCTGAACCTTTCCACTTTTCCTGCCAGAAGAATAAAGCTGAGGCTGGCTCCACCGAGAGCATCTGTACTGTGAGCAAATCTGGTGGAAATACCTTGAAACAGTCTCCAGGCAGATGCAAATGTGCGTTGACAACAGTGAATCTTTTTTACTCACTGATATTTACCTATTAGTTGTTAAAACATGCATCAGACGGCCACCTCATGCTTGTGTGATCCCTCCCACCTCTCCCAGTTGGATGCAACTTTCCCAGCCGCGTCACACGTTATGTCAGTAGCAACCATGGGCTCACAGAACACAAGAAGCCTTCATGTCATGCCTATAAGCAGTTTATTCAGTATTTTTAGAGAAGGACCCCAGAAGTAGGGACAGATGACCACAATGCTCATTTGTGAAAGCTACATGAGATCCTGCTAACTTCACTCTTATGGACCCAAGCTCTTCCAAACCCTTGGAGAAGATGGTTTCTGGAGGAGCACATGGGCACAAAATGCAGAAGGTGGCAGAGGAGATTTAAATTATTTAGCTTGAGCAGTTTCAAGGGGGATAAAGCCTTGAGCAAATCTGCTCTGGTCCTTTGAAGCTACGTGTGTGCATGTTCTATCATACAATGTCTTCTGCCTTCAGCGATGACTATTGCATTTTTTTATGTTTGTATTTCTATGTATTATCCAACTGTAAGAATAGAAAGGATATAAAAATTTTCACAGTAAATCCACATAAAAGTTTGAGATCAGTGCTAGAATAAATTGTAACACAGACTACATTGATCTGAGACCCGCTGCCAAGTACCCAGCACTTGTGACGTCCAGCGTGGAGCTTTGACAGCAGATCACATAAGAACAAAACCACAGCTCACAAAGGATCCAAAAGCTTCATTACAGAAACAGGCACATAACTGACCTTGTGCCAAATTCTGTGCAACCAAAAAAAGGCAAAGTGCCCACAACACCAGGCAGCACATCTAAAATGCAGTTCTTTACTTTAGGGTTAACTTTATTTACAAAAAATGGGTATTTGTAGAACCCCTGAGCATATATTAATAGCAGGCAAGGCTTTCAAGGGGTAGAAACTGTTGCACCGCGGGGCTCACAATCTGTGTTAGGCTTGCCCTGGTCTTTCTTATTTAATATATCAACTCCTGTGCTGTTCCAAAGCCTAAAATAAATTGCCAGCAAATATATATATATATATGCACAGAAAAACAAAACCATGTCTGGGAACAGGCTCAGACATAAATGTGGGGCTTTTATAGGATCACTGATTGTGTTTAAAAAAACCCAAACCAAACGACACACTGATGAAAAAAGATAGCATTATCACTGAAGTATTCATATTCAATTTAAAATGGATTAGAGAGCACTCTGAATATAAGTGCTGCACTTTAAGGAGCAATGATATTTCAGCTCTGTATACAGCGTATTACTTTTCATCTCTTTCTACTTCTTATGGAAGCTTCAGTGCAGCTTCTGGTGTCTACACTGTTATTAAAGCTTCTCTCTGTAATAAATTAATAAGTGTAAATGCTCTTTTATATTAATCCTTTGCACACTGTCTCTCATTTTGCCTCTTCGACAACCTTCAATACAGTGCAAATGGAACCGGAGACAAACAGCACTCCAGGAAACAAACCAAAAATGATGTGGCTAGAGTGGGTATCTACAAAAAATAGTTAAAGACTTGGGCAAGCTGAGTTATTTGGGAACTCAAAGAAGCAAAACTCGCCTTGAAGATCTTTCTACTGGAGGACACAGATATGGGATGTGCCCACCCGCATGGCAAGTGTTTCAGTTTTAGTGCTGCAACCATTAGAAATAAATGTTGGTGTTTATTAAACCCAACACATACACACGGCTTTTTTTAATAAACCACAGAACAGATCCAGTCAACGCTGCCCAGATTGTACTCATCTCTCTAAACCAACCGTACAACACATTCCCATAAAAACTGCCTATTTCATATTGATTTTCTTATTCATATTTTATTACAGCAAGTTCTTTCTGAAGCCGTACCACAGCTATTTGCTCCTTATATTGTAATAGATTGTGAAGCTGTAAGCTGTAATTTACTTTTCCTTCACATAATCATATGTACATGCTTACATTCAGACATCCCTTACATAAAATATCATTGATTCAAAACGGAGAAAATGGATATCCAGATTTCCACAGTTCACAGCTGACAATAAAGCAGAAGAAAACCTCATTAATCCTCTCAAAGGCAGTGAGACTGGCTTCCCCATCTAATGCATGTGGCTCCTTAATTCCTCATCTCCATCGTATCTACTTCTATATTTACCTAAGAGAACGTGGGTATTCTTGAACTAATGAGATTGTGTTAGATGTGGAACTGATAAGCCACCATAATGCAGCACTGGGTTATTCTACTTATTCCACTGCCACTAGGACAATCAAGTTGTCTTCCTACAGTTATTTTTACCGTACGGACACATCAGCACTAGTCGCACTGGCTCACAAACCACCCTCCGTATTTCACCATCTGAGAAACCACGTAACTTTAGTCTTAACTGTACCAATATCCACCCAACAGTGAAAACTGAAATTTCATTAATTTTCCAGAATAACATACTATACAAGCGCACTCTGCAGTAATAAATGTACAAAATCAAACAGCAATTATCAGGAATAACAAACAAAACGTTGGTCTGCTACCCTTGATTTTTGTCTGACATTTACTGAACATTAAAAAGTTTGATCTCTTCAATGCATCTCCATCCAATAACAAAGTACTAGTAACTCATACTTTATTGCTGCCTAATTTTTAAAAGAAGGGAGCATAAAAGTTTAAAAATAGCATGTGAGAATGATAAATGGAAAACTAAATTGTATGCTGAAAATAGGATTGTGGGATTTAGTTTTACTTTAAATTATCACACTGGTGTTGTTAACATAAAGTAAACACATTTTAATGACTTCTGACTGACGCTTTCCAGGTGGGTAAGCTCCAAATACCTCAAGAAGTAACTCAAAGAAGTAACTCAATTATGTAGTCAATTGACTGCTCCAGTCAATACATCCCTTTACCAGAGAAAATTGTATGTTAAGTTCGAAAAAAAGAAGAAAAATCACATAATGAAAAGTATCATTCTCCTAACATTCTCCTTATTCTTTTCCACCCTGGGGACAAAACTATTTCTTTCCTTAGATGTTACAGTGATTGAGTCTAAAGAACAGTGTCTTCCCAGAAAGCCCCAGATATGTTTGAAATTACTAGGGTTTGGTTTGAAAAAAAATGGGTGCAAAATGGTAGCTGACCAATCCTTTTTTATTTTTTTAATAAAAAGAAAAATCAGAAACCAGAAGTGGTTTCTTCTGTTCCTTTTCTCCTTCAATTTTTATAAGTGGGATCAAGAACACGTCTACCTCCCATATTAAACAATTTATATTTAAACATGGTTACTTATCCATTTCTCAGTTGCGTTTTGTAAAATGTTTCATTATATTTAAACAATTTTTTCAAGGAAGGTACATATACGGAGGTTGTATTGGCTAAAATACATTTAAGAAACGCGTTTACCTTCCAGATTTGTTGAGAAAATGTTTCACTCGCTATGAGAACCACAAACATCCCCATTAGCATGTAAATCACAGCTCCCAGCATTGACAATAACGTCCTCACATCAATACAACATTTTTACAGCCCGTCTCTTCCACACAACCATCTACAGTCCTGACAGCTCCAATCTTTTATTTAATTTGTTCCTGACCTTCCAGATAATGCTGCCTGTTATCTGCCTGTATTTGTTCCTTGACTATAATAGCAACATCGTCCTGAAAAATTGCATTTGACCCTCTTGGAGGTGTGAATATTGAATTCAGACAAAACTCCTTCAAGGTATTTTCCTAGAAGCAATTAGGCTACACACCTCTAAGTTATATATTTCTGCGTTAAGCTCTGAAATATGATTTTCGATGAAAAAACCTGCACGTAACAGCAGGCAAGTTATTTATTTTTCTAAGAAATACTTCCCAAGATTTCTCTTTTTAGTTTCATTACATAATTCCTGTTAGGACAGCGTGGTTTTCCCCAATATGTGTAATAATACACAATGATATGAACTGTGATTGTTTCCTTTTGTAAGTCTTTCTTTGCATCTATACCAAGAAGTTTGCCTTTAATTGCAAGATGACTGAAAAAAAAAGATGAACTTTTCTTTGCATTATTATTATTCCTACAAGTAAATATAGCTGCTTCAGTTTTTAAAATTTTTGAAAAATTCCAATTAAAATTTTGAAAAGTCTTCAATTTACCATGTCTTCAAAATTAAAACTTTGAAAAGTGTCCAATTTACCACGTACAGAAGGTAAGGAAAGGATATTTTTAACATAATACACTGAGTATTTATCTAATATTCTAGGCTTGAAATATATTGGCAATTTTTTAAAACAAGCTGTTACTTTTTTTTTTACGTTAATATTGACATGTGACTGTGAGCACAGTCTGCATCACTCGAACATTTTGTTTGCATGCTGGTGTCAGCTTTGTTTTAAGGTGACTTGAAGTCAAAGACAAAAGGGCTCAGAGCACAGGGTTTCTTTGAATAACATTATATTGAAAAATCAGACTAGATAATTAAATTTGTCCTATTAACTCTATCTCTTCAATACTGTTAAATAATGAGGTCTTCCAAAGAAGATGTTACCTATTGCACTGGATTTTTCTTGTGGGATACACCAGCCTCATGTGAATGGATCATTACTAATTAACAGCCCTGAAAATAATGAGCTTTGCAGGTCCTTGCCAAAAGCTGTAGGAAAAGGAGTTTTCTGGAATAAGTTCCTTTGCCTTTGGTCAGATAGGTGCTCTTGGACATTTCCAAGTTAGAGTGGTTCTGGGTCATGTATAATAAAAAACTCTGCTCTAAACTACCTAGGTTTAAAGGAATTGATAACAGACACACAGTGGTTCTGGGTCATGTATAATAAAAAACTCTGCTCTAAACTACCTAGGTTTAAAGGAATTAATAACAGACACACAGATACTGAGTCTGTTATACAGATACAGATGAACCAAAGGAATCAATTTATTAGTTCAATTTATCCTCCTCACTTTTAATGATCTAATGAGCTCCCAGAGCAACAGTTCAAACAGGAATTCTCCCCAAAACATGACATTATCCAAAACTGCTTCTTAATATCCCCATCTACTTGTTCACTTGTACTGTGACAAATCTACATTACAGACAGCAGTCCCCACATTATACAGTGGGGTAAATCACCAACTGACTGAATTCAATAATTGAATTTTCTTTCCTCTGAAAAGAAAATGAGTTAAGAAAATTATTTAGATGGGAGATGAGTGACATAAACAAAAAGTTATTTCTGTTATTTACAAAGTAAATAGATTATATTTTCCAGGCCAGTCATAATAATAATTCAGCCTATTTATTTGTCATTTATAGTTCAGAACATAATTCTGAGGTTGTGTTCCCCTGGCTGTACTTAATGGGCCAGCACTTTGCACCATGCCCAAGACACGGGTGGAATTTTATTTCACTTGTTAAGAGTCGTCAGAACATAAGACTCTCCTGGGTTGACCAATTTTTTGTTTTATTTTATTTTATTTTAAATGGTCTCTGGAGAACAAGTGAACTTTATTGCTGCTCTGAACTCTGGTTTATTGATGATTCTTTTGCATATTGCAAAGTGATGTTTACTCTCATCAGTCATTACTGCTTTAATTTAGAGTATTTAGCTGGGAAACAAATAAACAAGATGGACAGCGGTTTAGGGAAATGTAAAACTCAGATCATTGTATTAGCCGCCATGCATTTTAAATATCTTTCATTAGCTTGTATAGAGTGGGTAAAATGACACCACATTATATTTTATTGCGGATTGCACTCAGGAATGAAACATCACATAGAAAAGTTTTGCTCAGAAGTGTTGCATGTGCCAGACTTGATTACATATGGACTAAATTATTTCCATAGTCTGATTCCTGGCTGATTGAACCAGGTTTTGGTCCATGTGCATGGTTTGGTTAAACGCACTAGAAAGAGGAGATACTTCTTTAAATCCAATGATGCGTCAGTGCCTTAGATTTGCAATTTAGCATGCAGCATAGGAAAACAATTTTAAGTCTAAAGATGTTCTCAGCTGGAGGCATCAAACTATTTGTGTACAAGTAGATGAGAAAACTGTTTACTTACTATGGACTCTGATTAATTTATGAGTATTGTAAGTACTTGCATAGATGATTGACAAAACAAGACACTGTTTTGATCTAATATCGTTATATCAATAGATACGCATCTTATAAGTCAGAATGGTAGAATTTAGTACAAAGCAGCACTGTCAAGACTACGACTGCCCACATATTTCTCAACCAGCAATCAGAAAATTGCTATTTAATAACCCTGGAATTGAGGCCATTTTGCTCTGAAGCTGATGCCTGGAAGTCCCAAAGTCCTGGCTTTGACTGAGCCTTTCAGAGTTTGAAGGACTGAGACATGGTAGCAAAAAAAAACCCAAAACCGCCAACACAAAGGGACTTCATTAATTTTACCACTGGCATGGTTGGATCAGTGTTTGCAGTTCTAATACCTCTAAGCATTTTTGAGTAGTGTCACAGCCAGTATTTATCACAGGTTTCCTTCCTCCTGCTCAGCACTTCTTACAGCTTATGTAGGACTCCTGGCATCCTCAGACGAGAAGAAAATCACAGTCTCACACAGTGACATGAACACTTTGTTTCAGCTGTTCTCATTGAGAAGTCAGCAGCACAAGCCTTGAAACAGTTTGTTCACCCAAAAATATATAAAACACCAGTTTAAAAAAGCTGACTCCTCTGGCTTCTAACATTGGAAGAAGGAATTTCCCTCCGCTATAAGGGAAGGAAACTCTTAAGGGGTGTAGAAAGACAATAACTGTCTTGATCCCTTTCATAGCTGTCCAGAGGTCAAAGATTAGTATTAGCTATTGGGAGAAAAAACGCAAACAAATCCAAACACTACACCAAAACTGCCCAATACAACATCTGTTCTGGTCCCTGTGTTACACGTATCCTAAGAGCAAAGCTTCCTGCCTGTTCTTCCCTCTATAATTAGTGCTGAAAAACCACATTAGTGCATCGGTTCCAGCACTTCAGAGGTTTGGACTCATTCTCACTGATGTCTATGCAAAGCTGGAGGGTAACATTTGTGCTCCCAGTGCCTGCAGAGATTTACATGACCATGATAAATGCATGAGATGAAATGCTTGTCCGCAAGTCATCTCCGATAGGACTAACTCCTGCTTTCCCAGCAGAAAGCAAGAAGGGACCCTATGATGTGGCAGACCCTGAAGCTTTCCTACCCAGGACTCGGTGTTTCTGTGTCTGTGGGCATTTTCTTAGGTTTAATTGCTATTATATCCTAATACCTATCCACAGTACTGCTTGCATTCAGCTGTGTGACCCTGCCACTTGAATACAGATCAAAGGATAAACTACCTGCGGGGCAGCTCCCGAACCCACTCTCACTGTGCTCACTCAAAAAAGAGGAAAAAAAAAAGTAAAAAAATTAAAAATGAAAAAAAATAGTTTGTTCTATAAAAACAGGATGTTTCTTTCTTTCTTATATGGACGCTTTCCTCCTGTCCCTCTCCAACACTTCCCATGCCTTGAAGCTTTTCTTAGGTTGGACTATCTGGAGAACTTGATGCATCCGAATGATTGTCACTATGACAGCTCTTCAGTACCAAAAACCTAATTTAGCACTTCCTTGAATATCACCAACTCCCCCTACAACTCTTACCTCCCCCAAAAACACTGAAGATATTGCAGTTCAATATCTGAAAGCATTACTTGTCTTATATTTGATCCAATAGTTGCATTAAACATGGATTGAAAGCTTATAAGCCAGCTAAATCAGTATGTACAAATTAAAGTAAGAATAACTCTGAAGATATAAGTGCCTGCGAAGAAAGATTTCAGGCTCTCGCAGCTGGATCTCTGCAATTCATCCTTCCTACGGGTGCTCAACAACTCTTTCTTCTGTCAACAGCTGCGCACGCTCGGTGCTATGTACGATGTACCGACATATTCGCATTGATTTGAACCATTCTCCCCCAAGTGAATGCGATGTCAGACACTTCCCACAGATTTTATAGTTTTCAATGTTCTTGCCTCAGTCCTCCACAATCTCGCTCTCTCCTTGCTTACTGTACTTCAATACACGCCACCTGTAACTGTATTTCCCTTTCTACAGAAATTGCTGATTTCTTTCTCAATGCCAGCATCTGGGTAACTACTTCAAATTTCAGCTCAATTTTTGTGTCATTTTAAGCTCACAATTTTACCTTTGAAATGATACCAAACTTCAGCCAAAATATGCATTTCTTGCCACTCCTGCCACTTTTACAAATCATCTTTTTCTTTGAATTGCCTTTTCTTTTAGCTGTTTATTTCAAATACAGCAAGAAAATAAAATTGAGGGAACATAAATTACCCTGTGCACAGCTGAAGGAGTGAACCACATTACAGAGAAGACAAGATCTTCAAATGCCTATATACATATCTCTTAACAATGGACTTTGTGCTGTAATAAGGGCGAAATTTTAACAAGTGCAGTGACTGCAGAGATACATCAAGAAAGAGAAATCTTGCCAACTACATGTCATGTTTTAATATCTATACTACCTATATTAACTATATTGTTTCTTTACCAGACTATTCACAGGTTGATCTGCAGAAACGGGGTTATGGCCCTTCCTATTTTCTTTGATTTTGCTCAGAGAGCAGCAATAGAACAGAATATCGTGAACAAAACCAAACATTTTTCTTCCAGAAAACCCTCAGTAGCTGCTGCTTCTCCTTTTCCTGCTCAGCTGTAATTAAAATCCTCTACAGACACAAAAGAGGAGTAAGGATTTACTTAAGAAAGTGGAAAAAATCATCCGAAAGGGACTTCAGAATGGAGAAGTGTATTCAAAAGTTAGATACAAAACATGAAACAGATTTCTTCAGTCCTTTCATTCCCCCTGGAGTACAATACAGAAGTTTTGTCCAGATTACTTTTTTATAGCTTGCTTCAGAAGAGTATTTCTCTGAAATGTCTGACCAGAGTTTTCTGACAAAAAATTAAATAATTTTCATTATTACACCTTTCTAAATCTGATAGAAATATTTGAGAAAGAACTAAAAAACTCATTAAAGTGATTAAAGCTTTTCAGAATTGTTTTCTACTGAAGTTGTTCAAACCAAACAATGAATAAATGATCTAGAGAAGAGGATTTTTTTTAATGCTGTCTTAGGCTTCTTTGAACTGGTTGCTTACTGGGAAGAGCAGGATGGGAAGGTTGGTTGGTGGTACGTGTCCTTTTGTGCTCAGTATGGTGTGCTCTGCAACACCATGCAATTAATGTGATGAATTAATGGCACCAAAGAGTACATACATGCATAAATATATACATACACATACATACATACAGACTTTTTTCAATCCAAGTAAACTTCAGCTTTGCTTTTCGAAACTTTCAGGATCTGTAACCTGATAACAACTTGACACAACTATCAAGAATCACAGAATCGACTGGGTTGGAAAAGACCTCAGAGATCATCAAGTCCAACCCTTGGTCCAACTCCAGTCCATTGACTAGATCACGGCACTAAGTGCCATGTCCAGTCTCAGTTTAAAAACCTCCAGGGCCGGTGAGTCCAGCACCTCCCTGGGCAGCCATTCCAATGCCTGACCACTCTCTCTGCAAAGAATTGCTTTCTAATCTCCAGCCTCAATTTCCCCTGGCAGAGTTGAAGCCCATGCCCCCTTGTCTTATTGCTGACTGCCTGGGAGAAGAGCCCAATCCCCACCTGGCTAGAACTGCCCTTCAGGTAGTTCTAGAGAGTGCTGAGCTCACCTCTAAGCCTCCTCTTCTCCAGACTAAACAAGCCCAGCTCCCTCAGCCTCTCCCCATAGGGCTTGTGTTCAAGTCCCTTCCCCAGTCTTGTTGCTCTTCTCTGGACCCGCTCCAGCACTTCAATCTCTTTCCTGACCTGAGGGACCCAGAACTGAAAACAATACTCCAGGTGTGGCCTCCCCAATGCAGAGTACAGGGGAAGGATCGCTTCCTTTGTCCTGCTGACCATGCTATTTTTGATACAGAAGAAATGTATCAGCATCAAGTTGAGCTAGCAAAGTTAATTTATTTTTTTAGTAATTGCATACCACCAGTATTACTCAGTGAGAAAGGGCTGAGACTTAACCTTCCCCAATGTAAATTTTAGAAATACACACCAGAAAAAGAGAAAATGTGCATGTATCTATATATATATGGTGCACCTTCAATGTAAAAAGCCCAAAAACTCTTTGAAAACCACATTCTCCCAACCCCAGCTTAAACGTTCGCTCCACCAAGACATACAGAAATCTCCAGTATATAAGCTTTCATTAGTTGTATCACTATTAAAGAAACATTGTGGAGGATAAAGATGCAGATCAATGAAAGCACGGATTTAGAAAAGAAAATTAAACAATTTGAAAAGGATTACCACAATGGACCAGCTAATGAAGGCCTAACACAGCTTTGGAAAAGTAAAATTGTGCCTGATTTACATTTATATTGTTGTGCTTTTTGGCAACTGTTTTTGCGTTCCTCCTCAATTATTCCAAAATGCTGTGTTTTATTACTCTAAGTAAAGAAATAATAAAATATGGCAATTACTCCATATTTAAAAAAGAAAGAGAAAGATGCAGGGTCTGACAACAAAGCCTGCTTTCTTAAAATTCTGAGGAACTAAATGGAATTTATAAATTGAAAATAATCTCTGGGAGCTTTGCTTTGTGGGAAAACAAAACTGAATTCCATAGAAGAACAAAAAGTGGGGTTTATTCTGAAGAAAATTACTCTCTGGTCCCTGGGGAACACCACGACTTTGCTGATGGAGACGCACCAGACGGACGTGCCAACCAGCCACCCATACCCTACACAGGTGGGAATAATTCCATTTCATACAAGAGAGACACTTCCTAATTTGGGAACCATTAAATACTCCTAACTACCCTCCTCCGTTCTACCTTCATAAACTTTTTTAGGGGGAGAGAAAAGAAATATTGCTCAAATTCTCTGGAAAGAGGTAACAATTTAAGCTTTAAATTGTACACTCTTGATTATTTTGTTGCTTGCTTGTTTTCCAGGATCCTATAAATCAAATCATATTCCTGGTAAAATGGAAAGATGGATCCATCTCTTTGGCCCAGCTGCAATTTGGTATTTATATTGATTCGAGTGAGCTCTGCTATTGAACAGCTCACGCAGCCTCATGGTAAATTTTGTTTTAATACCACAGGTATTGCTAAGTAAAATATGACTTGAAATAAACCTTATGTGTTTATGCTTTGAATTTAATATTTCATGGCTTGTTTTCAAGGTAGAAAGTATTTATCTACAAGACAGAAAAAATAAGCTTTTCAATCTTGATTTCTTCTGTCACACTTAAGTATTTTGCTGGTGTTAACCATCACAAACACCTAAAAAAGAGTCTCCTGCTGCCAACAACACATTAAGTGTTCAATAAAGCTGGAATTTACTATGCTACTTTGGTATATATGCGTACAAAAAACCACAGATGGTAATTTTTTTTTTTCAATGTTTAGGAAAAAGCAACTTATGTCATAGCACAAGAAAATACGTACAGGCCTAAATCCTTCAAGAAAAAATGCATATGTATGAGGGCTCTTTGACCTGTCTGGTTATCTACATCGTATCTTTTGTTTTTGAAATAAAATGAATAAAATTCCACCAAGCCTGAGGTGAGGCAATAGTTACATGGTAAAGACTGAATTCTGTTATTTTGTCACTAAAAAGACTGAGTAAATTGTATGTACAAGGAGTTGGGGGTCAAAGCCAAGTAGCCCATCATTGTTTCTCGCTTCTGTTTATAAACATATAAAAGAAAAAACTGGATATTTTAGCTAAACTAATTAGTACCAACTCTTCACCACATCTTTTTGTGGGATGAAATGAGATACTCCAATGTGGTTTTGTACTGTAATGACTTCAGTTTATTTTACTACCTTACACTAGCAAGGATTTCACAAAATCTTGTTCCCATCATACCAAAATATGTTATTTTCTCAGAATCTATCCCTGTTTCGAATGGATGATGCTCAAACATCCAGGGACATGCTGCTCCTTCTTGTAAATGAGGAGGGACCATGGTGAGATACAACGTGTGGTATCAGCTCACACATTTACTTTACAAACCACTGTACAAGTGATAACATTTAACTCTGCACAAAATGAGATAAAGTTACAAACCTGTGCACGCTGAATGAAATATGAAATAACGAAGAATTCTCCCATTCCCTCCCCTTGCTCTGGACTGGGGGAAGGAGCCATTTGGCAGATCTGAAACCCAGGGAATGAGTTCTTGCATCTGGAAAAAGTGATTTGGTTTCCATTCACTTGGATTTACAGCAGATCACTTTGATTTTATAATATAAACAAGTCCTCCAATATCTAAAATATTAATTATAATATTATTTCTAAAAGACAATGCACAAAAGTTGTTAACACCTATGTGCACAGCAGTGGTTATAACTGAAGTCTTCCTACGGATGACATTTCAACACCAGCCAAGAGCATCACCAGCTGTTTGAACAACAGCCTCCAAGGTTACTACAAGCACACTACAGATCCACCAAGACATGTTGCTTGAAGGTTTTACGTACTGTGTGACGCTGTAAATCCTACGGACAGGTGGGAGTCGCGATCAGATGTTTGAAGTTACAGTGATGGAACCATCTGAAGTGGAACATAATGTAAGGTTTTCCCTATATTTGTAAAATCAACTTGCAACTCTACTGCCGGTCAGGATTTTCCCTTTAAAATTCGTCAAGTGACCTGATTTTCTCTGAAAGATTTGTGGCAATAGAGATTTGGCAAGATATCTATTGTTTACTAAGCCTGAACTAAAAGAGAAGCTTGGCCAAAGCTCAGGCTTAGTGGCATTTTCTGATCTAAGAACACACAAGAGACAGCAAAGCCCTTCTCATGAGATTTCTCTATAGCAGAGGTTGACTCAGAAAATTTCAGGTGAATCTACCCAGAGTCTGACCTCTCATTGTTTTATTACAGAACCCCACATTTTATGACAGGCTCACAATTATTAAGCTGCTCTAATTACACTTGTTATTGACATTACAAAAGGGTTTGGAGTGCGTGCTGTGCGAGGGGCTAGGTAAGGGGGGAGGAAAGCGGAGATCTCACAATATAATTACCGCTGGTAGAACAATATTGTTCACAAATTAGCTTGATAGCCCAAACTTTTAATGACCTTTTAACTTGCGTGGGAATAATTTCTGCAGCAGCTCTTTTTAGTTTCTGTAATTAAAGTCATTTAAAAGTTTTAACTAGGAAGTACACTCAAGGCACACAAACTGATAAAGGGAAATAGAGTTTCAAGAGCTGCACAGGGGGAAAAAAGGAGAACTTCAATTTTGTCAGAAAACTACAGAATGTCCATCCTTCAACTTGGCTCAGAAACAAAGGATTTCTACCTACTCACTCCCTGCTTTTCCTAGTTTTATTTTTAAATCTGGATGCTTTAATGAAAAAGAAATATGTTGCTATGAGTTTGTGCCAGTATTAAATGGGAACAGAGAACTGGAAGAAAATTTGGTGTACAAAGAAGCCAAGAAACCATGCAGGGCCATTCCCCTGGTTCATGTGCTGAAGCATTTGTGCCCTCCAACATTTTTTCTTTTGAGTATTATGTTTCCCTAATTAATTTTTAAGGATGCTATAGTTGCTATGCCCATTTTAAAAACTGATTTGGGCATTGATTTCTTTCCATATAAAGATGATTATTTTCCATCTAAAGATCCACATGCAAGTTTAACTGCAAATCTTTCTTATGAAGAGGCCAATGAAAACGTGCAAAGGGCCAGATTTTAAAGATACTAAAGCCATGAAAAAGAAAGGCAGGTGTCAGGAGTGATTTTCAAAGTCTAATTATTCACACACATCATAGGAATTAGGTACTCTAGTATCATGACATCGGTACAGAAGTCATGCAACCTAAATATCTCTACAGAAGCGCCCCCTAAAAGCTAAGTTTTGATTTTTATATGATGCTCACTATAGATGCTGATCAACCTCTAAATGATGTAGATCAATTCCAACCAGAAACCATTCTGAAATATTTTTAATATACTAATTTAATTTAGTAAACATGAAAAGCATCTGTATTCAAAAGGAGTTTCAGGACTTGGTATGACAATTGAAGCATATCAATCCAAACCCATAGAAAATATTTACTAGTATAAGTCATTATAAAATAATAAATCCATTACATTCTGTAATGATCTACCTAAAAGGTATAGAGAGTTATAGTTCCCAAGGGGGGCAGCAGGCGAGACTGGGCTTACTTTTTGGCTTTTAAGAGTGCATCTATAAATACTGTCTTCAGTTTCCATATTCTACACGACATGTTTTGAAAGCTAAAGAGGCCATAAAAATTGTTCTTTACTGCATATGTTTGACCCACGGTTCACAGAACCAGAGTTTAATACACTACATAAAGGCAGGAGAAGCGTCATTTCAGAAGATGGTTGAAGTATGTTCACTCTGTATTGTCTGGGGCTTCCTAACTTCAGACATTATCTTGCACTTTTTAATAACAATCACTGGCCTCACCATATATATAATTAAACTGCCTTCATTATGAGATTATTAGCCTATTAAAGCCATCAACCTCTCACTGATAAATAATCAGTGTAACTATGTGCACTTGCCTTGTGGTTATAATTAAATAACGATAGATAGTTTTTTACTGTTTGCCAGCATCTTTGCAGTTGGTGGCAACCATTAACGGGGTTAATGACAATATCCTTTCATTGGTTTGAGACAATAACCTGTAACAACAAATATCAAGCAGGAGGGTAATAGGCCCTACATTAAGAATTTTGGCCTTTTCCCTTGTGATTTAAAAAAATTCAATACTAAGATTCTCACAACCTCCCAAGCAGCAAAGGAAGCGATGACACCATCATCCAGCTTGCACAGGGCCATAGCAGAGAGTTATGGAAAAGAGATGTGTGGCTTTCACATTTGTTCACTTCTGAAGAAATAAAACCTGTCATTAGTTCCTCAAAAACCTTCAGAGAAAAGAAAAACACCAATACACCAGACTGCAAAATAGGAATTTGCAGCAGTCAATCAGGAGCTGAACTGTCTTCTCCACTTTCAAATACCTTCTGTTTCTACTAGAGTTGTTTTGTATAACTATGCATTCGAAGATCTTTTCTTTTTCTTATCTCTATTTAAATGTAGCAGCAGACTGAAGAAAGGGGCACTCCCTTTAATCTGGACGTATCAATAAACATAAAGTATCAATCAACAAAAATTACTACACCCATCCTTGGTCTGTCCTCTAGATCACTTCATATAAAATCATGCAATAGGAAGAAATTCTTATCTTCATGTTGTGCCGAACTTCTAAAATTCCTATTTTACATGTTAAAACTAAATCAGAAGTGTAAAGTTAACCTCAGGGTATATTTAATTCCAGGAGTGTGTCCTACCTTCTCTTTTTACAGTGAGCCCTGGGTATTGGGAACTTCGAAACGGAGCACAGGGACTTTCAAAATGATGAGTCGGATCCCTCAGAAACTTCGCTGACTCAGCCTTTTGGGTGAAATTAGTTTTCATGCAGAAGGCCAACGGACCGCTTAACTCCTCCTTAAGCCTTGCTTTGCTGGCATTGAGGGATTTAAAGAGATAACGAGCTTTGTGGTTTTCCCCCCTTTGAGAACATCGGAACTTGATCTTGCCAAGAAGATGCATAAATCATCTCCCAAGGTGCCATACTGAGAAGACATTAAAAAAACGAAAATAAATGGTGACTATACCCCTTTGAGCAAGTCCAAAAGATGTTGTGTCAGATTTTCTGCCATTCACCAACAGTAAATTGAAAAAAAATAAAATCAAATCCAAAATAATGAGAAAACTCCATTTAAGTACAGTGATTAAGCTGGATAATCTACGAGTTAAACTAAACAAAAAGATACAGAACTAGAATATTAATCCTACCCCAACTGTTTCTAATAATTGATGTTTGAATCTCACAGTCATTTACTTTGAGTACATAAGAAATTTTCAGGTAATACAGTAATTCTTGGTCAAATGAAAGAAACAAAAATCACATCCATTTGTTACTTTGCCACGTTAATCTGCTTTGTTTCATCCTTTTTTCACCATGGTAACACTTCAGCCCACTGTCAGTTTTTAGGAATACAGACAAACACATCAGATAATTCATGCAGAGGTATAAGTTTGGTATACTGGTTTTAGAGCTTACATAGGATATATTTATTATTTATAAACAAGAGTTTTGTACTGCTTTGTTCCTGAGGCACTGGAAAGCTGCACAAAGACCTAAGCACCAACACCAGTTTTGTGAACTTAAAAATAGCAGTTTTTCCATCACATTCATAATATATCCCAGAACTAGAAATGTATAAAACATTTCCTAAGTTCTTTTCATAATAAAATACTAGATAAACTGAAGCAACACAGCAACATCTGGTAAAAAATAAAAATGATATCTGGTCACTAAAATTCAACCATGCATGCTGATCAAACTGGAAAGAGTTAATTACTCATTTTACATTACATAAATTTAATGGTTTGGTCTAACAAAAGATAGAATGACCGTAAGCATGATGTGTCATAGAGAAAATATATTTTAGGCTTTTTATTTAGATGCTAGCATACAGTAAGAAATTACAAAGTTTACCGAGACAAAGACCACCTATCTACTTGAAAGTTAAAAGTGGATTTTCATGATTACATCTCATGTTTTCAAATACAGACACTGACCCACTGTCTGAACTGCAGCCCCCACATCCCACACTTGGCAGCTATAATACCAAGCTCAACCTTTTCCTGCCTCACTTGTTCAGCATGGCATTTTCGTTATGTCCAGGGAACACTTTCCTATATCTCTACCACATTTACAATTCAACTTTTTCCTTGAACACCTATTAAAAGAACAAACATGCCAAAAGCAAGTGCCTGTGCACGAGAAATATAGATTCATCTGACAAAAAAACTGCTTTAAAATCCTAATTATTTTCTGTTAAAAAGCTTTTCAAGCTGAACGAAGTGCATCATTCCTTTTTGAGTGATAACTCTGCATTGGCCAGTTTTGCGTTTTGATCATCTATAATATTGGTAGAGCCATAGTACAGGAGAAAGGTTAAGAAGAGGTCCCAAAAGCTTTTAATCACTCCCTTTCTGAGCCATTATGGACTAATCTTCCTGCACCACACCAGACCCACATCTTTTCTGTTCTTCCAGGATGCAGTTTATGAGACTTCTCATATTTATAGTTCTAATTATCCCACCCAGTAAAAGGAGATGATGCAGAAACTCTGAAAGAAACTCAAATAAAACTTATCAATAATTTCAGCTCTTTCCAGAGTTTTCATCTCCATTTTTAAAGTAGTTCCTCTGTCACCAACTGGTATTCTCACCCAGGCTTTTGGTACGAGCCATCAATAACATTCAATAAAAGGAAAAGACACAGAACATCAATATTTATAGTTCTTGAAAGGCTGCTGTCAGGTTTTTATTTCTTAATTTGATGCATGTTAGAGAAAATAATAAGCAAGAGTGAAAAGCAATAAAGCACAGGAGAAGTTAAAGTACTTGGAGAGATTAATTGTCAAAGAAAGACAATGAAGTGGCTGGAACACAGAGCTAAACTGGTGGCAAATCTCTCTGAGATTATAAAAGAGCCTGGTGGACAGATGGATTGGGCAATCATTTGATATGAATCAGTCTATAATGAAGATAAAACAGAAAGGAGAAAGGCTGCATGAAGCAGCTTCAGGAACAGGGAGTTACCAGCTGATTTTGCTGGAACATCCGATATCAAATTAATACAAGAGAGTGACACGGTTGAACAGGCAGGACAAGCGATGAAAGAAATGAAATTCAGAAGACGCAAGATCAATGCCCTGCTCCGCAAGAAGCTGTTTAAAAGGCAAACAAGATGCAAGGAAGAGCAAGTGGTGGAAGAGTTGATGCACAGAGAGGGGAACGAACAGAAAAATGGGAAATAAAAAAAGTGACAGATTTTATTCCTAGACAAACAAAACCAACAGAGCTCATCTACAATAAATGGCAGACTATATACTATACAGCTTCGCCATATTCTGTGCAAAATATCTAGGGATGCAGCTACAAATCATACAAATCACCATCACTTTGTTTAGAAATAGGGTTTCTATCAAAATCTCCCTGTAATTTAGTGACTTTATTTCCATTCACTGACTTCTTCTCAAGGGGGAGTAGATTTGTATTAAACTGTTGATTCATTACAGGAAACAAGGGTGGCTTTTTCTCCCCATAATTACTTTATATATATATACACATATACATACACACACATTTTATGATTCTACTTCCAACTATCAGTTATTGAACTCAATGAAAAAGAATCCTAAAAATGAAGTAAAGCCTTAGCCCACAAGACAGAAACTAATTAAATTTCTAACTGAAATGATTTAAAGACAGACATTTCTCCAGCAAGCCGTAGACTACAAGTAACATGAAGGCAAGTCACTGTCACAGGTCTTAACGATGACTTAAGAAACTGAGAGACTTGACAACAGAGAGTGTTTCAAGAACTCTTCACTAGCTACTTGCTAGGAGAAACGTGTCTGTGAATATTAGCAAAAATGACCTGTAACTTAGAAATTTCCATCATTTGGCTGCCCTCTTCCCTGCCCCAAGCTTATCATTTGCAGGCAATTGTTTGCTAAAGGTTTGGAGTCAAGTGTTTTAATACCTTGTATTGATATTTTCAAAAGCAAGCAGATAAGGATAATATTCAATTTACATTGGGGGGCATGTTTTCTCCATTTCCTTTGTTATGCAGCGTTTGATTCTGCAGCTATTCCCACTGAACAGTCTATTCCAGGATCAAATCCATATTAGAACTTGTTCCTTTATAAGTATGTGGGTTATCAATCTCAATGAGTAGTTAATGCACTAACCTTTTTAAAAATTATATTTACAAAAACATTTCCTGGCTTTTATTCACTGGTGACTAATGACAACATACCAAAGCCACCTCTCTACTTTTACTGCTCTTAACCTCAATGCAAAGAGTTTCTGCCATATCATCGAAATACATACATCATTTCTCTGCAAGCCTCCATAATCCCTTACCAATAACATCCACATCTCTCATTTCATTTTGAACATCCTTTCAGTAAACTCTTGATGTTTTAAATCCCCAATCACTTTTCTCATTCAGCCATGTCTCACTTATTGGAACAATTTCATACTTATGCTAAAACATTTGTAACTCCCATTCAGCAATCTTATTATGTAAGATATGCAGCTTTTCTCTCTTAGCTCTCCTTTGATTTACATTCTTACTAGAGGTATCTTCTACTGAACATTGTTAACCAGTGGATAAATTACCTTGGGATTTAGGCAGTGCCATCTAAATCTCTCTCCACCCTCATTTCTTCAGCTAATAAAATATGGATAGCAATTTTGTAGTTTAGAATTCAGCCGATTTTCTCCTGAGCTTAAGAAATACAGAACCTTTGCAAACATTAATCTGCCTTTTTAGCTTTTGGGGATTATTTTTATTGGATTTGGGTTTTTTTGTTGTTATTTTTTGTTTGTTTGTTTGTTTGGGGGGGAGGGGGGAGTTGTATTGTTTTTGAAATAAAAACTTTACCTTAAAATGACCCAGCCAGTGAGGGTAAAGGCAACCTCACACAACTGTGATCTCCTTTTAAAATAATAAAACAGAATCAAAGCATCCAGATTTAGACACCCAGACATTAAAATCCCAGTTAGAAGTTTCCTGTCTGTTGTCAAGAATCAGGAAGGACAGGCTGCCATGGAAAGGCCCCTTTGAAAATCTCAGGTTCTCTTTTGCTGAGCTGATATTGGAGAAAGCACCGAGGAACACAAGAGCATTTTCCAGCTCTGCTATTCTTGTGCATCCACTACTCCCCGTATAAATCACACAAAGCCTCTGACAGAAATTTCCATCTCTACTCCCTAAAAGTGCTGCTGAGCACATCCTGCTTACACAACCATTTCACCCAATGATACAATGTTTAACAGATTTAATAAGCACCTTATTTTAAAACTGGCTACCTTGCAATATAATAACAAATTCAATTAAAACTAAGAGCTTACAAGCATGTTTTAGGACGTGATTAATAAACAAATATTCTTACCTAATATAGGGTTTCAACTGAAGAACAGCAACAGGAGACACCTTGCATGTACGCCCTTGTTTGATTTATTTCCACTGTAGCTACATCCTTTCCTCCAAAGCCCTGAAAGAGCAGTTCTCTGAAAATAAACCATAAAATATCTATTCACTGAAAAAAAAAATAGTCTAAGGCTTAACATAGTTATCCACTTACAAAAAAAATACAAGCCAGGTGAAGATGAACACTTTTACAAGCCTTCCCAAGTCACTTCCTCCAAAGCTTTGGTGATGGCCAAGCCCCTTGTTCCTCAAGTGAACAAGATCATGGGGATTTTCTTGATTGCTGATTAATGCAAACCTGAGTGCCAGGCTGTTCCTCACACCAAGCAGTGATTTATGTTATGAGTAACCCTGTTCCCCTCCAGTAAATAGGGCAGCTTTGGAGAACACATCTCCTGTTGGGTGCACTTCTCACCTTCCCAACGGTCTATTTAATGTCCACAGAGAAGACATAACAAGTGGTGTGATGAGCAAACCGCAGAAGCTGCAGTTTTCCAAACGAGTTACAGAAAACCATTCCTGAAATTTAAATTCCTATTTCAATCACAAGTATAGAAAAGGTCAAGCAACTAATTTGGAAGCTATGGAGTGATTTGAATACAGAAACTATGGCAGCTAACCCTTCAGGAATAGCAGTTCACCTATAATAAATTAGATTTTAAATTGAATTTTAAAATAATATCAAAGATACTGTGATCCAATGTGCCTGACCACGGTAGGGTTAAGGCTAAAAATAATGTTGGTTCAAAGAAATACAGTAATTATATTCACTTCTTTAATACTTGCAGTAATAATTATGTCATTATAAAAGTTATCAATTTTATCCTGCTGGATTAAAATTCTTGCTGCACATTTGAAGACAGCAGTGTCACAGGCACATAAAATTGGTTGAGGTGCAGTCAAGCAAAACACTTTGGGCAGCAGTAGCAGAAAATACTCTGGTCGCACCACTTCAATTAGCTACACACATGATCAAAATGTTCCGATTTTTGATAGAGGACTTGATGCTCTAACATGGCTCCCATTAAAAATGTGACTTCTCAAATCATGTAGCAAAGCACAGAATGAAAATACTGGACAAGGATTTCCCTGGTCCTTCCTGACCTTTCTCAGATCATTTGGACACAGCTACGATGCCCTTTGGCCCCCCAAACACCTCCCATGGATTATGGCCTTTTGTACCGCAGCAGCAGTGGGGTTTTTGGAGAACAGTTTCTGACGTGTGTGATCTTTGTTGTTATGCTGTAGACCTTCCAGGGCTCCAGCATATTTTACCCAGTTGCTGCCAATATTGAGCATCGTGTTAACTTCATGAGCAATTGGTCCCAAATGCTTTTTCACCCGTTATAAATCCCACAGAGCTGGGATGGCACAGCAGCAAAACTGGCCAAAAAGAGTCACAAATACCTCTATCATTTATTTCAACGCACCATGAAAGTAGAATAGTTAAAAGTAATGCTAGAGGATTTCAAATGAGTGGTCAAAATGCTGGAAATGTTTGAAGATAGAGCTGTGCAAACATTTACTCTTCCGCGAGCTAACACCAAAATCCAGCTGGGGGTTCTGAACTGCCTCTTTGGAGCCAGGGAACATTTATTTCTGTAACACATAAGACACACAGGGTTTTTGTTAATTCAGGCTTCTTATTCTATTCCCATTCTTTTCACCTAATTTTTGACACATTAATAAAATACAGAGATCCCAACAGAGACTGATTTAGAGTAGATTGAAAGGGTTCAAATGTTTTATTTGCTTGCAACTTCCTTAGAAAACTGTCGTGGTTCAGATGGACAAACGCGTCTCAACCACGACAGAAAGCTGAAGTGTTCACAGCAAAAATAAACCTCAACAGACTTTGTGACTATTCCTTTTCTTTTTCTTTCCTGATCATACAGCTAATGAATATGTTCTGATACTACCAGAAACTTCTTATTTTCCATAATGTGTTTTAAATTAATTCATTGCTCAGCTTTTTGTAAACAAAGCACATAGAGGTTTTTTCCATATTGAGTAAGTTTGATTCGAGTGGCTAGACAGTTCATGACTTAGCTGTTAAGGGAGAAGCATGAAGAAATAGGAGAAGGAAACCTCATTAATGTTAATGGGTTTGCACTCAGTTGCAGGGACATTCAACCTGATCAACTTCAGAACTGTTATGTCTATAAGGTAAACATGATTTTTTTCCCAATATGGGAAAAGTCAAAAACCACTTGTGGTTGGTAAAATTCATCTGATTACAGAAACTCAGAGCTGTGAAAACTGCTGCAGCAGCTTTCAAAGTTCTCTGTAGAACCACTTCATGAATGAGTGTATAAGTTTCAAAAGATACGCATAATAAATATCTTAGTCCTGTAGCTGATAAAGGGAGGCAATTGTTACGACTATATAATCGTTGTCCATTATAGCACCAAACAGAGCATCAGGGTGCTGTATTTTAATAGTATAATGCAACTTTCCTTAGAGGTAATGCAGCTTTCAGAGGTAACTTTTTGCAATGTTCGCTAGAGCTGCTCATCCCTCTGAAGAAAATCGCAAAGGATCCTCACCAAACAGACCCTCTTGACCCCACTTCTTATGCTCAGAGACAAGTCTAACTTCTTAATAGTAATTGTGAGGCGCATGAGTGACTTTATCAAGAAAAACAAAGGCAATGTCTGCAATATTTACTTTTCAATTTGGTGGGTTTTCTTTTTCCTCCTTAGTGTGACTGCAATCAATGGTTTTTCGCATATCTACTAGTTTGAAAGCCTCAATGTTTCCTTCAGCTGCTCAGGCTCAGCAGAGCTCTACTGTGGCATTCTTCATCCGAAAGCCCATAACGTCACCCCCATCATGCTGTAAGGCCTTATCATCATCTCATACCAATCAGATTAGGGCTCCATATTTCATAGAATCATAGAATCATTTTGGTTGGAAAAGACCTTTAAGATAGAGTCCAACCATAACCTAATTCTAGCACGAAGTCTTGTCCCTAATAACGTCGTCTATACATCTGTTTAACCCCTCCAGGGATGGTGACTCCACCACTGCCCTGGGCAGCCTGTTCCAACGCCTGACAACTCTTCCCACAAATAATTTTTTCCTAATATCCAAATCTGAACCTTCTCTGGCATAACTTGAGGCCATTTCCTCTCATCCCATCACTTGCCCATTTTCCAGGACAACCCCAGCCATCCAAACCTAACGTGCAACTCTGAGACAAGCGTATGTCACGTACTGGGGACATGTATTTCAGGGAATAAATACAAAAGTTGATCAAGATGCTAATGGCTGTCCTAAACTTCAGTGCTTTTACCCTGCTGTCATAGCTAACGTTAGCCACGTCCCATTGGGGGTAGAGGTTTATGCAAATTCTATGCAAAAGCCTCAATCAGGGAGGTTAGGTGAATACAAATGCTCGCTCAGCAAGCAGGCTTGTCAGATACACCCAGCAACTAACGAATGAAAATTAATTGTTCCAGTCTTGTTTTTCTGTACATGATATTAAGTACTTGGGATTTTTCCTGCACATGCTGTGATTGGTCTTGGAAGGCTTCAGAACTCCATCTTATTGCAGCATATATGAAAAAGATTAAATGGTCTTGAACATCCTGCTATAGAACCAAGGGCTCCTGAGGCTATTTTTGATGGTTTAGTTAAGAATTACGATGCTTAGATTTTGTTCCTTGACCAAACATCATTCATCTAGCTGCTAAAATAAGGAAACCTGGAATTTCTTGCCTTCTGGTCATTGAAATTGGCTGTCAGGCTACCTGTGCCATTTGCTTTATTATCATGTAGCTGCTGACATGGCAGAAAAACACTATTATGAAGGATTTAGCAAGGGAACATGGGCAATTGTCTGTGAGATACCTCTTGTCTGCTCTTAGGGTTATATAAACCTTTATGTCTCTATGTGTGTAAATGTCTCAAGACCCTCTTATCCCATTAGACAGGTTGCTGATGAGATATGTTTGAAGAGAGGGACAGAGATGATTCAGTTAACAAACTGTTTCCAGAACATAGTTAGGTTAGGGAGACCCAGTCTCCTGAAATTAAATCTTAATCTGCCTTTTACCCACATACTCAGTGTATGTGGGATTATTTTGCCTAGATAGGTGCTTCCTTTGCTTGAGCTTTGCTTTTGCCACATTTAAAATGATACTGATTTTCTTTGGAGAGTATTTGAGCTCTAGGGCAAAGCAACAATGATATACGAACCAAGAACCCCTCCTTTCCTATGGCATCATTAATAATTACTAGGAAGGGGGCTTTCATTCTCTGATCACAGATGAAGAAACTCCTCCAGTTATTTGAAAACACGAATCTAGTCTAAACGTACGACTATCATCTATAACGACAGTTCATCACTTCTGAGTCTGCCTTTCTCATACTACAGTTTAGCCTGTATTAGATTATGGAAAGAACGGTTGTTGCAGTGACATGACTGATGAGCTGTATCAGCACTTACTGGGTAATATTTAACCTATTTTAGAACATCTGTCCAGTTAATGTGATTTGCAAGAGAGCTTTCTGTCTTCTTGAGAATGCAGTGACTCCCCAATTAATAAAAGGGAACTAATTTTAGAATGGTTGAAATGAACAATTAGAAGACTCATAAAGGCGTTTCTGTATGTAGCATTAAATATAGTATGAATTAATTTGCTGGAGTGGTTAAACTGTACGTGACAAGATTTTAGTGGGAAAAAATAATATAATGCAAATAAAAATCTAATCAGAAGAGCAGGAATGAAGCACAATTTATGGTTAGGGATTGTATTTGCCACACACATTTTTGCAAACTGTGTACTTGCAAAGGGGATCTCAATTAAATACACTACATAAAATTAGACCAGCAGGGGAATTACTGTTAGTCACATAAAACATGTTTAACTGAATCAAAATTCATTAAAAAGCTGTATAATTACAGTTAACTAGCAAGGAAAAAAAAATAAAAGAAAAGGAGACTCTGGACATAAAGAATAGGATGTTAAAAAAAATAAAATTAAGAGATACAGCGCCTATGACTAGACAGAGAGGAAAAATCGGTCATGGGAGCAGAAAAATGAGTCCACAGAGGATCAGCAAGATGAAGTATATGTGCAAGAAGGCACTACTGAATATCTCATTAGTAGGAAGTGTGCCTGAACAGGAGGGTTACACATCTGGGATTTTTCTTACGGTATCACTATATTATTCTGCAAGCATTTAATGTATTATTTATCTCCCTCAGAGCATAACAGTAACAGATAACAGCCTGACCACCAGCACTGGAGAACATATAGCACTGGGCAGGACCCTGTGCTAAATGATCTCCTGAGGTCCCTTCTAACCTCTATTATTTCATGATCCTGCACCTACCAGCAGCATCTCCTTCCCCAGTTGATTTATCACCTGCTCAGAGGAGCTCAGCCACCCCATGCTGATGGGACATTGACCACCTTTGTTGGTCATGCTTGCCCATGAAGGAAAAAGCTACTTCAGCTTAACAGCAAAAGATGACCTTGATGCTAACAAGTAGAGGAAGCAAGAGTCACAGCATAGCAATAGACTATGTATGTATTGATTCAGAGATCCTACCACTATTAATGCCATTTTTTAACCCAGCTGCTATCACCTATAAGTTATCACCAGTGCCCAAGGCTCTGTTTTTAAGCTCTATATAAAGAACACATCTGAGGAGATACCTTCACCAAGTAGACCATAGTCTAAATGACATGTACACCTGCCCCTCGCTATGCACCATGCAGATTCCAGGGCTACCTGAGATATTAGAAACACGTTGGCCTTCAGGAGCCCAGGTTCTTGTGCCCCTTAGCTTATCTGGTTTCTCAGCAGACCGGGTTATAGACTAAACAGAAATTGCAGCACATGGTATCTCTGTGTTAAATGCACCAAAATAAAAATAATAGCTGCCTTTTGCAAAGGTTTCTCTTGCCGCTGCAGGGCTTGCGTGTGAACGGCTCTTACAACAGCTCTCAAGGTCACAGCAAGCCTCCCACCTCTCTGGCAAAGATGAATTCGAGTTCTGTTCATGCTTCAAACTCATTTTTCCCTTAGTTAACTTCATGCTTTTACTTAGCTCTATCTTTCTGGTCCAGCAGCCAATTCCAAATTTAATCAAACTTCCCATGTAGATCTCATTTTCTTCTATTTATCTACATTACCGAATTTCTCTGCCTCTTCTTCCTTTTTTCCTGAGACCTAGCATCACATCTCAATATTATTAGAATATAAGCCATTTGAAATTCATGCCTTCAAGCAAAACTGTTCTCAGCATTGTGAAAAACATCCTGGAGAGCATCACCAAGACAAACTGTCACATTTCCTCTGATCTGCAGTGCAGAATCAAACATTTTCAGCAATCTTTACTTTGATGTTTCAAAGATGCTTTTTTTTTTCTGGAGACTCCAACTGGAAATGGCAATTTCTGGGTTAAACAGACCTTCCTGTAGTTCTGCCTCAACGCTCATGTTTCTCTCTGCTCTTACCCTGCAATCCAGCTCTCAGATTTCCCAATCAATATATTCCACAGCAGTGTACATGTCATATATTGCCTGGGATCTAACGAGAAGCGCTGTGAGGGACTTCAGCCGTTCATTTTGGGGTATCGCAGTTCTGAACCATGAGTAGTTCTTTGCCCACAGTGATTTTTCCCTCCTCGCTGCCAGTCTGCCCATTATTATTAAGTAACCCCAGCACAATCTGTGCAGTCTCACTCTGAGGATGGAGTCCGAGCTGTGTGGCACTTCAGCAGAGGACATCAATTGAGGTGGATACACCAGTACTTACACTGAATTTATGAAACCAGGAGTCTAGTGCTCGTTACAGCTCACAGTAAATCATCCTCCTCTTGCTTTTCCTTGGAAATTGCTTCAGCTGCTGCCTTCATTTCCATTCTTTTATATATATATAAAATCTTCCAGAAGAAGCTGTAAAAAGTAAAAAAAAAAAAAAAGAAAATGAACTGTGCATTAAAAAAAAAAATAAATGGAAAATATTTGCAAGAGACTCTAGGATCCTTTCATGTGGTTCACAAAACACAGTTCCCTCCTTAAGATTTTTCTCAAGTAATCTCAACCTTATTTTATTTATTTCTCTTTGCAAGCTAGGAAGTTGCTTAGGTCAGGTTGCTGGCTGTGATGGTCTATTAAAAAAGGACAGTTTCCCATTTCAGAATGAGTGACCTCTCTGACCTAGAAGAGTTTCTAATGGCACACCCCTGTTAGCAGAGCTGGTTTGAGAGTGGCTCATTGAAGGGGAAACTGGGGTAACAGGAGCATCAGGCAACACGTGTGATTCCTGCCTGGGCCAGCACTGGCCTGTTATTTTTACAATGAATATAAAGGAAGCCACCTGCTCTGCAGAGAGCTTATCAGTGTGATTTTTAACACTTTTTGGATAACCTGGAAGCAGAAAGCAATATACCTAAGAAAATCAAAATCTCATCAAATTGTATCAGTTGTTTAATTTCCTTTTAGAAAAGAGAAATTTAAGTGGAAATGTGTTCAGGCAAGTATCACTCGCTCCTCTTAACCTGTTGTGTGTTCCTTGCCACTGCCAGACAGAAAATTTCTAACTTTGCAGGTTTACTGCCTTTCTGTATCAAAAGGAGTAAACCCATCAGTAACAAAAAGTTGGCAACTAATTTCCATAGCATGGAGCTGAATTTATTTCTATCCTTACCATGCACTTTTCTAAAGAAGAAACACTTGTACAAGTCCATTACCCATCTCCTTTTTGCTTATACTGCACATGCAAAAGGGCATCTGAGCGCTCATTATTTTATGTATGTGCGGGTCCTACAGAAGCAGCATTACTCTTGCATGGGAACTGTTATCCGGAGACCCAGTTAGCAAAGTGCACTGGTATTAACCATATTTTGCATGCACAATTAAACTCATAAATGGTTTCCCAAGCACTGATTTGCACACAGAGCTTGACCTCTCCTTCAAAAACTGTTTTGTTCTATATGACAAGGGAAGTACCCACTTACCTCAAACGTCCTTCCTTTCCAAGAGCTGACAGAGAATTCACCACCTGAATTTGGAACAAGGCTTTTAATAGCTCTCCCTTTTCAGCCTTGCTTGCACTCCGGATGGGAAAAAGCATGTTGTCTGTAAGAGCAATCCTCCTAGTCACACCAGCATGAGCCTTTGTAGAAATAGTACTAAGAGGGAAGGAAATTGGAAAAGTAAGGCTTGAGAGTATAATCACATTTAAAAATTACTTTAGAATCTGTATAGGTCACACGCACACAAAAACCTCTTCACAGGCTCTTTCTTTTTTATATAAGAAAATATTTAGTTTTCATTTCAGTTCTGCCTGTGTTTTTTAAGCTTACTTTAAAGAGATAATTTGTTTATATCCTAAAGACAGTCCCTTGGTTCCTTCCTCACTATTATTTCCAACTGTTTGTTCTCCATTTCTTCTTTAGGCAACAGAGAGTGACCTCTTGAGCAAAAAGGAGCGTCACCTTCGCAAAAGAACTACAGCTTCAGTAGAGACTTTTCCAACAACGACGGTGGTATTTAAAACCTCAGCACTGGTCAGTAGATACGTTCCACCTGCCTTCGATTTATGAAGGCCACATGTACCCTGACAAACTCCATTGGCCACCAGGTAACAAATGATCATCCTTCATGTCCCATGAGGATGGAGAAGCTGTCATGCAGTTTTCAAACTGTAACTGAGATGCAATGCAAGTGGTAAAGAGGATAAGGACTCGAGGTAAATAGTAACATATAGAGATGAACCCAAGTGGACACAAGCCAGAGAAGGAAGAAATCCCCACCATGAACATCACTGAAACATCCAGCACCATCACTCTTAATGAAGATTGAAGCTGTTGACACTTGGATCCAGAAGTATGTTGGAGGAGTATAACACCAAAGAAAATGAAGTTTTATTATATAAGAACATTAAATATGTTATTAATAAGGCTTTCATGTATTAATTTTAAGTGTTAGCATTATTGTAACTTGAAACATAGGATGGGCAGAATATATTGTTAAAGTCAACAAGATTGGTTCCCTTAAGCCACCTCTGCAAATAACAACAGAAGACACCAAGAGATGAAAAAGATTGTTTGAGTTTAATTATTTACCCCTACGAGTAAACATCTGTTGTGCCAAATAACCTCCACAGTAGACCAAGGGGAAACGTTAACATAAGACAATGACAGTAAGAAAGTTATATTGGACAAAAAACAAATAAATTGTTCAGCCTATTCTACAGGCTATGAGCTTTCAAATGATGATGGCTGGTTAGCCATGGGATATCGACATATCCTTGACAGGTGACGTCTTTTATTAGATGTGATAAAATTAGAGGTTATGAGTGAAGAGCTATACAATGAGCTATTCACCGATCATACAGAAAGTTGACAGAAGGATTTTTCATGTATCGATTGTAGAATGGGATACTTAACATTTTGAGTGTCACTTGATGGCATTCATGAGATGATAACGACTTTGTGTCAGTAATGACCTAGACGATTTGGAGTGGTGACCTAGAGCTAAAAAACTTTATAAAGCATTACTGTCACCTAAGACATCGCCATCAAGCTTCACTGCCACTTAAGGTCCTTCTTTTAGACATTTGGCCACATTATTAAAAGTCCTGACCTCTCTACAGTATTTCCAAAAGAGGCTAGAATTTCTCTCACTCTATTAAAGCTGCTTTTGATTTAATCAGGGGCAGACCTAAGTTGACGATGACCATATCTGTTATTCCCTTCTCCTCACTCTCCTCTGTGCTGTCCCTCTTCTGTAACATTGCTCCACGCCCTGTGGAGCAGAGCTGATGAAATGACCCCACAAGACGACGTATTTTATGATCTGCTCTACTTGCACCTTTTGTTGCTGACAGTACGGGAAGTAAATTAGAGAATGTGGTCTAATTAAATCTCTGTATCATTAGATTAATAAAGAGGGAAAATCTCTAGCAAGAGCAAATCAAGAACAATCTCCAGTGATCTGCTGGCTATAATGGACGACTTTATGAGATGAACCCTCTTGCTCCAGAGGAACCTTGTTTTACTCAATCTTCTCCTTGGGACTCACCAACATTTCTTCGTACCAGAAAATTAAAGCTGGTAACTTAGAAGCAAATGACTGTATATTGTGACACCCTAGGCCATCCTAAGAATGCAAAAGCCACAATCACTTGGGTTTACTCCTCTTTGGGATACCTTAATCCTCATTCCAGTGCCAGTTTATCCAGGGACTGTCTGGACAGTTACAAACTTGTCTGCTTTACTGGCCTAGTTGGTTTAACAGAGGCTGAAGCTGCTTTCCTGATGGCAGCATTTATAAACATATGCTACAGCAAAAAGACCATAAAGTTCATGGAGCTTTTGTTGCACTCTTGACATGGCACAGGACTGTCAAGCATAGATCTAATCCTTCAAGCCAACATACAAATCCAATACTAAAATACTCATTACTAGTTAATTGAATAGCTGATTATATTTCTCTATTATACAGATACATGTAAAATACTTTTTAATTTGCCCTGCTGATAGTAAACAAAGCCATAGGTACATCTCAGGAGGACGTACAACTGACGTGCCACAGTCTGAAGCTGCTGGGAAAGCAAGAGCTACCGGGTCTCATGGAGTAAGGACTCAAATGATACCTTGGTTGTTGTTTTGTTTTTCCACATACCATTTCCATAGTTTGATTTCCATATAAGAGAACCAAACAGCACCGAGATAGATGCAGAACTAAAGAAAGACCTCAGCAGAGACAGTTGCTCTGTGTCCCACACTGTGGTGGCTCCAGGACTTCCGAGGTGTCCAAGGGTATGGCCCACAAAAGCCATCAAGAATTTTTTGAAGCAAACCCATAACAAATTTCTTCTATCATATAACACATGACTTTCCATGATCCTTCTGTTCAAAACCACTAACATGACTGGAAGTAATACCCTAAACACATTTGGGGGAACCTGACTCTTTTTGCTGGCTTTTGAAAATGCTTGGAGAATTATTGTCAGAGACTGTATTTGCTTTTGTATAAGTATGTAGATGAGACTGCTGACTTATTTACATGCTACACATTAGTTGGCCATCTGGCCTCTCCCAGAGTAACATAAGAACAGATTTTTAAATCATTAGAAATATTAAATTCATAAAAGCTGTAACATTTCTTTATTATTACCAAGGACAAGCCTGAGTCACTCTTATTCTCCTTCTTGATTTTTTGCAATACATTAAAAATGAAAACCAGTATTTATTAAGGATATTATTGGATGTGCAATTTTAAGTAAATATAATAATTTTGATACATGAAAAGGTAATAATCACCTTATCTAATGAAAACCAATTGAAGTTAAATCTTCCCTGAAGAGTGGTGCCATATCATCTTTTTGACCAGTTGCATTTTTTTAAGATTAAAATTATCGCATAATTATCACATAATACTTTATGTAACTTTCCATGTTAAACCTTAGCCGGAACGGTGGCTGCAAGCAAATCTCTGTTGAAAATAATATTCCTGTAAGATTACTCTTTTGCACAGAATATAGCTAATGGCAGACATACTCCTTCAGGGCACGTGTGAATTGAGCCATGCTATTGTGACAAATGTTTTGACAGTAAAATCACTTGTGAAAGAAGAAAACTATTAATATTTTTGGAAGTGAACCAAAATAGAGAGATTTTTCTCATTTCCCAAATGGTAACCTCTTATACTATTGCTATGGCAGCAGTATTATTTCTCATTTAATAGACTGTGAAGGTCGCATCTTTATTCACAGTAAATATTTAAGTGCTGTCTTTAAATATAAATTACATGCTTTTTTAAAAATAAATTGTGAGTTTTCTCAACTCAAGGAGGTTTTGCTGAGGAAAATCAAAACATAAGCTCATTTGAAGATATTCAAAAGGTGCATATTTATACCTTTTCTTGATAAAAAGCAGAGTGGCTTTTCCTGTAAGTGTTTTATCAGAAGATGCTCAGTTCTAAGCACAAAACTCTTCCAGCCATAAATTGATGAGTAAGGCATTATTTCAGCGAGGACAATAGAGTTATATTCATCTAAAAATTCCACAGGGGGAGGAGAAAATCAGCACCCTCGGTACTTTTCAGTGATTACACTGCGGCATTCTGTGCTCAGTCATCTGGAGAAGTTCAGCTCATCAGGCTGTGACTTCCATCATTCACTTATTCTCCCTTTGAGCCATGGATGTCATGTGTTTTCCTTTCCTTCCTTAACAGCGCTGAATTCCACATGTTTTTTCTTTAGAAGTGAGAGGTCAAGTTTCAGTATGAATTCAGAATCTCTACAGATTCATATCCCCAAGAGTTCCACTTTCCTGGAAATACAGGTAAACTAGAAAGCGGTCTGGAGACAAGGATGCACCAGTCTTGCTCCAGGATTGTGTTTCCAAGGCTGAACCTCATTGACTAGATACTCAGAATTTGTGCTCAGATCTGAAAATCTAATTAAGATTTTTTTCAGAAAAGGTCTCTCCCATACATGACAAACATGTCTCATAATCCCTGCAGAACACCCCCATTTTGTGTCCCATTGCAAAAATTTGAATCTCGTCTTGATCATTTGCAGCCAAGGCACAAAGTTAATAAAATTTAGACAGCAGACATATTTTTTCTGTTGTGTAAGGAGTGTGAAACACAAAAATAATGAGGTGTCTGGATCTGGGCACTAATGGGTAAGTCTCCCATTGAAGAGATGCATAGGGGATATAACAGTCAGACCTCTCAATACTACTTCTATTCATTGTATTTTAAATACTAAATTGATTCTTGATTTCTCTTTAGTGATTACGGCTACCTCAAAAATAACAAAAACATATTTTTGGAAGTGTGCAATTATCTAATAACATGCTGTTTAAACATTTCTTCAAATAAGAGTCCTTTAAGTTCAATCAGAGAATAAAGTACAAGTTTGCGTGTATCTCAACATGTCATATCTAAATACGGGCAGCCTCGAAGAGCTGTGGCCAAACTGGCAGGCACCATCCAATTGGAGAACAACCCACAATCCAGGTAAATTCCTGACCTTTAAACACCTCACACATGCTCATGCACATCAATTACTGCTTCTAAAACTGACCCTCACTTTCTGTAGGAATGTCAGTTCCTAAAATTAAGGCATTTTTTAAAACTGTGCATGACTGTGAAAAGTGTTCCATATACTTTAAGACAGTTTGGTGGCAAGAAATCCTGTTTGCTCTAAATCCACAGTGTCAGGAAATTAACTCTAAGTGCTCCCATGAAAAGCTGTTTCCATGTAAGGAAAGATCGGACATCAGAAAGCTGCTGTAGAAAACTGCTAGAAAACAGGGTTTATGTGAGAAGCACAACCAGCTTGCTGAATATTGCACAGGTATTACTGTAATATTACAGATATTAAAATACTACATCACATTTCAACATGGCTCAAATGCAATGCACCCTTAATGAAAATGTAAAATTCTGTGATTCTTACCCTTTGTTCCCCCATCAGCCTCAAAGATGCTCTTGTAAGGGAAATACTTTGTTAGACTCATATTGCAGAAAGATAACAAGAAACACAGTCCACTCTACTTTGATTTCTTATGCACTGGAAGAAACGTGTGCAGCTGAAGAGGCTTACTCCATAATCCACTTGGCGCTCGATGATACACACCACGGCTGACACCGAAACCCTCCTAGATCCTAGGTGAGCTCAGGCAGCTTAATACAAATTCCCAGCTGGCCACAGGTTGGCTGCCCACAGTCCTGAAGCTGTCAGCCTTCCTCTGGCAAGAGAGTGAATTGCCACTCATGGCAGCCAGAGCTTTTCCAATCTCCTTTCTGTCCTGCTTGTCATCACAGGCCCTTCCTGTCATCACTGTTCTTACCCGCCTTCAAATGATGACAGAGAACAGCTGGAACCACGCAAGAAGCAATGGAGGGTTCTGTAGGACACAGATGTTGCATCAAAAGCTTGAGACATTGTCAGCAGGGACTATGCACAGCTAAGAAGGGTTAGGGGAGTAGATACTTACTTTTGCATTTATCACCGCATTCTAAGTAGTTTGTAACAGATCCTGATTGTTTTTTAATAGAAACAAAGCTCAGCCCTCAGCTAGCACAGACATAGCCTTGCGGCACTCAATCACAGAATGGCTGGCTGGGGTTGAAGGGACCTCTGGAGATCATCCAAGTCCAACCCACCTGCTGAAGAAGGTTCACCTGAGCAGATCACACAGGATCACAGCCAGGAGGGTTTGAATATCTTCAGAGAAGGAGACTCTACAACCCCTCTGGGCAGCCTGTTCCAGGGCTCTAGCACCCTCAAAGAAGTTTCTCCTCATATTCAGATGGAACCTCCTGTGTTTCAGTCTGTGCCGTTGCCCCTCACTGGGCACCACTGAAAAGAGTCTGCTCCATCCTCTTGACACACACCCGGGAGATATTTATAAACACTGATGAGATCCCCTCTCAGCCTTCTCTTCTCCAGGCTGAGCAACCTCAGCTCTCTCAGTCTTTCCTCATAAGCAAGATGCTCCAGACCCTTCATCATCTTCATAGAACACTGCTGGACTCCCTCCAGTAGTTCCTTGTCCTCAGCAGGATGCTGCTTTACACCAAATGGGCATCTCTCCCAGATGTCAGTCTTAAAGACATCACCTGGGAAAACGCTCTCTTGTACTGCTGTAAGACAGACTGACCCTGCTGAGATGTGAACTTGGAAGCCATGCAACGTTGCAGATGGAGCACAAAACCCTGTGTGAGAGGTGCTGGCAGGAAATTTCCTGCAGGATAGCAGTGATCCTTATCAGTCTTTTAACCTTTTTAATATTGAGACTGTAATCCCTTTGCAAGCATCCATCCTGTATAGTCAACCAACCTTTGCCTGCCAGACGCTGCAGAGATGTGGAAAAGACAAGTTGTGCTTTGGATGGGAACAGCAGCAGGCGCTGAGCTGGGAAGTAGCAGCTTTTCTTCTCATACACCCACTAACAGCAGGATCCCTTCCCCCAGTCTGCTCAAACACAGGACTAACCTCTTTATTTTCAGTCTTTCTTCCCTGCCACAGACTTATTATTGCAGGAAAAATTGTACAGCACGCTATGCAGAACAATTTCTTGAACTAATTTGCTTTTATTACTTCCCAAGGTGCCCTGACTACGATTTTCTCTCCAAGGTGGGCACAGGAAAGCCAGGACTGTTCTCACCGCCACCTTTCACACTCCTACTGTTAAGTGTCTGCCTGCAATAGTCTGTTTAAATACTAATAGTTTTGAATATTCACCATGTTCAATAAGAAATTAATTTAATCTAAAAATGATCTTTATTCACCATCACGTGACTGCTGAGGGCTCCTGAAGCCAACAGCTGTCACCTCTGGGTGCTGGGTACATGATGGTGCTCCGCTGCTCACTTGTGATGGGAAATTCAAAGCAGCACCTTGGAATGAAGCTTTGCTACAAGGTAGGGGGAGAGAGGACTTATCAGACAAGCCCAGCTAAAAGTTCACCAGAGAGGGAGGCAGTCAACCTATGCCATTTTAATATCATGGTTTTCTAAAGGTTGACTTTTTAAATCGCTTTTCACAGTAATGGAACTAGGGACTGAGTTTGGGACAAATTTGTTTGAAAACAATGGGCTCTCTGAAGGAGAATGTGAATATGGCCCCTCCAGCAACGTTCTCAGTGATGCCCCACCAAGGTGGTGGCCTCTACACAACCAAGACAAATACAGTTGTTTCCGGATACAAACAGATTAACCACTCACGGAAAACAGATTGATGGATGCAGCTTTCTTCTGAGAATCATTCACAAACTTCCATGAAACGAGCATCAGTTAACCAAATGCATTCCTATTTTGAAAAAGCTGTGTTGTTTATGGAAATGACCTCCAGCTTGTGCCTGATGGCATCTCAGCAATTTGCTTTTATTGTTCGTTATTGTTAGCATATGACTGTTCATTTAAATCCCGGAGCAGTCTGTCTACTTCTTCCCGATGCAGCTGAACCATTCAAAAGAGGAAGCCAAAGATGGAACAACCTGCAACAAGCAGCACAGCTCCACTGAAAATTGCTGGACAAAAATCTCATTAGAGGAAATATTCTATGAGATTTAGAAGAAATGGGCTGGATCTGTTATTAAGTCACTTCAAGTACTGAAGAAAACAAAAAACAAAAAACCAAAACAAACCAAAACAGCCCTCCTAATATTTACAAAAAAATAAGAAGACAATTCTTGGTTGTTTTAAATAGGAACATCTCTTTGCCTTTGATGTTGTGCTCGGCCATCTGGTTGGCTTCCCCGGGGGAATGGTTGGTCCCAGCATTAGCAAGTGGCACCAGTGGCCATTCAACTGGAGCCCAGCAAACCAGTTTGTGTTCAAATGATTGCCCAACTGTTGCATTGGGAGGAGTATGTGGTTGCCCTGCTTCTTCTCTTTTCATTTTGCTTTGTTTGTTCTTCCAAAGAAAAATCATGCATTTCAGCTTTCAGGTGCATCCAAGTGTTTCCTCCAGTTTATCAGACTTGTGGTATCCTTCAGAATAAAATGTGATGTAATTTAAAACTAGAAGATGTCACTATTGTTAAAGGAAAAATTATCTCATCTCCCTTCATTACAGATTGATTTTTGATTGATTATTGATGTAGCTGACAAGGCAACCCCAGTAACATGGCTCTGAAGAAGCTGCCACAATGGAGCTTTCAGATATAAATCTTTAAGTCTCCTGACTTGACAGTTTTCCCATTACAGATCTTTCTTGGCAGGGGACAAGGGAAAGCAGCTAGTTATAGTTTAGCCATGAACATTTAATTATTGACTAAAATCTGCTGAATTTAGAAATGAGGTTTGGTCATAAAACTGCATGTGAGGGAGACCAAAACCAGAAGATCCTTGACATCTAAGAGGTCACCAAGAAGCCACCCTTGCCATCCAGGTGCCTGGATACAACCCCTTCCCTTGTGAATGCAGGACCATGAGGTCAACCACACTTTTTCAAGACCTTCATACTGAATTCAAACTACTATTAAAACAGAAAAGGCAAATGAAGCAGTAAAGTCAGATCCTTCAAACTAACAGGCAGCTCTGTGTAACTATGTTAGATGTAAATACGTTCTTAAAAGCAGAGGATATGGAAGAATTTTGTGTTATAGATTCTGAGTAATTTGAAGCCAGGATTAGAGCGATATTGCAGGCCGTGGATCGTTAATGCAAATGCCCGAGTTAGCAATTCTGGACGCAGCCCTGGGCATAGACATTAGTATTCACAGCAAGGACTTTGCAAACTGAGCGGCAGACTAATAAAATAAAAGGGAAAAAAAAGATCACTCTGCAGACTGCAGCTGCTCAATGTAGGTCATCTTTCAATTTTAATTTGAATCATCATCTTTCCAAGTCAAATTGACTAATACTAGGGTACCTTATCCAAGAGCCATGTGGTCCAATCAAAGATCAATTTAAAATGTGTTCAAAGAGATTGATTCTTCTAATTCGTGGACACAAGAAGCTTTAAGCTCTGCTAGCATCGCCAAGACATGACCATAGCATCATTCCAGCCGCAGACACACAGGCAATACTCAATGGATGCAGATTAACTGAAATGAGCTTTTATTAACTCACCTGGAAATATAAGCCAGAAAGAAATCACTCAGAGCTCATCCTTCTTTGAGTACTTCACTGTGTGAGCCAAGTTCAAGCTTCTCTGGCCCATTAGGGCCTCCCCAACTTTCTTCAGACAAGGTCCCCCAGACGCATAAGTGCCTCTTTGTGAATGTACCTGCAATTCTGATTTTCTGCCCTGGTTTGTGGGTGCTCACACCCATCACAAAGCCATTAGAGAAGACCTTGGCCATTCATGCCCTGCTCAGCCTCGTGGCCCCAGCTTGGAGGCACCACATCAAAACATCCAACCCAGCACGACAAAGACGCTCTGTGGTCAGAAGCACAAGCTCAGGGACATAAGATACCGCTACATTTTCCAACCAGTTGCATACAAATATAACCACCTTGTTACTTTTAAACTGAGATTGGACATGGCACTTAGTGCCATGATCTAGTAAATGGACTAGAGTTGGACCAAGGGTTGGACTCGATGATCTCTGAGGTCTTTCCCAACCCAGTCCATTCTGTGGTTCTGTGTGATTCTGTAAACAAATTAACTTTTCTCAACCTTGACAGCCTGACAGCATCCCATAACATTCTTTGCCACAATTCATAGGATGAAATAATAATTAATTCCTGTGGAAAGATTATGGATCTACAACCTGCAAAGTTGAGGAACACTCATGTTTGGGGAATTGGTGTTCCTTTCTTATTTATGTTCTCCAAAAAGAAATGAAAATTGTCATTTGAAGTATGTCTAAAGATGGTTTGTCACACTTCAGAAATGCTCTCAGCAAATAGCAGCAGAGATGTGAAGAGAGAGGGACACCAGAGCAGAATAAGCAAATGTGCCACTGACAATGCCAGTTACTTAGGTAAGGTTGGAGCAGACTGGAGTGCTAAAAGACAAGTCTGCCCCATGAAACTTGTGTGAATACAGAAGTTTTAAGAAGTAAATAAGCTGAAAGAAACGTGGACACATCCTCCACCTTCATAACCTGCAGACATCTGCATCTGCAGTAGCTCTGTAAGTGTTGCCATTCTTCTTTTTCCCTCTGGTATCTCTTGGTTAGCTCCTTCATAAAATAAAAAATAAACAAACAGACAAAAAATGAAACAAAACACACCACACACACAAACAAAAGCAACAAACAAAAAACCACCACCACAACAAAAAAAATCCACAACAAGCAAGACCAAAAGTTTGGACAGTAGATCTATGAATTTCCAATGTGCTTTGACTGGAAAACGCAGTGGAGCAAAACCAGTACACAGATTGCGTTTGAGCTCCTGAGCCATCCAATATCCTTGGGTACGCCTCAGGTAATGATTTTCACTCCCACTTGCTGGATTTTATGCTAAAATATAACCTCTCCCAAACACTGAACTGTTCCTGACTTTCTTTAAGGTGGGTTTTCTTCAGCATTTGTATTTTCTAAGAATTTTGCACAGAGAATTTTGCACTCAGCATGATTGTCCTGCAAAATGTATACATCCACATTTGGGAAGTCGGACAAATCTTATGGTTTTTTATTAATTTGCTCCTCATCATCAACTTTTTCTATTTATGACTCACATCTTTCAAAATAATGCAAACTCTCAGAAATGCACCTTTTAAATCTCTAAACACTATTTCAGATGTGTTCCCATTCCATAATGCAAATGCTGCTTCCAGAGAAAAATCTACTGAAAAATAGAAACTAAAACATTAAGGTACTAGGTGCTCTAAGGGAATATTGTGAGATTCTGCTGCCTATCCTCTCACTTGGCACCAGTAGTTTATTTATTTGTTTATTTATTTTCACAAAACTCTATGGATTGAGTGACCTCTGGACGTAATTTAACACAAGTAAATTTGTGCATTATCCCATCTTGGCAATGCAAACACAGCTGCCTGGGGATTCCCAAGCCAATTAATTCTGTTATGCACAAAAGGTAAGATGTCGTAGCTTATAAGAAGTACTCCTATGTTTATAGGAAGGGGGAAAAAAAGCGAGATAGAATGTAAATATACTGTTTAATGTCTTTCCTGAAAAAAGAACTTTCTGTTATATGCATTAAAGAGTTATATGGTACTGCATGGATTGAAAAATACTACTAGTGAATTACAGCAAATTTAGGGTTTTTAAGTTCTTACCCATGGTTTCATCCAAATGAAACAAACTCATGTTTTCTAGCACTTCAGGTCTTTCCTCACAGGATCAGAATAGTAATTGCCAATTTTTTTAATACATATTTTTTTAATGAAGTAGATACATTGCTTTGGCTGAAAAGCTTATTTAAAAAATCCAAAATAGTTAATGCTTAATAATGAAATCAATAATATGTCTTTCTGATAATGTATTTATCTGAGATTTTTCTTTTTACTTTGTTTATTTTTCCACTTCAATACCTTTCAGAAATTACTTATTATTATAATAGAGATAAAGCAATGATTGCAAAAATGCCACAGACCTGTTTCCATGGACCTGGGCAGCACAAATCAGATGACATAAACCACCATGTTTCAGCACAGCAGTTACAGTCTGGCTGTCAGTGCCACAAGGGGCAGTGTTATTTCAGAACTGCAAGAGATTTACAGCAGCCTGAGCATCTGAAACAGAAGTTAAAGAATAAAGCAATAGTTTGTTATACCTGTAAAATAGCAGAGGAAAACTATTATTTAAAAAAGGGACTTTGTTGCAGCTATGGAATGAAGAAATAAGCTGAGGGATTTATCATGGGAAGAGAATTTTTTTAACTCCTCGGCAACACACCGCACACCATTTATCCAAACAAAATTTTACACATTTTTTATCTAACTTGCTGCTGGCCTGACAAACGTAATATTGAGATAGTCTAAAGGATGCAATTACAAGGTGAAACCATATAGCAGCTGTTAAAATAACCAGCAGAAAATGCCACCACTGAGTCCTGTTCAGGGTTCCAGACACACAGGAGGATCGTTGGCAGGACTACGACAGCTAATGCTCCACAGGGACCATAGAATCATGGAAAGTCCTGAATTGGAAGGGACCCACAAGAATCATGGAGTCCAACACCTGTCCCTGCACAGGACACCCCACAGTTCACACCGTGTCTGAGGACGTTGTCCAGTCTCTTCTTGAACACTGTCAGGCTTGGGGCCGTGACACCTCACTGGGGAGCCTGTTCCAGTGTCCAGCACCCTCTGGGTGAAGAACCTTTTCCTAATGTCCAAACCTAGACCTACCCTGGCACATCTTCCTGCCATTCCCTCGGGTTCTGTCATTGGTCTCTATAGAGAAGAATTCGGTGCCTACCCTTCCTCCTCCGCTTGTGAAGAAGCTGTAACTGCAATGAGGTCTCCTCTTAGTCTCCTCTTCTCCAGGCTGAACAAACCAAGAGACTTTAGCCGCTCCTCATATGTCCTCCCCTCCAAACCCTTCACCAGCTTCCAGCCACAGGAGTTTTGCATCCCGAACTCATGCCCCATGCAAAACATCTGGATGTACCGATGTAAACAACCAGCAAAATCATCAAAATCTTGAATCTGTGGGAAGCAAGTGTTCGCAGGGCAGTGCCTTTTAAGTTAGAGACTCTTTGTCTTTTGTGTTTGACTGCACTTCATTAAGAGATCTGATTATACAGTGTGCAATTTGTATTTAAATCTTCATAGAAAATTCAGACTTCTTTACTTTTAAATATATGTATTGTGATTGATAAAAATAGTGTGACTGCCTAAATTCCTCTCCAAGATTGAATCTCTCTTGTTTCAGTCAAATGGGGGAAGATAAATACAGCCACTGAAGATGTCCCAGTAAGTACAGAAACATTTGGATTTTCTCAACGTGGGGGAGGACATTCTGTGTTTATAATGGAAGTGAATATATAATACTCACCACAAAGCATCTTCCTCAGCAATTTCTAATGCATATTTTACCCTGATGTAACTTGTGACCAGGATGCCAACCTGCTGCCCCCAGTTTCCTGACCTGGAGGTGGCTTTCCGAAAAAGCGTCTCTTTTACAAGTGAATTTTGCCTTCATTTTGTGGCATTCGTTCACTAATAATGGTGAATCCTTCACTACAGGGAAGATTTTCATCTTGAATTTATGGTAAAACCAGACACAAGAGGGGTCCAAGTGGGAGCAGGCTCTGGGCAAACAGAAAGAGCTCTCAGCAACCTGGAAAGAAATAAAATATAGACAAACATTGTGCAGTGATGGACATGGATTTGTGCAGTGACTACGCTGTTTTCAGTAGGTTTTCTTTTATGAAGCCTTTATTTATACAATATATATCAAAATGTTTAAAACAAATCTATAGCAAACTGAGCCAAAATCGGCTTTCTAATGGCTGGTATTGTACACCCTGAGAAAGTAAAATATTGCCCAAGAAAACAAACAAGACAACCATTTTATAAAATAGAGCAGAGCAGTTTCCTCTAATGCAGGAATCATGGATTAAATTTTCTAGCTTGCAATACACAGAAGGTCAGAAAAGATGTTTATAATGGCACTTTCTTGCTTAAAAATCTATGAAAACAACTGATTGGTCTGTCAGGTTCAGGCTATATTCTGCTCTGTTACTTTCCAGTTTGACCTCTTAATCCCATCCATCTCCAAAACAAAGTTAATATCTTCCTAAATTCGCTTAAGTTCTCCTTCAAAGGTTCTGAAATCACTGAGAATTTTTCCACTGTGTGCAGGCTGGACCTAATGCCTGATTTTTTCCAAAAATACATGTGGATGTACAGAATATACAGGTTCCAAAGGTATATTAGTCTTTATGTAAAGTGCTTCAGTTCAAGTTCCCCACACACTCCCAGAAGATGAGATTAATTACATTACGATTTATGGGGTTTTTTTGCCTTGTACTAACAGTGAGCATAACTGATATTAAAAAAATAATAATTGAAAAGATAATAATTTCCAAAATGCAGCAAATTAAATAACACAAACAGCAATAAACACAATGACCATAAACCCAACACCAGAGGGACTGGGTGCAGAATTCAGTGTCGTGGGACAAGGTGCCCCACACACCTGGATCTGTCGTTATATTTTAGCTTTCTCATCTTTGTTTATGTCTCCAAAACTGAATTTCACTGGTGTTTTTGGAGAAGGAAAAGACTTTGTTATCTCCATCTCATGATGAAAGATATTTCTCTTCAAGCACAAGCTTTTGGAGCTGGTTTGGTTTAACTGAGCCCCACATCTGGCCCAGGAAGACACCTCCATGCAAGCAAATGCTGGATGCAAAGATGGACCTACCAAAATGATGGAGATGCTGGACGGAAATACACCTAAAAACTTTGCTTTAGGTTAGAAACAGTCAGAAAACATCGCTGAGTATCACAAGTCCTAACTTTTAAATCCTAAGGCAAATATGACCCTACTTCATTTTAAAAATATTTATCTCAATTATTATTTTCAGAGAAAACAAAAGCACCAACAAGTGCTATGAGTAGTGTGTCTGAAACCTAATTATTAATGAGTTGTAAGCAGATAACTTTAATTGTATATACTCTTTCTGAATTCTAATTACCTTGGACCCTTTTCCCTAATGATAGGAAGCATATTAGGATATGCCATACTTTCTAATAATCTGCATAATTTAATTATGCTATATTTATACTCCTAAATACATTGAGGCATTTTAAGCAATTCAGAATATTCGCAAAGTCTAATCAACTGACATAAGCCCTGGTTCAAAGAAGCACTCAAGCATTTGTTTTCGAAAGTGACTATAATGCATTTAAAGACCCAAACTCCCTAATTACTTATCCAGGTATGTACCGTCTATTCAGAATACTATATTTTAGACTCTGCTAAAAGAAGTAAAAATAGCCACCTTGGCAGAAGTTAAGCATGCAACAATGAGAAACACAAATGTTCTTCAATCACACAAATTACATGCTGGGCAGTTGTAGTATGGTACTTAGAACAGCATGTAATGTTTATTTAGCATAAACTCCATGCTGTAGACTTTAAAGGAGATGGGCTTCTATAAAGCAACTAACAGCTTTAAATTGATGCCAGCAGCGGGACTTAGGAAATTTTACTGGTCAACCCTAAAAATGTTTGATACAACTGCAGTGGAATAATTATGTTTTGAGAAGATGATGAGAGCCCAAATCCAAAGGTCAGATTCGATCTCCTGCTCAGTGAGAGTTTTCCATGTAAGGCCCAGATCTTTGCTTTTGGGACATCTCATGTCTCATGAAGTCCATGGCTTCCCTGGCTTCTTCATTTGAAAAAAAGGATGCACTAAAAGTACAACCAGCCTGATAAGGAAGTTGAACAGAAATGTGTTGTATGTTATGAATAACACAAATACTCCAGTAATGTTGAGTGTTACTAGAAATGCGACTTCCAACAGTCTGAGAGAGGCTCACACTGTGGCAAATGGCTTTCTATGAAACTGGAGGCAAAGGACATGTTCACTGCATATCCCGGCCATTTATCCCTCTGATTTTCAGTTTATCAGGTCTGAGATACAGCAAGGTTGCCATTTTTTTGAGAATAAGTAATTTTTTAAATTTACATTTGAACACCAGATAGAGATTTAGAGACTTTCTATTGACTTAATCACAATTGACCCAAGAAAAAATTTTTAAAAATTGCTTTATGAGCACTAAGACATTATTTGTTGTACATCATTCGTAACTTGACCATGATGTCAGTCAATGAATACTTAGTTTGAATGTGTTATTATAGCACACGGACAGAAAACCACCATAGATGCAAAGGATATGGCATGTAGAGCAGGTGTGGGCTGGTTCTCAAAGTGTGTTTTAAGGTCAGTAAAGTGTTTGCATTCAAAACGTGGCCTCTCTTACCTCTCCCCTGTGATCTGCTTTGGGATCAGCTGCAATTCCCAAGCTGCAAATAGGTCTTTCTCTGTGCCCAAGTATTTACACAAGTATGTGCACAACATGATCCTCTGCATTTCCATATTTTCGTTGCTCCATAAAGCCTCACTCCATCAGATTTATCCCATGCAGATGGGACTCCATATGCACAGAGCCTTCCCTCTGCCCCGTAAGGAGGTGTCACTACACAGCAGCGCTAACATCCACCATTTGCCAGATAATAATGGAAATTCTTCTATTTGTCCAGAGTGAGCAATCAGTGTTCACTGACAGGGCAAAAATCCCTTTTGCTTCAAAACCTGAACGCTTGCAAAATCACAGCCAAAACAAGTTAGTGACAGCCAGCATCAGAGGAGAGATGAGCTGTGGAACATCACACGTCCTGGAGTACCAAGCCCCTGGAAATACTCCTGGTAAGCCTGGGCATGCAAGCCTGATTTAATGAATCTGCTCTCACGCAGTCACACCAGAGAGGCTCAGACAACCCTCAGAGAAGTTGCACCTCTGTCCCCAGAATGGTCCTTCTAACCAAGGATGGAGGCAGAAAAAAAACCCATGAACCGCTCCCAGAAGACACCATCCAACCTGGGGCAAAAAGCACAAGCCTTTCCGAGACAGTTACTGCTTCAGAATTTGATATTTCAGGACCAGACTCTGAAATCTTGGTTAAATGCATTTGCTGTTTCTCTCTACTAGGATTCATTAATTTTGGTAGGAAAAAGTGTGTTTTGTAATATTATTATAAATCACACTCGTTACTCTTACCAGTCGTGCTCAGCGACTGCACTGAGAATGCTAATTATGTGCCACAATAAAGATTATAACATATGCTATCATTAACTCTTTCTTTATGTTTGATGAACTAATAAATAATTTCTTCCTCAGCCATTATAAAATCATTTTGCATAAAGACCCTTGATGCATTCCTGCTAGGGCCTGCATTTACAAACCCCTTCAGGTAAGTATTTATTATGCATTTTTAATCATCTCCAGAACATGATGTACCTTTCACAACTGAAATAAACGATCAGTTTTTTCTTGTTGTTGCCAATGACATTACACACAAAGGGCTTCATCTGGCAACCGGTTTACTTGTCATTTGTTGCCAAGCACTCTTACCACCTGGAGCAAGGAGCCTGCATCACTCATCCCCTTCTCCACCAGTATCCCAGATGCCTCCCAGTTGGATTCAATCCCTGCATCTCCCCTTCCCTGGGCTTCCTCCTGGTGTTCGGGGTCCATGTCAGCTGCAGTGATTTTGCCTAAAATTCAGAGAAAGACAAAGAGGTTTCTGTCTCACCACTGAACTTCCCACTCCACTTGCTTTTCTTTTTAAATTGAAACTAATATAACCAATCCCTTGTAAGAGAATAACAGTATCTGCTTACATTAAAATGCTTTTTCTCCCTGCAAGAGTGAAGATAGCGCAGCTAAAGCACCGAGTCCGGCATGAAATCAATTCTATCCACCATGTACAAGTAAAATGGGGAATATAAATATGAATGTTCTTGTGCTATTATAAACCTTGCATTTTTTTGTATGAGGAGTGTTAGCTTATCTGTATTATTCCCACCAAGCTTTTTGAAGTTGTGTATATAAAAGCAACCATAACAGCTCGTTCCTTCAAAGAAACAGTGCAATGTAGCACAAGTAGAGCAACTTAAATAGCAATATTACAAATGAATTGCATCTGCAGCCTTAAGAGCCACTTTTCATATTTGTTACAGGAGCCATTTAAGACCAAGAGTATTTCAGAACTGAGGGCTGGGTAAGCTAAGCAGAAAACCAGTGATGATAGTGATGATGACTATATTTATTTGCACTTGGGTAGCAGGCAAGGTCCCTGGTCATGCACCAACAAACAGGAATGCGAAGCACTGCATCACGTGGGGATATTTAAATAGCTTTTATCCCTAGAGCTTGCACAATATATGAAACATCTTAACAGTGGCTCCTTTGCTATTCACCGATATCGTGCACAAGGATCCTGGTTTAGCAGACACTCCATTATGGTTTTTAGTGCTGCAGGTAGGTCATGTCAATCTAGATCTATGATCCAAACCACAAATCAGTCAAGAAATTATAATTAAGAGCACTCTGGCTCTGAAAGCACTGATTTAGAGAAGCTTGTCCAATATAATGGGATAAGAATACACCGCTTGTGTTTCTAGGAGTTCCACCTCTTTGTTCCTTACAATGCTTTCTCAGGAGGGTTTTTGGTTTTAATTACAGAACTTTCATTAACTCAAATGTAATCCAATAAATGTTTTCATCATTATCAGTACAGAACCAAACATATAATGTCATTTAGCCTGACAGGAGGAAGGAAAATCCTTGAGGTCACATCATCATTTTAGTTACAATAAACACACCACAGGTTTTATCCAAATCCTACTGCAGTCACTGACAGTCAGTCCACTGACCTCCCTGGATTTTGGATGAGCTTTTCAATCAACCTTTCACTGATAAACAGTCCCACTGCCTTTTGCCAAGAAGTACCAATTCCCTTTTCAAATTTGAACCCCAGAATGATAATCCAAACACCCATAAATAGTAGCAATCCCCAGATGCAAACCAATATCGCCAGGGAGATCTGAGGAGGTTGTTTTAATGAGAGCGCCCAAGGCCATGAACATGACTCTCAGTACACATCAAGTGCGGTGAATGTCCACACGTATAATGCCTACCCGAAATGGGCTGGCACATTATACGGCCACTGAGTAAATAGGAAAGCTCATCATCTCAACCCAGTGCTTTTATCACTTCCAAAAATGCTACCGGAAAATTTCAGAGAGGGAGAGCATAAGTAAAATAACCAAAAGAAAGAGGAAGAGATGGAAAGAGCTGCTGAGTCGAGAGCGTCTTTTAGCAATGCAATATTCATAAAATATACCTCACAAATAAAACCAATTTAACAGCTACTTTTTTAAAACTACATTTCAAACCCCACACTGTATTGCTGTGTGCCTGTATTTTGTTCCTTGTCTTTCAATCATTTAATTGTGATCAGTCTCGCCTTGGGCTCATGAACCTACAGAGCTTGGAGATAATTTTTAGTAGAGATTTCTTGCCAGGGGCTTTAAGTTTTCAAAGGTCACACATCCCACTAGCCAGCTTCCTTCATTACGCAGAATGCACAGTCCAACCTGTAACTATGTACCAAATACTGAAGCTGAAAACTTTATGAAATTATATGAGCTAGCCAATAAATATAGAAACCACACTATTAGAGGATGGGAATGTGGCCATTAAGGATGACAAAAGGAATAAAGCTGGAGAATAGACTCACTGATTTTATGTTAGCAATATCCCAAAGAAAAATATTTTTACTATAGCAACTAGTAGCCAAGAAAAAAAAACAATGCTGGATTATAACAGAATTAATCAATACTTGAGAAACAAAACTCCAAACCCATTAAAATATCAGCCCAGAACTTACCATTAAGAACCACTGAATTTCTTCAGACATTCTGTGGTCTTGTCAAGCTATTTGCCTTAATCAAGGACTGGAGGCTTCTTTAAGTTTGTTTAGTGTCCTTGGCCTTGCTGAATATTTCTCCTTCTCACATAAGAAGAGACAGTGACTGAAAGTAAAAAGATGTGTACTCTTGAAGATTAAAATCCCCTGCACAAATTGAGTGTATTAAGCATCTGTGCTACTTGGCAGACTCGTGCATCAATTCCAAAATAAAATAGTGTTAACAGCTCTAACAACATTTTTATCTCTCGTAGCTTCCTGCACTCTTGGTGAATCACATGGGCAAGAAATGGAGCTAGCCTTTTAGACAGAAAGCTAGATAGCTCTTAAATGAGACAATATGATGCCCATGCAAGACAATTTACCTTTTTTATGCCACTTTAAGCAACTCAAACTCTTCTGCTCTTTGGGAAGTGCCTCTGAATCTGGACATTACACGTGTGATCACAGTTGCTGTCACACTACCACAGTACTTCAGTGTTTATTTACACTATTATAATATTATGCCATGCTGGCTCATTACCACATCATGAGGCTGAACTATGATCCAGGCAGCAGCACTGATATTTATTACAGGGTGGAGCATAATATTAATCACTCACACAGCAAATGAACTCTGCTTCAGGAAACTTCCTAACTGTGCCAAAATATATGGGGGTTTGCATTTTCACATTTTATTAGCAATCATCATTCTTCTTTTACAGCTACATCACTGCAAATTTGCCCATTTCTTGTAAGCACATATGTAAGTCGAGCCTAAAGAATGACCTTAGTGGTGCATGTTTTGTGTTTACTATAGTCAGATATAGCGATATATGCTCGAATCAAAAACTGAATTTACAACTCATTGAGAACTAAGCCTATTAGTAAGATAACTAAACATAATCGTAGCTAAGTGCTTAGCTTCAGGAAAACGGTTTTGGGGTTTTTGCCCACGCATGATTGAGTGTTCAGAAAACCTCTTTGCTCTACTTGGCATTACTCTGTGGATTCCTTTTTCAGCACATTACAAAATCATTAAAATTAAAATGCTAATATTCAGTTTTTTACAGCCTAAATTAGTCACTTCATATGTGCCTCTTTAAATAGGATAATTCCATTCAGAAAGTCAAAGATCATCTCACCTCCTTACTGGAGCACTAAAATAAATAAATAATTAGAAGTACCTTTTTTCAACAGGGAAAAATTTTTTGTTTATCACTCTTATCTTAATGAGTGGGAAAACGTCATGAACAAGTTTGTTCTTAAAAATAATGGTAAACAATTAGATAAACCAATAATTTAGCCTACAGTTTGTTGATGGGGCAATAACGAATGTACTCACTCCTTACTTTGGAGCAAACTTTCTGCTGGGCAAACAAGAGACTTCCCAGCTGCCCTCAAGCAGCTTCAGCAGCGGGAGCTGGGGGAACCATCAGGAGCAGAACGGGGTCCCCAAGATGCCACCAACAGGGTGGACTCCCTAGCACCAGGTCTCCAACCCCTCAACATGGCAGAAGGGAGAAGAAAAGCCAGGAAAAATTGAGTTTTCCCTCCCTGATGATTTTTGAAGGATTTGTCATCAAACAATGAGCTTGACTTTTAACATCACATCATCTGTTCTTTAGAAGACCAGATTTTTAAACGCCTGTAATGATGCAAATAAACACTCGTAAGAATTGCTCAGGCTCCGCTGAAGTCAATGGGGCTCTGCCAATGACACTAATGGAGCAACAGCCTCTTTAAGAAGATCAGTAGAGCCTTCCAGCTAAGAGTGTTATTGGGGAAATTACGGGAACATCTTGTCTGTGAATTATTAGTAAACAATATGCAACTGAATTGTTCACCCAAACAAGTAATGTATACATTAAGAAATATTTCCTGCAACAAGGTTTAAATAGAATGCTTTGCAGTTAAATAGAGTTTAATAGGTGCAATTACCTAATAGAAACTAAGTATTTTCTAATTATTAGATAGAACAGTCGAACAACTCTATTGGGAGCATCTGCTGTATGTTGAGGAGTCACAGAGCCAAATTATTTACAGAAACACTAATAATTACTAAATTTACCTACATTGATTATGGTAATTTCAACTTTTAATTTAAAACATTTTTATCCCACTGAAAAACAAAAATAGTATACAGTATGTGACATGGGAATAGAGGTATTGGCAATTAATGTGTTCTACAAATAAGTTATTGAACAAGTCCAGTTACTTATTAAAGTGGTTCAGCTAAACAAACATATAAAATTCCATGATTTGAATCATCATCACATACTGGAAAAGAGTAGTTGAATGGATAGGGAAATGTTAATAATTAATATTAATAAAACAAATACTTTGTATAAAATAGTTACTAACTATAATGTATTTCTCTATATGAATATATTGCTGCCACTCATTTAAGATTTTTATTTTGTATTAGAACATTTTTGTCTTCTGTAAATGGAAACAGTAAGACAATGCTCCAGCATTTCAGTACTGTAATGTAATAAATTCCACTATACTAAATTCTAGTATTACCCACTGGATGATGAAGTAGATGAGCTTTTTTTCAAATTATGGAAGCAACTCCTGCTGTTCTATACTTTTGCTTCATTGTTTTTAATCAAAGCCGCTGCTTGGCAAGGTGAGGCTGTTGAGTGTGTCTGACATGGGAGACAAAATTCTCATTGCCCTTGACATGGCCCTGTTATTGTGCAGTAACGAGGAGGGTTCCACATCCCCATTGTGTGAACTAGAATATAAGCAAGGAACACATCTCCTGTTGTAAAGAAATAGTCATCTAAGCACATACTTGTTCTGCATCTAAATTAATGATAGAAAAATGAACAAATTTAAAGCAAGTATCTCTTAAAAAGGAAATCTCCATTAAACTCTAGAAGCTACGTGGTATCCAAAGGAAGGGATCCACCAATCCCTGCCCAAGAACCTGCTCCCATTGTCAATGTGCCTCCAAAAAGGGTTTGGAAGCCGATCTTGTAATCTAGTGTTGTTTGATTTGTGCATTACATAGTTAATCTATTTTGCCTGTCATTCTATTAGTCTTCCCAAATATTTGGTAAGCCTCAGCTATTTTACTGTTTGCCTAGTTTCTTGTGCTACTGTACTTCCATTATATTTTATTTTCTGACTCACCATTAGATCTCTTCAGCACTTTATAGCCCTAAGATTTGCTATATATAATATAGAAAATGACCTTTCATTTCAGTAGGTGTTCCCTGTTCCATACACACATCTGCTTCCTGCTGCCTCAGGATTCTCAAACCTTCTTTTCTTATGGCCCATGTGCCTCTGTGATGCCTTGTGCACACATCTCCATCCCTCTTAATAAAATAATAATCATTGGTTTTATAAAAATACTTCCACCAAAGCTTTATTACAGTACATTTTACATAACCTTAAGTATTCGCAATTCCACAGGGAAAAGAAGTTTACTTAGTGTGACAGCAACATGTTTTCCCATTCACCATCTTTACTGCTCAATACATTGAGATGGAACATCTTCTCAGGTCACTATATTGGTAACATGAGCAATGAAATGCACGTATAACAATAGAAAAGTAGCCGAATAACAAGGTTTTTAGGGTCACTTTAGGCATAATATTTCTGATAATATTCTGATAATATATGATATTTCTGTCTGTATATCAATCCAAATATTTTCCAATCCAGTCTCTAATCACCAGGATTTTAACTTTTGAAACTTTGATCAAATGCACATTAAAAAAAATACCCAAGAAATTAGCTTTATGCATGGAGACAGAAAGACATCCTCAAATTATTTTTACCATGTAACGTGGGAAATACATATAATTAGGTTTTCTTTCTTTTTATCCATGTCTCTATAAGAGTTAAAGCTCTATGGGATTAAACAAGTGACAAGTTTACATTGCTATAAAGGATTTTTCTAATGCTATGAAGGAAATGAAGATTAGCACTGCCATGTTCTACTTTTGTTCCAGACATATGTTGAGTGCACAGGGGAGGAGGAAGAGCTCTAAGGCACCAAGAGGAAGGCGTAACCCCATTTCGCACCCCTTAATCACAGATTACAAATAGCAGGGGACAAGAAATCAACTCTTTTCCCATCCTGAAACACTGTGGGGTTCATTTCTAAGCATGTTTTTTCTTTGGAGGAAATAGCTAATTTAACATGCCTATTAAGACAAAGGGATGAGTTTGATCCTGTTTTTAACTGGGTTATATCAAACCTTGATGGAAGGAATGTGTTTGTGGGTTTTAGCTCCAGAGAAATTACTTTACCATTTACCTTCTGCTTGTTATTAAAATCAATACCTAAATTACTTAATACCTAAACAACTGTACATACAAAAGTAAAAAGTTCATGAAGTAAATACCAGGGATGTGCACTTCCACTATTCACTGAATTCTCGTAGTATTTGCTCATTTTTAAGTGCAAGAGGTCAAAAACACAGCATACAGACTATATAGGGCTGTACATTCCAACACAGAGCTCCACAGGGCAGGTGACATAGAAAAAGAGGAGCCTGAATTTCAGAGTCAGTCCCTCTAACCATCATCCACCACCTCTCCGAAAGGTGTAAAAGTACTTATCACCTAGTGTAAAACTACTTTTAGTCTTCTGCTAATGCTGCTCATCTAGACATATAAGAGTTGAGTAATATATCATGAAAAGTAGACCCTACTTGGAATTAAGTTTCAATACAAGCAATGAAATTCAGTTCTTTGAATTCTAAAATTTTTGCCACTCAGTGAAATTGTAACTTTGAAGAGAAACTATTTGAACAATTCTGTGTAGAGAGAAAGGTTCAAAAGCTTTGCTACAGGTCAAGGTAAGATTGATGCCTCACAAAAGATTCATTCACCAGAAAAAGAGTGTGAGAAATGGCTTGTGTGAGATTAATACACTTCTCTCATCAGACAATTAAGAAAAACATAATGAATCTTTAGAAAAAGCAATGATTTGACACCATTATTGTTATTATTTTACAGTATGACATTGGAGTATGTAAGAAAACAAAAAAAAAACAACGCAAAAAACAATTAAAAACAACAACAAAACTTATCAAGTCAGATTACTAAATACTTATATTGAATAAATACTCAATTCCTACTCAACTAACCAATTTACATAAGAAAAACATCCACTGAGACTAAGTATTTGAAATGTCCTCTTCTGCTGTTCACTTTGGATACATGAAGAACCATCGCATTGAAGACAAACTAATGCGTTGCAGTAGCTTTTCTGTGCAGTTTAAATGTTTTAAGCACTTTAAGGTTTTTATGATGCCTTAATACAAAATTTTAAAATGCATGCAACATATTTAGCATTTGAAAAAGATCTTAAATGCTAGCATTTAAGTTTATGTGTGAAGTCTCGTACAATATTTTATGAATGCAAATTAATAAATTTTAAAGCAGAATAAATAAGCATTTTGAAAATAAGTAACTTCCTGTTTTAGAAAAGATTATTATTAAATAATCACTGGTTTTGCTTTTTGGGGTTGCACACCTCTTTGGAATAAGCTGCCTGATTTATGTATTGATTTATTTGTATCATGTATGAATAAAATACTATAGCCACATCTGCAACCAGCTGTATCTTCCCAGAGCTACCATGTGGCAGCAGCACTTTCAAAACAATTCCCATCTCATGAGTTTTACTGGTGCACCATAGTGAAATGTTAAAAATACTATTGAATAACAACTCCAGCATAAACATAACAGTCAAGACCCATCACTTCTGCCTGAGGAGACCATAATTTAATGCAAAACTAGTCTGATAACCAAAGTAAACCACGCTCCTTTGTGTCAGGTTATTTTTCCTTTTCACAACAGCTCCTCTCCGCTCCTTTTAAGAGCTTTGTCTCGCTCTTGCTTGGGCAGAATTGTGCCAAATTCTTGGTTTAGTGCCAAACAATCCAATTTCTTGGCACTTCTCCTGGTACCCAACTTCCATCTGACTCTTTTCCAGGCAGCATCATGCCAGGTTATGAGTTTACATGCCATTTTATCACACATACTCCGCAGATATTTACCCTTTCACTTCATATTGTTTGCTACAATCACAGCCAAAAGCTCCCACAATAAAAATACCTCATTGTAACTTATCCACCAGCCATTCAAACTACCCGCTTAGCTCACGGTGATCCAACGGCCTCTTGCTTTGATGTTTTTGCCACCTTTAGGAGCACAGACGTGGTAAGAAAACATAGGGTCCGTCTCTCAAACTGCTGCATTCTGGGCACTGCTGACTGTCCTGGCTTTTTATTCCTCTGTATGGGAAAGAATGAGGTGCCCTCCTGAGCCAAAGATGATTAAACCTAATTATTTCTTATATATGTGTGTGTACATATATATATATGTATTTTCCCCCCTCGTCCCAGGATCTAACCAAAATCCCTTTAGAGACAGACAACATTTTCTGGTTTATTTCAAAGTGAGTTTTAAAAAGTCTCGAAGTACCAATTACACTGAAACTTCTGCTTTCCTAATAGGAATTGCCTGGTCCTCTTGCAGAACTTTCAGTTAATAAGCAAAATTGTTGGTTTTCCCTTCTATGCATTTCTATTATATAAATATTTATAATCTCAACCTTCAGAAATCTGGTAAAAAATGTATTTTCTTAACCACGATTAGCAAATACACAAGAGCAGTTAATATCATGCCGCAAAGAAAAACACTATTCTTGCATGTTGTAGAGTGAATTACGATGTTCCTTCACTCCACTGTATTTTAAAATAAAGGCATAAAATATTATTTCCTGCAGAAATAAATCTACAGATAAGGAGTAAGTATTTAAAGAAATAGATGGATGCAAACAAGATGTTCATTTTCATTTGAATGAGGATAATTCCTACTTGTTTAAAGAAAATTATATAAATGTCACTCCACTGAGAAATGGTTCCTGATCTCCGGTATAATCTAACTATAAGTCTTAATCAAGGAGGATTATTGCTGCAAATGGAATGGGCCGGGGTTTGTGATATATCCAACCTTCAATGTTTAATGCCATGTCTAAAAATATGATTAGATTTGAAAGCATAAAAACTCATAAGCCACCTCTTTTGGTGTCTCCATTTTTCACAATATGCAGAAACCTGAACAGAGACAATTCGGTAATCAAGACTGATATTGCCTTGAAAATGTCACATTGATCAGCCCAGGGAAGAGATGCTAAACACCACATTTCCAAGTACATGTAATACGTTATATTTTAACAACCAGCGATGGAAAAAAAGCTAAAACATGGGATCACTTCAGACTAGATCCTACAATAACTCACAATAATGAATGACCTTAATATGGATGAAATAACTTTGAGAATATGTTACAGATAAATATCTTTCTGGACAAGGGCTCAAAGTGTTGTTTAATCATGAATATTCCAAGACTCGCAAAATCCCAGAGGTATTATCTTGCTATCGCAGCAGGAAATCTGCAACTTGGCAAAAGTTTAGAAGTTGAATTTTTAGCAGCTTCTCCCCTGGGCAGCATGAGGGACACAGACCCAGGAGAACACAGACTGTGGAAGTGGTGTGACTTGAACATGGAGATGGGCATCACTAAGTTTGGAAATTAAAAATATTAAACAGGATGAATTCTTACCAAAATTCAGTAATTACATTTTAAAGATTTTTTTTCTCCTCTAGCTCCAGTTTGCTATACTTTATTTTTAATTTTCAGTGTAAATTTTAACTCCCTGCTTTTTCTAGGAATATGGCTAATTGGCAGTTTATTGGGGTTTTATAAAAAAATGGCCACATAATATTTTTCTACGCAAAGAACTGCTCCATCTAGAACTTTGTTGTAGCTCTTAAAATCTACCACTGGGATAGGAGTGAGGGTGATCAGATGAAACCTCTCATGATGATGATGCCCAATAGTCAGGGATGACCAGCAGTTGCAGCACCACTAAAATCTCCTGAATGGAGATGCTGCAGCTTAAACCTGTGGGCATTGAGTGAGAGTATCTTATTTTTCTCCCCTTTTCCCTCACTAACAACAACCTTCCAAGCAATACATACAATTTAAAAAACACTAGGAGCTACCCGTTAGCAGATAACAACTAAAAAGAGAGTTACACATTCAGCAGGAGTTGAGATAATGCAAAGCAACGAGAGACAACTCAACTTTCGGCACTTTCAAGTTCAGGATCAGTTTGGGAAGGGAGGCTCTTCCAGCTCATAGTGTGCTTCTAAATTTAAAACAATGAACCACCAAACTCAAGTTTAACTTCAACAACAAAATAACGAGTGGTAATGCGAGACAGAGAGCTCTGAGATGTAACTCCTAAGCAGTGGTAGTTTTGTAAATGGGATAAAATGAAACTGAGTCCATGGCTGAGTATATAACATTGTTCCATGTTTCACAAAGCAAAATCACAAGTGCTTTTTTTATTAGAGTAAGAAAAAAAGAAAAAGAAAAAAAGAAAAAGCCTTTTTCCCTCCCAATTCAATTATTTCCAGAAAATATTTCCTTGCTGACAAAGTGTGTGTCCTTCTAAAGAGAAGAGAAAAGTGTGCTGGTAACAAATGAGAATCTATACAGAATTTCTGATACATAACAAATTCTCTTCACCTGGAGCAAGATGGATTTATAATACACAATCAGCATATTCATAAAGAAGGAACTGGAGTACTTTTAATATAACCTATTATTTAATATAACAAATTACGCAGCAGAAATACTGTATGTTAAAATAAAAAGTCTTAGGGAAAGTCTCTTTTGTGGAACTGATATTAATTGGGAGTATTTTTTTTCCTCTTAATTATGACATGGACTTTGGAAATGCAGCTGTTGAACATTTGTCTAATTCTTGAAAAAATTTCTATTACCCTTGTTCCAGAGGGTTTCAAACTAATACCTTCATTACAGAACAACCTGGTTAATAGGATGGGCCCAGAGTTCATCAACACCAACAAAATCAGCACTGTGTGGGAACAGACCCTCTAATATGAAAACCAAGAATCAACCCATCCATGTGACACATTAGTATTATGCATCCAGAAAATGAAAATATGTGACTAAATTTAAGATTAGGTCAGGAGAGTCAAAGAGTCCTGACAAACCTTCGAACATTTACTCTTGTTATAAAGGCAGCTGTCACCCTTGACAGACATTTAACCAGGCAGAAATTCCCCAATAAATTGGTACCCACATGAATGTCTGACCTTCAAATCATGCTACAAATTACCAGGAATATTCAACAGCCATTTTTACAACACTGTTACTGACGGACCATGTCCAATAAAGATTTATGTTCTATACACAAGAAACTATAAAGTTTACCTGCAAAAACTTGAAATGCCTCAAGAGAAACAGTTCTGTAGCAATCAGTAACATCCCCCCTTCTGCTGATGTTGTTCTACATGAGATGCTCATCAAAAGCACAATATGGTTGAGTAATTATCAAAGAGGAATTTCTTTTGTACTAACATACTCATTTTAATTAGAGGTCTTAACCCACTTCTTGCCATATTCACGCCTTGCATTTTTTGCCACCAATATTAATTATTTTACTACAAAAAACAGAAGCTCAAGCTTTGAAGGCAATGAGGTACAGATTCAAAGGCAGAGCGTGGGGCAGAGTGCACAAATCATCAAAAACTGAATAAACTATACTGTAAAAATTGTGGCATCCAATGTACACCACTTGTTAGACCTTAAAGTGTATTTTTAAATTGCTTCATGATTGAAAAAATGCTTTCTAATTAATCAGAAACACATCAAGCTAACACGACTAGTAAAGTCCAAGAGAGTAATTGCCGCTATTATTAGGCAATCAACATATTTTCTGGAATTTATTCAGTCCTGAGGTGGTCAGCCAAAGAAATTTCCCTTTGCTCACAATACAAAAAGTGGTGACATATCACAAAGAAAGAAAAGAAAACACAATACAGTGATGGACGTGGTTTTCATTTTTGATTGTTAGTTGAAATTGGAATGAGCTCTTAGGCAGGACAATGAGAGAGGACAGAAGTAACCAGCTCTTTGGTCATTAAGCCCTGACAGAACCATGAACCAGCAACACTGGTCCTAAATCAGAGTTTTCATGGATACATTTCCCTTCAGGTTCACAGAGGACCCAGTAAAGGAGCTTTTTCACATAGCACTCAGGTCTGTGCAGTCAAATATTTGAACCAGTGCTCTACTTTGTAATTTAATGGTTAACACGGTTAGTATTATTTATATAGTTTGTTACCCTGTGTTCTCCTTAAATTGGAAACTTGAAGGAAATATATTTTCCAGTGTTTATATTTCAAATGAGCAAACGACAAAGAGAGGTCTCTTAGGATACATTTGGTATTGTTTAATGGAGAATTATGTATGAACAACACATACGTACAAAGTTCTTTAACTACAGTTTCACTAGACAAATCCTACATCTAATTATCTGCATTGCAGAGGAGCCAAACATGAAGCCTCACATCATTTGTGTCCAGAAAGTTCATTAAGAACTCATCTGTTACTCATAAGAAACTGTCAGCATTGGGAAGCACCAAGCTGTCGTGTGGGCAGCACCATGTTTTACAGACCAGCCACCCAGTTGATTTAATGCACTCGAGTGCAAACAAACAAGCAGAATTCTGGTTTTGCAAGTTTAAGTCTTTGAGTAATGCTTGCGGCTTGCTGAAAATCCTTTTTTATTGAAAATTGAATATGTCAGCTCAGTCATCACTTTAATTTGTTTTAAAAGATTTATTAGAGTTTGATGAATTTTTCTCTTGCTTGATTTTCATGTGTTTTTCTGATAAAATTAAAATCATTGGAGCTTCCACTGGAGAAGAACTTCATCAATGTGTCACTAGGAGCATGATTTTAATAAAACACTTTGGAAAAATTTCTTACAGACACACTTTTTAAACTTTGTAGGAGACACAATGAAATCATGGGTGTAGAGAGATGGAAACTACAACACTGACAAAGTAGTGGAGCTGATCTTCAGTATTTCTTATTTACTAGAGTACTCTTCTGAATTTGTCTGCTTTGCTTTAATACTACAGAAACACAGCTCTCTCCTCTATTTCGTATGTACACACTGGCACTCACAGAAAATATTTATATTAACAACTTCTCTTGTTTGACAGCATTCGAGACAGTGTTTTAATACTCACTATAAAGCTAAAACATTCAGACACCCAGAATAAACTGGTAATTTATCATTCACAACATCATTAAAAGGCAGAAGGTGAATTCAAAACAGTCTCCACCTGTGTCTTTCTTGAGAGACTGGGAAGCCCTTTCCAGCTGCCCATGGGGTGACAACTGTGCTCAAACAATGCCCATCACAGTGCACAGGTCCATCAGTGGGTCCTGGAGGACATGGCCCTGGGTGCCACCAAGTTGGTGGCACCAGCACCAGTGGAGCTGAGAATGTGAGTGATATTTGGCTTCCTCTACCCCTGTGGCATTTTGTGTAGCTCTGTGTAAGACGCTCTGTTTCAAATGCACTCGTTGCCATCATGGCATGCCGTAGCCATAATGTAGATCTTCTCTAATACACAGCTTTCATTACCCAGCACACTGGGGAATTACAGAATCATAAAATCATTTTAGTTGGAAGAGACTCCTAAGATCATTGGGTCCAAACATAACCTAAATCTAGCACTAAACCATGTCCCTAAGAGCCTCATCTACGTGTCTTTTAAACCCCTCCAGGGATGGTGACTCAACCACTTCCCTGGGCAGCCTGTTCCAGTGTTAAGTCCCCTGCAAAAGCACAAGGAACATCGACAACAGATGTTCACCAAGCTTAAAGGACAACAGAGAAATACTCATTTCTTTTGATGAACCCGTAGCATTTGCATGTGGAACAATAATTAGATAAACAGGGTTCTGTTAACTACCCCACTGAATTTTGGGAATCTCCTAGACAGCAAATCATCCTCCCATAGATCATCAAGCTATAGAACATACATCCAATATACCTTGATCATAGCCCTCAATCCCATCCATCATGTCCATTCTCAACAGGTGTCTGGTCTCCACTGACTGTGGGTTATTGGCAGTGGCAGCTCCAGATGGCAGCAAAAGCTCCAAGCTTCTGGCAGCAAGAAAACTTCATACGGGTGTGCTGATGTTACAGTTCTACAAGAAAATCCTTTTGTTCATTCCCTTGATACTCTTCAACCTGAAACCCCAAAGGTATTTTTGCCATCCATGCAGTTATCTGTCATCTCTGCAGAATATTGAACTCTGGAGCAGCATCATACCAAATGAGGCTGATCCAAGAGAAGCTCTTCCAAAATTAAGTGGTTGATATGTTCAGCTTTTGCTTTCACAGTTCCCTTTCAGTACAACCACAGACCAGCTACTGGTGGGTTTTTACCACTGCTTTAACCGTGGTTGCTGATAACAACAAAAGGCACAGAATGGGAGAAGAAGGCTCACACTGTGGATCTCAAAGCATCAAGAGAATTTTCTAAAGAGCCCGGGGCTCAGGAAATGCAATTCCAAATTTGCACATATCCTATCAGAGCAATGTGCATGGCAAGCGCAGTACAGAGGAACATGACAGACATAAATACAATGCAGAGAACTTAAAGGGAAGAAGTCTCTGCAAAGCAGGAGCAATGAATCATCGTGTACACGTTGGCTTCATGGTCACAATTGTACTGTTTCTGGTAAAGCGTATTCCAGCTCCAAACAAACTCACCTCCCCTGCCTTCCTGCAGGTCAGGCCTCATCCTGACAATAAATAGTCCTTCGATATATTTCTCATTGGGATCCAAACCTCATTATGTTTGGTCCTGAGCTGCAAAAAGTGCTTTGAAATATGTTTTACGCAAATCTAAATGGATAACAGCTAAAATTAGATATAAATTAAAGGTATTGTAATAATAAAAATCAAAGCTTAAAATCTTATTTCATGAAGCTTGAAATAAAATATACCCTTATTTATATATGTTTCAAAGTGGTTTACTTTCCTTTGGTACTTAATTGTAACAAGATATAGCTTCATGCACTCTCCAGGTATTAAGGGAAATATAATATGTACCAGCATAAGAATTCCACTTAGATTTAGAAAATTGTCTGCCTCCCACAAATTACACTATGCCAGTAGAAACATTTAAAAATAAATTTAAAATACCCCCCTGGCCAGTTAAAATTACTTAAAATGAACAGTTGGGATACGCTGTATGATAGACATATGAAAACACTAAGAGTGAGCCACATCCAACATGGAAATGAAAGACTAGTACCAAAATAGAAATGTTATCAGGTCTGCATTCCTGAGCTTCCCCATGAAGATCCAGCCTAAATTAATATTCAGCAAGACAGAAAAAGAAACCAAATACTAAGAAATAGAAAGTAATGCAAACAGGAGAGCAAAGTCTCTACTACCCAGATCCCTTATAAGTTTCAACATTAATTGTAGCAACTCAGGAAAACGATGGGCATCATTTTCAACAGCAAGAGCAAGACTTCTCTTTGACAAGTAGTTTCAGCTGAAACAGCAAACAGAACATTAGGACACAGAAATTGGATGAAGAATAATGCAGAAAAGATTATAATGTCACTACAGAAACCCCAGATCCACTCTTGCCATCTGAAACACTGTGTTCAGAACCCACCATCACCTCAGAAAGGCTGAGTTCCTAAACGTCCTCGGTGACAAAGAATATCTTCTGGGTCAGCCTTTGTACTTGATGAGACCCTGATTTGTGTGAAATCCCACCCCACTGAGCTCCAGGAAAGTTTCATCTCTAAGAACATGGTCTTCACTTTTGAGTTCTTTCTGTACAAACTGATATGGATCTGCATCGAAATCTTACAGGCAGAGTCCCTTTTGTGCACCCTTCCACATGTGAAGTTAAACACAGATTTCCTGGAATGTAATTTATGGGCTGTAGCTTTCTATGAGATATGCAAATCTGAGGATGAAAGAGCAAATGCAATTTCGTTTTCCATTCCTTTATAAATATCACCAAAACCTGAAGCAAAAGTCCTGCAAGAGCTCCTACAATAGGAAACACGACGAGTCTGGATGTTACAACCTTTCTGAGAAAACTGAACCAGGGGAGGAAACGGTGTATTAGAAAGCAGCAGTGAATTCAGAGGATGAAAAATGGAAAAGCAATATAATCTCCAGATGGGAGCAAATACTGTATTTTTTTAGTTTGGTGCATAAACTACAAATTCCTCACATTAAAAAAAAAGAAAAAAAAAAAGTTTATAATCAAATCAAAGTAAGGCTGAAAAAGGACCCCAACCATTGCAATTTGAAAATGTTTCCTTGGAATCACTAACGAGGGTTCAGCCCCATTTCTTGCCATGGCACTTTTGCCCCTGACCAGCAACAGGAACAACTTCAACTAGAAATAAATGGTTAGAAGTTTTTATTGTAGACTAACTAAACTGGACATAGACGTGTAAGAACAAATTAGCAATCAAAAAAGAACAAACAAACAAACCCACAAACCAAACCAATGAAGTCTCATTAATAAGCAACCATGAGGAACTGCAGAGCTGGGGACCCAAAGGGAGGCGTCACCATCCCCACTCTCGGGGCTGAATAACCATTTCCATCTCAGCTGGTACTTGGCATCGCTCTTGGCATGAGGATTAAGGGAGTATGGCAGTGCTCCAGATAAACTTTCTGGGCAAATTAAGGGCTCCTTTCATCAATATTTGATTTATTTTCTTTTTTTCCCCTCATATTTTAGCTTAAACTCAGTACTACTAATTTTGATATGTAAGCTCATAAGCCTTGATTTAAGCAGCACCGTGCCACGTGTACAGATGCCAAAAAGGAAGAAAATCCTTTTCAATCCTCAAATGACACAAACCAGTGGTGCAGGACAGCACCAAATATTAGCAGTTGCTTTTTTGGCTCTAGTTCCTCAAAGGGGATCCAAAACGCAAACATGAATTTGGAACAAAACACTGAAACTCAGGCACCGCCCTTGTAAGCACTAAGAAACACCAAGAAAACTTCAGCTACCACCAAAGGGGTTGTTTTGTTTTGTTTTCTTTGCTATGATCCCCCCACAAATTAAAGCTATTCTTTCAACAAAATGTCAGGTGTAAACACTAAATCTATTGCATGAGTGATGGTTCGTTCATCGTAGAGATTGCTCAAGAGCAGCAGAAAACAACCCTTGCGATGCTGGCAAAGTCAGTGTCAGCTTGAATTACAAGTTACATAAATCTAAGTTACACAAGTTATATCCCCTAAAAGCTGTTCCAACTTGTGCGCTAAATTATTTGGCTAGGTTTCTGTTTGCAAATCAAGGTGGCTGATTTGATGCCTTTTTTCCTGCCGCCCCCCCTTTCTGACATTTTCTCCCATGGTTCAAACTTCTCTCTGAGTCTGTGGTTCCAACAGTGACCAGGAGGAACCTCATCCTGATTTTCCTCCCATGAGAACCTCTTGTGATAATTCTCCATTTGTTTTACTTGGCTGGAGAAAGCAGGACAAGGACTCCATAAAGGCTGGAAGAAAATAGCTAGAACACTACTGGGTGGGTTAAATGGGTCAGGTTACCAATCTAACACTCCATGTGTCACCATTTCTTCTAAAACCCAAACCCTTTTACTCGAAAAAAAAAAAACCACACATTAAACCACCGCTTAAACCTGTTCCGATATGTATTTAACTACAAGACGACACAATTTCAGCATAGCATCTCAACATTAACTTGGCCTAAAGACCTATAATATTGGCATTCTACCCAGCAATTAACATAATTTACACCACAGAGCTTATTTTCCTCCCAAAAAATCAATTCTTCTGCTCTGTATAATGTTCCTGAAGAAAAAAAAATAAAGATAAAATCTATTTCCAAAGCAAAATCATTTAGTTGCCGGATGGGCTCAGCTGCCCTGCTGTGAGGTTAAATCTTAGAGACAGATAATGTACTGATATCTTTATGGTTTATTTCTTTCAGCACTGTTTTCCACAGGCCTTTATTTTACAGTAAAGAGAGCATTTAATTCAACTACACAGAATCACTTTCTTTAAGCATGCAAGTTTTAAGAAAAAAAAATACATACTATTTATAAATACGTAATGTGCAAAATAGGAAAATAAGGTAAAATATTCTATAAAATATACACAAAGTGAACAAAAAGTGGAATATATTGATTAATTGACTCTCCTGGGTCTGTAAAGCTCAGTCCCACTGCCCAGGCTTTTCCTATCCAAACCAAGGCATTGCAACCTTCCTGGTTTCCCCTCCTGAGGCTGCTGCTCCAACCCCTTGATCCTTTGATCGACTTTCCTCAGTAATTTCTGTAATTTCACCGTGTCCTTCCCGAGACACAGGAATCAAAACAGCACAACCCCGCTCAAGCTGTGAGCACAGCAAGGCTTCGTATAGTGACAAATGATGTTCTCTGCCTTGTTCTCACTGACTTCTTCTGGTTTAGTTTCATGTAAAGGTCAAGTTTCGTGTAATATACCTTGGATGTACTAGAACTTTGCAGCAGATTCCTGTTTCCTATAACAGTTTGATTCTTATACCCTTCAAAAAAGAATGTACAGATATACTACAAAATAATTTGCCATTTAGCCTGAAAAGAGTGAAGGCAGCTATAGATTTACTTGTGGAGTTAGAATCTTTCTCTAATGCAGGCACATTAAAAAGGAGACGATGCTGCATAAGCAGAGAAAGAACTGGAAACGTGCAAGCAGTGTCCATCTGATGGAGATCAGCCCCTGCTGATGTAGCCATCCAGAATTACCCTTTCAGTGGAAATCAGCCTTTCACTTGGAATTTTAGTATATTAGAATTTAATCAGAATTATTTTAAATATATATTTGCCTATCTAAATGCACCCTTTCTCTCCACCTCTCAATTCTGCTTGTATTTTTAAAAAGCACGAAACCCCAGCCTCACTTTAATGTCAGGAAGGGGAAGACATAAGAAGTATTTTAAATATTAGTTGAATACTAACAATGAAATGCAGTCACAATTATGCAGCCAGTAAATAATATCAGTACAAGTTCTGCAATCAGGTCAGTAAATTCACCATGTTTTAACCTAAGATTTCAGTTCTTAGCTAAACAATATTTGGAACAGGCTTAAGCATAAACACCAACCTGAATTTCTGACTTGTAATAAGTGATTACAAGGTATTTACGAGACCCTGTCATCATTTTGTTCCTTAATCCTCAAGCTACTTAGAAGACCTTCACTTTTCTTCCACCTCAATGTCCTTTGCAGTTTGAGGTAAATATTAAGTGTATTCAGAGTTAATAGTCAGGCTTCGGGACAATGCTCACAAGCATTAAAACAGCACAGAGAGCAGTTTTGCTGCCCTGTTTTGTTCCCAAAGTGTTTTTTTCAAGTTTTTTCTATGACACCACCCAGTCCAAAGCATCTGAGCTGAAGCCACTGATCACCCTCATCCTCCAGCACAACAAAGAGGTTTGTAGCATCTCTTCCAGGCTTTCTTCAGGGGAAATGGAAGAATAATTTAAATTGTGATAAAGCATCTCCTACAAATACTAGGAGGACATTTTTCCCATATTTCATAGGACTTAGACAAATTTACACCTACCAAAAATCCCACATACAGGTTTCTGGGAACAAGTGACTCCTGGCTTGCTCTTACCTACCTCCAAGCCTTCTGTACCCCTCAGTTTTTGGCAAAAAACTTGGCACAAAAAAAAAAAACTGAGACTTTATGTAGCTACAAGCTGGACCACCTTTTGAAGACATGTTCCTTACTCAGGTTGTTGGTTCTGCCTTTATTGCATTTCTGTCTGGTATAACAGTCTTTACAAGCCAACTTTACAGCAAATAATCCATCAAAAGCAACACGCAGGACATGCATATTTTTCAGTCTAAAATAATATATATTCTCATGTTCTGCTCTCCTATCTGCATTGCAGGTGGCAAAGTTAGGAAGAGAGCTGTTGAAACACTAATCATCTTGGGTGCAGAGGCTTTGGATGGTGGGCAGAGAAGGGGGAACAGGAGAGAGAGGAAGGATATAAATCACGTACATGTTTTTATCTCAATACATCAGAGCAGGTATGCAGCAAAAGATAATCTGCACATCCCTGCAGGGTTAATAAAGCTCCTTTCTTGGATGCTATAATGACAGCCTGTTCTTCAAGCAGACCAGTTCCTGACCAGTAAATAAAACAAGATGCAAAAAAAAATAGCTGCTGGTGTGCTGCTGGGGTTCCAAATTAATTAACACATCACATTTTGGTCTAGTGCATGGTTGCATTTGGTTCAGTGAAAAAAATAATCATTATTTTCCACTCTCTGATCACTTTGTAATCTTTAATAAACAACTACAATTTAAAAACACCAAGTTCAACAAGTTGAGGATGATGGGCTGTATCTGCATCACCGAGATAGCACCTTCGCTAAGGCGGAATGAGGGTGATTGCCCATCGCTCCACGGCACATTTGTAAGAAGGAAATAGAGCATGCAACTAATCCTCCAGAGTGCTGGTATTTTATTTGAGGAGATTTACTCCATGCTCTGTTTCGTCCATCCAAATAGGCAGTTATTTTAATTTAAGAGATTTGTGCCCAACATGTCTTCACCCTATTAAGATTTAGTGCCTTTAATTTGGAAAAAACGGATTTTTATATTTTCTGTTTGTCTCCTGCAAAATCAGAAGAGCTGAAATGCAAGTTTATTCTACAAGGTAGCACCTACCAATAAGTTTTTGGGGTTAAACTTAACGTGTGTAGTGCCCTCGGATTCCTCTGAAGGCAAAACCAGAGGATTCACAACAGCCCAGAACAGATATATCTTCTCGTTGCCAACAAACATGTATTTTATTGTTTAAAAGTAACAAAATGAGAGCTCAACATTGTGAGTCAACATTGCATGTAATGTTAACATCATGTCCATTATGGGCCTGAGGCAAGACCCAGTAAAATCCATTGACTTCAACAGTTTTTACACTAGAATCTGCCTGGGCAATTTCAAGGGTGAAGCCTTGGCCCCACTGAAGGATAACGCTAAAGCTCTCATTGATTTCAAGGGAATTAGGGTTGTTCCTGCTGCAGTTAATAGGCAAAAAACCACTCTTTCTTGTGTACCGAAGAGTGAATGACGTCTCTGATCCATCATTTACCTTCTGTGATGTTTTATATTAAAGCACGCAGATCAATAGAGAAATAAGAAAACTAGGAGACTTTCTGAGCACAACTTTAAAGAATTAGTTTTACTCTTAACATAAACAATATTTCCTAACCTTACTCCTCTGTGTTTTTCAAGATATAAAACCAGCATTACCTTTAATGCTTTAAGTTAGCTTAGGTTTGGGGTGGACATTTTTCTTGCTTTGTATTTTAGCAATTCCATTAAATAGTGGCCTGTAACCAGGAGATCACAGCTAATTACGTGCAACTACTGCTACAAAACCTTTATTTGCTCATCAGCTTAATTTGTTGAACAAGATCAGAGTTTGTTTTCTGTTAGGATTTTTTGGGACCCATTGCAAGGAGCAAATTCAACCTGAGTATTAACTCCCAGTCACCATCAGAGATAAAATATGTCATTATACTAGTACTGCATATGAGAATCTCTGACTGATTTGAATGATGCCTTGCACGGACTACTTAAAACATATTTCAATCACTATTTACAGTGTGTAATCAGATGTCTGACACAATTGTTCCTATATAGATGTCTACATATTTCTGGTGCCGCTCCTGGAATATAAACACCATCCAAAATACCCTGTAAAGCTACAGCTGATGCTACAATTGTGTCTAACACAATTGTTCCTATACAGATGCATACATAATTTCTGATGCCTCTCATGGAATATAAACATCATCCAAAATGCCCTGTAAAGCTACAGCTGAAGGATATGCATTTTCTACCCGGTACACAATGCATAAGTATATATGCAAAGCTCTCTTCTTCAGAGACCATTTCCCACTCTATCATGTAGTCTGAAGTGTTGCATGTATCATCTGATACTTGAGACAGAAAACAGAGTCAGACTAAAGCCAAAACTTCCCAAGTGCATCCTTTTAGCCAACAGCACTCAGGCCTCTCAAGAGATAAACTATCAGATTTAGTTTGCCCAGTCTAAGGAGAATAGGGATGGCCTAATTGCAGCACCCTGGATTTTATGAAATGGCACAAAATGCTATAGTAAAGTAGTCCCTGCTACACATGACTACACGTGACTTCACATCAGCCTGCGCTAACATTTCTTGCTATGTTCCTACTCACATGATCCCTTTATTCCACTCAAAATATGGCAACAATAGCCACAGGAAAACCCAGAAAGTTCCTTGAATGTTCAGAGCGCAAAGAATGCAAAGCTCTTTCTTGAAGGTTCACACTGTCCTCACCAAGGACATGTTTCTGCCTCCCCCTGGATACAAACAAACATTCTGTACTTCTGTTGCACTTTGCAATATTTTAAATGGCAAACTGCATTATTAAAAAAAACTAAAAAACAAAGCGTAACTTTCTTTGTCATTTGAGATTCTGTTTTCATATAGAAGAAGCAGATGTGCAAATGTTTGTTTACTCAGTTCTTGATAGTAGGCATTTGCTAGCAGATGCATGAAATTAATTTCTGCCCTGGTATTAAAAATCATTTCCTTGATTTAAATGCCTCTTTGATAAAGAAACAGTATCATAAAGTGGTTTAGCTGATGAAGCATCACAAATAGAAACAGTACTTGCTATTTTAGAACTGCGATTTCTATTCGCTTAGATTGCATAGTGTGTCTTTCAGGAAAACAAATAATTATTTGTAAAATCTCCCATCCAAACATTTTCCTTTTGAACGTGTTTCCAAAAGCAACATAGGAGAATGTTCATTTTGAACTGTAAGAAAAAGAATTTTAGCATCAGGCTGTGATTTCTGCAGGTTTCACACAGTCAAAAGAATATCTAGGATTTCATCCTCCTTTTTTTCCTGCTTTATTGGTTTAAGGGGAGTACTGTGCAGCTGCAAAAAAACCATTATGATACTACTAGAGTTCTTTCATTTTGGCCTCAAGTGTTTGTCCACAAGAAGCCTTTGTGGCAGACAGAGAGCAAGTCAGGGGACTTGTCAGAGAAGCAACGTTCCTCTTGGGCTTCACGTTGGCTTGTGGAGTTTCCACATTTACAAGAGGCTTTCAGAGAATTTCTGATCCACCCAGCTGTGCGGGGACATGTGGAAGAGAAGACATAACAATTCAGACCCTGCCTGTGCTTCAGGGACTCCCACATAGTTGAACCTACAGCTTTTCTGTTTCTGAATAGAGCTCTAACCGCCAGCATGGTTTTACCTGAAATAAATCCATTATTTTTAAATGGAACTGCCTCAATAAGAGAAAGCATAGACTAGGATCTGTGTCAAAAAATCTCCTGGAATTTCTAGAACATGGGAAAGTCATTTTGGCCCGTAATGATTTTGCTATTATAAATAAATACATAGAATGGTCTGTTTTCTGCAATAATCCTTTAACCCTCAGAGGTGCATTACTTCATAAGTGGCTTAAACAAGTAGGAACTGCAGAACTGGAGCAAACAGCGTAATTAGTAAAATGATAGCCTAATCTACACTTAAGTTTTTTACTTTCTGTTCATTTTTGCAAGGTCTATAAACTTATATTTTAGCATATGCATCCTATTCTTATTACAGCTGCGTTTCACTTACACACAAAATTTATAGCTAATTCATTTGTTTAATTTCAGATGACAAAGTCACATTAAACTGTCAGTCAAAAGAACGTTCCATCAGAGTCAACATCTGTGAAAACATCACCTCTAAACCCATAGATTACAACGAATCTGCCACGGAAGTTAATGAAATTGGTGTACAACTTTATGTCACTTAGGAACTGTATCTACTGAATAGGAACATCATAAAATGCAACCAGTTTAATACAGACTGATGCTCCTTTTTCAGGGTGTCTCAGTGCTTCACCATGCTCTGAACTGTCTACAGTGGTGGAAAGTATATGCAGGAAAAATGAAAAATGAAATTATAACTTGTTTCTGGCCTGTATTACACAGCCTTTCCAAACCACTATGCTTTGTTAGATCCCAGCTTAGCACAGGCATCACTACAGGGTTATATAAATACAATAATAAAAACATCGACACACACAGCTCCTTTTGAGGAAAGATCCCATAGCACTTTATGAAGCTTAATTAATTAATGTTTATAACACACCAGTGCACACTTGCAGATTATTTATATGCATTCTCCTCCCTGCTCAGGCACTAATGGGCCTGTCACTGGGTCACTGTGGACACTGTCCCGTGATGGCACAGCAGACAAACAAATAAATATTCATCTACAAATATTGGCAACAGTTTCATGTTGACAATATCACTCAGGGCAGCAGCTCTGTAACTCAGGCTACTGTTGGGCACGTACCATTACATGTCTTAGCAACAGTTTTTTGGGCTCCCCCCTTCCCCACAGAATACCAGAGTGGCTGGGGTTGAAGGGACCTCTGGAGATCATCCAGTCCAACCCACCTGCTAATGCAGGGTCAGCTGAGCAGATCACACAGGGGCACGTTCAGGTGGGTTTGAATGTCTCCAGAGAAGGAGACCCCACAACCTCTCTGGGCAGCCTATTCCCAGGCTCTGGCCACTTCAAAGTGAAGAAGTTGCTCCTCATATTCAGATGGAACCTCCTGTGCTTCAGTCTGTGCCCATTGTCCCTCATGCTATCATTGGGCACCACTGAAAAGAGTCTGGTCCATCCTTTTGACACCCACCCTGGATATATTTATAAGTGTTGATAAGATCCCCTTTCAGTCTCCTCTTCTCCAGGTTGAACAGCCCCAGCTCTCTCAGTCTGTCCTCATAAGATACTCCAGACTTCTAATCATCCAACAACTAAACCTGCATTTTAGAAGTGCTTTCAATTAACAAAAAGGTTTATAGCTTCTTGGAGCCACAGGGAAGGGAATGAAACAACGACCAGCAGCTCCAGAGGAATGTGGCATGGAGGAAGAACACTGCAGCTCCGCTTCACCCCACAATCTCAGACTGTTCCTTGGGGCGTTTTGCAGAAAAACAATGAACTTGTGAGTGTGGCCCTTGCTAGGGGTGGAGTGGAGCCCCAGCACGTCCTGGGGCTCTCAGGAGGTTGGCTACACTCAGCACCCCATGACAAACCCTCTGATAGATGCTGTGATAACATTGGAATAAGCAAGTCTGGGGCGTTGCTTTGGGATTTTTAATGGGGAATGTCAACTTAACTGCCCCTTTGGATGTCAGTCAAGCGTCTCACTGAAAGGCTATGGAGGGTCCCTGTTGCCCAGCCTCAGGCTCATGACATATTTTGGCAAGTCCTGTCCCCCAATCCCCGAACCTCCACAGAAACTGGTTCCATCGGGAGCCAAATCTGATCCTTGTGATAACAGCTAGAGGAAAGGACAACATGAGGTCTCTTGTAATCATATCAGAAATTACTTCACTTGCCTAAATTTTATCTCAGGTGAATCTTTCCCATGTTCAGCAATACCTTATATTAAAATTCTGTTTTAAAATACAGTGTTAATTAAGCAATTAAGGATGGCAAGGCTTATTTTATGGCATCATTTACTCACAGTTAGATTGTGCTGTAAGGTTAACTGCATGAAGCGTGTTTTATGGCCTTATGAAATGCTGCCTTTTTCTTATTTCTTCCATAACATATTATAATGAATTCTTCTTTATGTATTTTTTTTAATAACAAAGTGGTGTTATTATTTGCCATATTACCATAAGATGCTGTCAGCTGGAGTTTAGCTACAATTACAAGAAACTTTGTATTAAACTGAAAACACACTTCACAAAAAATAGCAACCCAAAAAACCCAGCAGCAACATTCATTTCAAATTTAGACGTATAAACGACTTGACATGCAGAAAATAGTGCGCTACAACTGGGAAAAGGAACTTATATATTGGTAGTAGACATAGACATTGCTTATGAGATCAGTATGGTACAGAGACAATGAGATCAAAATGACAGACTTTACCCAGAAAATACCAATTTCAGAATAGTAGGAACAAATTAGCACTGATATTTCTCATATTTCTACTGAAGAACCAAACAGAAAAAGTCTTCAATAGAATAAAATTAGTTTAGTGCAAAAGCACATGAAGACAGTTCCAGTTAATCCCCAATCCGACCTAAACTGTGTAATGAATATTCCTCAAAATCTGCAATAAGGGAAAAGCAGGAAGAAAATAAAGTAACATTCCTTTTAATAAAAAGATGATTCACTTTATTGATGTGCCTGTATACGAGTATGATTAATACATTAAATATTAACAATTTATCAGAATGTATTTGGAATAATGTGCATGCCTGGAAGTGTTGCTAATATATTTAAATTCTCCTGTGGTGCATTTTAAGCAAAACAGAACAAAGGCAGCCATTACCCATCACACACACTACACACACCTACACCTAAACTCGCATTCCTCTTCTAAAAATCCTTAAAGAAATTACAGGCCACAGGAGTGACAAGAGATGAGTTGTGAAGATCAGTGACTGGTGGCAGGGACACACAGAGGACACTGTGTCTCTACTGGGATGTGGGCAAGGACTGAACTGAGGGATGAAAAGAACAAAGGAGTCGTACAAATAGTTAACCTGCACAAATCAGTTCAAGGTTATTGCAGAAACTGCTCAATTTTTGTTCTTTGTCCTTGACTGGGTTGTGTGCCAGGTACATATGCGCAAATGGTCCATACAACCAACAGGGAATCACATTAACGTACCAAACCTTACAGACTGCAATAGCTTGAAATAGTGCCCATGTCTAACCCCAGGGAGGATTATCTCAGCCTGTGACTGTGGTTTCCAGGTGCCACCTCATTACAAGAAATATTAATAATGGTATTGCTCATAATGACTTAAACCAACCTCCAAGTCTAGTGATTGCTCTTCTCAGGGCACACAAGAGAATAACAAATGGATTTGCTGAATATGAACATAGAGATACGAAGCAGAGGGATAAATGACTGCGAAGGGCTGGAGCGCTCGAGAGTCTGTACGAGACAATCAGAAGATTTGTGGCAAGTGTTAATTAGTTACAAGCTACAGATGAGCATTCCCATCAATCTCAGGAGGCCTCGGGAGCCCTTTCCTTCAACTACTGTTCCTGTCTACTCACTCGGGAGCAGTTCAGATGCCACTGGCAATAGCACTGATGATGCCCTTACAGCATCATGTATCTATACTTTGTGCTGCTCATCTTTTTTACTCTGTTACGGTACACCCATACCCATAAATTTAGGCATCCAGGAGAGAACTCACTTGCATATTCCCATCCTATCCACTGTAACAATTAGCACCTCAGGACAGGGACTTTTTCTTCCACCACATTCATGTGTTGCTCATCTTTCGTTTAGACAGCACTTCTAGTAAAGATAATATCAGTAGTAGCCTCCTAAGAAGGTTACATGTATACTTCTTGCTTTCCAGCTCCCTTCATGACTCAGTTTCTTACGAAATACTGCAATAGGCATAGGCTCAGATAAAGCTTTGATTTGCTGCGTCCATTTCAGAAAGTGATGTTCTCAGTGTCACATTTAAGTAATCAATAACAAATAATCAGTAATCAATATTTAATTGAGCACTTCTCCAGGATTGTTGGCATATTGTACCGTATCACATGTGAGGTCACCATAAATATGCCATTTGCTAAGTGTCTTCTCACTAGAACTCACCAAAGGAAACACTTAAAAGAAGTGACAAGCATTTAAAAACAAATACACAAATTTATAAGATATTTGTAGTAGGATACAAGTACAAAGGCCCAGGTTTGCCTTAAGTAGGCTTTTCCAGTGTATTCATTTAATCAGCTGAAATAGGCTCAAATCCTGACTTTTTTTTTTTAACCCTTTATTCAGGGATTTCAAAGGGATTATTCCAAGATTGTTCAAGAAAACTCTCAAGTTTATTTGTTTGTTTGTTTCCTCTGAAGTCAGAGTACCAGTGATCTCATAACAAGTCTTAAAGCATAATATACATGCATTTAAATTTCCCTATAGCAGAATGAGTCTTTGCAGCAATCTTACTGAATAATAACACATCAGTGGTTTTTTGAGACAAAAATAAAGTCAACACATATTTTACATCAAGTTCTTTACCAATCACAGATCCATCTGCTTCTGCTGCCTTTGCCTTCTGTCTGCAAAATACTCATCTGAACCATGTGGAAGTTCCCTAATGAAAACCTTAAATCTCTTTCCCTTTTTAGCTCACTAACAGACATCGTGCATTTCCCTTTAAATTGTTAAATTTGCAGTAAATACAGTTTCCCTGCTGAGAACACCTCTGTGGTTTCACAGAGATTGTACAAGGTTTGATCCCCTTAGACTGTTGGATCAAGTGTAAAACCAGTTTAAAGTTGTGTTAATAGTTGGGTAAACCTTAGCACACCAGGATTTTGCAAGTAGCACAGAGAGGCAGAAACCTGGATATATGAAACAGACTGTTCAAAAAGCGTCAATTTAGCCTGCATGAACAAAATTCAGTTATAGCATCTAACCCAATATACGAAATACTATATACAACAGAGCATAAGAATTGAGTAGTCACATGCACTTCTCAGGAAAGTTGCAATTTCCCCTGTGCTTGTGCAAACCATCCAGTTTTCATTTAAATTAAGACTCAACATAATTCACACTCTGCCCCACGTTTGTCAGCGGCACAACGTTACCCTTCTGAGAAGAGCAGCCTACATTCCTTTTTTTCATACTGATTTTTTCTATTTGACCCACAGTACATGGTGCACACACACCCAAAGCCCACAGGTACTTCCCCAGGAGCAATTCCCAGCCAAAAACTACCACAATTCAAGCTGTTGTGGAGTCCATAAGTGCATGGAGCTCATTGCTCCCTTTTCCTTAGCTAAATTATACTTGCTGACACTAAGAAGGTAACAAATAGCAAATAAAGAATCATGAGGTACCAATGTCTCAGTTTTGAAGCACACAAAACTCTGCAACAGATGTTATTGCTGTTAATACAACACCAAGCTTTTCAGTTACTTCTTTTCCTTTCATTTCACTGAATTGACAGAGCATTAGATTTATTTTTTTAACCTCCATGTATGAACCTCCTCCAGTAAATGAGTGTTTAAGCTATTAGATGTGGAGTAAAAGAATGTGCAGATCATTGGCTTGCAATGACTCTGTTAATAAAAAGCCTTGTTTCCAATTTTTCCTTATGAACTGCATTAAGGTTTTTATGGCGGTAACACATACCTTGCAGGAGAAGGGTTAACGCTTAATTCTCAAACCCTCCAGCACTAACTCTTCATGTAGAACAAACCAGCTTTATGTCAAATTTTACAGCGCTTTCATCAATTATCACTGTTGCCATGGTGGATCACAGAATCCAAATCATCGTTATAAAGGATGCTACTCAGATGTAAAAGAATCTTCCCCAAATGCATACACTCAGTCTTTAAAAATGTCCATTGATTTCCAGAGCAGATTGATATCTGAATAGTTTTGAAAGCCTTCACATAAACATGGTAAAAAAAACACAGGTGGACACAAACTCGCATACAGGGGCCATGTTAATTTTTAGGGTGATTTGAAAGCATATTTAAGCCCAGCAAGAGCATTTCTTCTGTGTCCCAGAAACACCAGCAAACATTTGCACACACATCATATTGCTCCCTCCATCAGATCCAGAGTGGCCACATCAGTCACAGAAGTTAAAAGATGAGGTTTCTTCCATAACTTCATCCTCTCATCATATCGCTAGGCATCAATCAACACAAATAATATTTCCCATTTTTTCTAGATAAGGTCAAAAGGCACCTTCTAGTTTTTGGAACAACAGCAGAGAAGCTGAATGCCCCAAGAAATGCATCGTATGCGGTGAGTGCATCCAAGCGGCAGATATATCTGAGCTGCGAGCTGAATCACTTAACCAAGAGGCCGTAATAATTCTTGATGCTCCTTCCAGACTATCACTGCAACCAAGCCAGCTGTGTAGTTCACACTGCTAAATCTGATGGTGCTGAAGATCCACCGTTTGCTGTCACTGACCTTTAGAAATGCTTACCCAGTTGGCCGGTGTGCCAGTTCCCTTGACCATATCAACTGGCAGCTCTGCTTTAACAAAATGGCTTTCTGAACAAAATCCAAATATACTCCGTAAATAGCTCCTCTGTTCTTGTTTTAGGCATGTCACTTCATTAGACTATAAATATCAGAATTCAAAGGTCACAGAGAAAAATGCAAATGCCATTTATAAGGGTGTTATAAACAGCATATCACTGAACAGAAATGAAGTAAGTGGTCTGGACAGATTTCAGAATGAAGTTCACAAAAGGAAAAGTGTTCTCCCATTTACAAGATCAAGTACAGAGCGGTCTTCACTCTTTAAAAGAGAGAGATCCATGCATTCTTTAAATGGCACAAATCAGTGCTTCATGACTACATAATGGTCCAATAACTTTGACTCCTGAAGGACTGCTGAGGATCAAATGGATACAATTAAGTGAAAAATCTAAGTACTTACAGGAAGAGTTTAAAATTGATTAAATCATAAACTACACATAATGGCTAGTGAAATGCTCTATGCAAACCGACTAAGGTCACATTAGTTTTCTTCTTGGAAATCTACTGTAGATAGTCGGTCAAAGCAGTAAATTAAATTTATGGGAAAATAAAACACCACACAGTCACATTGACGTTCCAAAAGGCAGAAAAATCCAAACTACTGCATTTCAGAGCAGTCACTCTCAACACCAAGTAGAAAATATACCTGACCACATTCAAAGTTGGGAGTTGTTTCCTGCAAAATGACATAGAGAACCTTCCTGCATGGGCTTCAGCACCAAATTCACCTATCACTATTCTTGGCTCTCACCGCTTATCCTTGAAAAAAACCAGCTTTGTAGTGAAGACTTTGGCAATAATTACATACATAAATATATTCTCAAACCTGATGTAATAGATGCTTTCTGTGCAAATGTCTCATGAGCAACTTGTCCAAACGGTCCAACCCAAGAGCAGCTGTTGGGAGAGGTGGCCCCTTTGGTAGAGCTGATCCCTTGAGCCTGTTGTCACCCCAGTTAAAAATGTGCAGAAAATGGGGTTTCACTGCTGTACTGCTACTGGGGACAGAGCAGGAGCACAACTGCTCACTCCCAATATTTGTCACTGCCACCACCAAACCATTCTGCCAATATTTACAGTCATAAATTAAGCCCTATTAAAAACAGCAGTTGACTTTTCAGTAGCACAAGATTTAATGTCCCCTGCCCTCCTCTGCCGAGAGTCGGTTTTGCTTGACTTTAATAATGTATTTATACAATTTGAGCATGCATTTTCTTCAAATACTAAACAGCTATTAGTGAGTACCTTAGACTTCCAACTCTTTCCCTGCATGTACCTTGTTTATACACATCTTGTATCACCAAGGCTGCCTCATTTCAAAGAGGATGAGAATGAACGATGGAAAGGCCTGCTTCTTAAAATAATCATAATGAACAAAAATGCTACAAGCTATTTAAAGGGTGAGGATTTTTGCAGAAATGAATGAGTCACCATCATTAGATAAAATATTATTGGACAATGTTTTCTTCCTCTAGTGTTAATGGGGGGGAAAAGTGATGGATTTCAGTAATTTTGAACTTTGCATTTATAAAGTAAAATTACTCAGGTGCCATAGATTGATTAGACTTCTCTGATTGAATCTATCTTCATTAAAACTCAAAAAAAAAAAAGGCAAATAAAGTTACTACAGGAGTAAATTCAGCTCATGCAACATAAATTCTTCTTAAATATTTTAAGATGAGAGTTTGTTCCATTAGCAAAATGTCTGGAGAAGACAAGGAAGATTCATCCGCTGCCGCAGTGCAGTGAATTATTCTGCTACTACAAGGAAAATTCCAGGTGTTGTTTTTATTAGTCATTACCTTTTTTAAGTCATCTTTGTATAGGATGTTACGTTCTTTCAAACAACAGCCTTCAATCTCAAATATCAAACCAAATGTTATTCTTTCAACTAACACCACACAGCTGTCTGGGAAATCTCTGATGTAAAGTGAGTGAGGTCAGGTGGGGAGAAATATGGTGCTTAAAAATTATAATAAAAATGAAAACAAAAAACAATTCACTGCCATCCATTTGCACTTAGATTAATAAATAAACTACAGAAGAACCCTCACAAATACCAAAAACATAATCTCGATTATTAGGATGAAGTGAAGGAATGTTGTTCACATTAACCTTTCACATTGAAGCAGTAATAAAACTATATGCATGTAAAGCATCTTGAGATCTTTATTGTGTCAAGAGAGGCATTTAAAATTGATTTTAAGGTATATATCACCTCTAGTAAGCATAAGCTGAATAATTCTCCAGCAATGGGTGGGCAAGGTCTGTTCATAAAACTTTGCAAAATGGTATTGAATTTCACTCCTAACTGTGGATCTGATAGGAAAATAATCTCACTAGAGAAGAGCTCTCCAGCACCATCTTAACTTCCACTGGATTCCACCCAAATGCTCAACAATAAACAGATTATCAGGTTCTATATATTTGGAGTGTTTAATGAAACGATAAATAAACAGAACCGAATCACTGGGAAGTGAAAGGAGAAACCACTTGATTTATGCCAGAGTTCTTACACACGATAGACTTGAAAGGACTAAATAAAAACTGGGAGTTGAACCACAGAAAATCTGACAAAACACCCACACAAAGTACTTCATTCTAATATAAAAGTAGGACAAGCCTGGGGTTGCTAAGGCTTAAGATCAGGTTTTGATAGTTTCTGATTTCCAGTAGCTGCAACAGCTCAGCAATCACACACCAGTTTGCTCTTTGCCTACTTGCGATCACACGCTGGTTCCATTTACCAGCTCAAAATCAGGGAAAATATTTCTACTACAGCCACTTAGAATTGGTGCCTTAACTATGAGAACAGCCTAAAAGGTTTCAGACCAGATGTAAAGATGAAATTTAACAATAAAATGTGCTGAACAAATTCCTAGAGATTTGTTCCTTCTTTGTACTAAGGCCAGAAACGTAGGGCAGGTATTCCAGCAAAACTCACAACTCTACACTTGTAGACTATGAACTTTTAGACCAAAATTCTTATTACATAGCAGCGAAATAATTTTCTAAAGTGTTTTTGATAAATCTAATCATTATTTCACAAGAAAATTACCGACTCTGGCTTTGAGTTTCCCGATTTTCTCTGTCTGTCTATTTATCAATATAAACCAACATATATTTCAACATGACTTGGGCTGACATGCACACATTCATCTGTTCTTTTTTAAGGAGTTAACTAGTTTTCTTTGAAACAATTACTGGAAGGAAAAAAAATCAATGGCTTACGTTCAATTCTTGGGTTTCTATTGCCCAAAATGTCAGAACAGTCTGCCAGTTATTTCTATTTTCTAAACCAGCAAGTAGAATAAGATAGCTGAGGTAGTTTGGGTTTTTCTTTTTAAAGAAAATCTATTTTTTTTTTAAAGTCATACACATTATTAAAAAAATCAAAGAAATCTGTTCCTCTCTGAATTTGTGGCATTCCAGCTGAGTAGAAAATTTGATGGTTTTGGGTGCCTTGAAGCCCACACATTTTCATAGCTCATTATATCCAAAGTCACAATTACTGTCTTCTACAAAATTCTCCAGAAAAGAAAAAAAAAGTAGAATTATTATTTTCTAATTAAATCAGTATGATTTCTCCATATGGAAACTACCCCAGGTCTTGTATTTCAAGCGAGTGGTTTCTAGAGCTGCAAAGATAAGGTGACTTTTTTGACACAGTTACACAGGTTTGGCACCTTGAGAAGTCGATCATTCTGTCAAAGGTGGCCCGGCCTCAAGAAATAAAACGGATAAAAGAAGAATAAAAAGATGATGAACAGAGAGAAATAATCTGGATTTTTCCCTGTGGTCATTAGTTTCTGTAACAAAATTTAATGGGTAGAATCTGTAAAAATACTGAAATGAATTGGTAAAGACATTAGGAATCAGAGTGGGGAAAAAAAAAATTATCAGTGTTAGAATGATAGAAACTAATTGTCAGAAATAAGTTGATTAATTGGGGATCTTATTGCCTTGCAATCATAAGCATATAATTTAAGATTTATTGAATAGTGTGTTAGCATTAACTACACTAACTCTGGGGATTCTTAGAGAAGTATTCATTTAAGTCACTCATACTCAACATGCGCAGAAAAAAAATACAATCTCTTGTGGAAAAATGCTCTTTTTTTTGGTAGGAAAGAGCCCTTCCCACCTATGTAGTTACTTTGGTTATTTTAAGTACCTGGAGACCTTTTCCTACCTGCAATGCTTTGCAAATTAGAATTCCTGCTGGTTTTCCATGCTACTACTAATCCATGTCTCCTGCAAGTTTTATTCTTTTATTCTTTTTTCTTTTCTGCAGAGATCCCACCAGTTAGATGGCAAAGATACTTTCTCCAGCCATGGATGCACAACTGGGAAGGCTCCTACCACCTCCAGTTTGAAACTGGCCTCACCGCTGGCCAAAAGTTCCCCTGCCAGTGCAATAAAATCTCTGCTTTGTTTAAATTATTTGCTTTCTGGGGGAGACATTCTGCTTGCTGACAAGAAACAGCCATATAATGTCAGGCAGCTTAATGACAACGTTTGCAGCACACTGTGATGTAAATTGGAAAAACGGAGCTCAACAACTTGCTACCTTAGTGAGCAGTGAGTTATTTGACTTGTTTTAAGTTCCCTTTAGGGGATGATCTGATTTCTTTGCGAGCCAGTTTATTGTGAGTTTATCTTGAGGAATTAATTTTGCCATCATAACATGTATGTTTTAATTGCAGTTTTTTGTAAATTGTTTCAACAGCAGTACCTAAAGCCTCCTTTCAAAGTGAAGTAAACTACATAACATAAATTAAGTTTACATTAGGAAAGACTAACGTTTTACAATCTGTGCCTTATTTCCTCCATCCCCCCTTTCTGATTAACACTCACCAGGGCAACAACAAGAGAAGAACGTTCCTTGAGCTTTAACAGTTGTAAGTGAAAACAACATAAATCAAGAATTTCCAGTGTCTTGAGTAAACATTTGGACAATTATCCATCAGAGATTATCTAGAGAATAAACAAACCCTTTCCATAACTGTACTTGTTGCAAGACCATTATCAAAGGTTTGCTCTGTGCAAGAGCTGACATGGTCCCAGTGGGCTCAAATAAGTCCTACGGACTCTGGGAGCGGATGGCGACAACAGATGAGAAACCATCTAGTTTTGTGGCCTTACCTTTTCTTCATCTGTTACAGATAATTTCATTTAAGGACAGAGAGAACAGTGATTCATGGTACAGAAAACATATTTGGAAACAAGGTCAGAGCAGCTGCTACTCACTAGGTGGGATAGAAAAAGGCCACATGACTATTAGGAGCTGATGGATACTAGAAGGCTCAAATTTTAAGAATTATAGTTTCAACATTTTTAATGGGAAAAACATTCAGGACAAAATGCTTTAGCCCATCAGTCATGAAGAAACTGGTTTTATTTCGTCCTTAGTTTTATATATATGCAGCATAATGCTTGTGATCAGCAGCTTGGATGCATTGTTCTAAAAATGCTAGAATCACACCCTGATCTTCAATTTCTCTCAAATTTTGAAATTAATTTCTGCCCAATCTGCCTAATCTACTGTCCCCACATAAGCTGTTTATAACAGCATTTGCTAAGAAAGATTTAAAAGAAAAAAAGTCAAAGAGATTTTTAAACGTCACAACTAATCAGTACTTAGATCTGGAAGAGATTTCTGAAGATTTATTTAAATGTATCTAGAAAAAAAAAAATCCTTGGACAATCTACTTATCTAAATCAGATCTCTCTCTAAATTCTCTTTGATGCAAACCCTACAGTTAGTTCCACTGTGGGTTATCTCCAGATAAAGTGAAAATTGAGGATCTGACCTGTTATTTGCAACAGAATTCAAGTGGGATGGAATAATTTTTACTGACAAGGGACAGTGTGTGGTTTTAACCCCCACCTCAGCTGGTTCCCAGCTGTGGGAATGGGACTCTAGCCCATTAAATCTCCCAGTTATCAGACAGGGTAAAAAAAAAGGAGGAAAAAAAAAAAGTACCTGTCAAATATATTGCTAGAAGTTAATAACATGGTAAAATTAAACATGATAATAATAGGGTTGGGGAAAAGATTTAGTTTCCCACCCCTCAAGAGGAATCAGAGAGAGGGAGGGTTTATAGGAATTTTTTTTTTTTTCTGGAAAGGGTCTGATTTCCACAAGAAAAAAAATAACATTTTATTTAAAAGTAGACTTCAGGGTTCAATTTTTATCAAAAGATATTAGTTTCCATGGAGAGCATCCATCCAGAGCATTGTGAAGAACTAGCAGAAACACACACAGCTGGTATTTGGTGTTATACTTGTTTTCATGAAGTTTTTTATTTCACATCTCTTAAGACGACCTCAGCTCTTGCATTTGACACGAGTGACAAGCAATTTTTCCTTCTCATGTGAGTAAAGCACATTGGTTTTACATTGACTTTTAATGAAGTAAATAAGGACAAGATTTATTTTAGTTTATTGTGTTTTCGTTACATTTGTTATCTGCTTAGTATTAGACACAATATATCATTGTAAGCAAACATTCCTTGCAAGTTTATTTGAAGTTGTTTTGTCTCTTAAGCCAAGACTTTACTTTTTCTTTCAGACCTGACCTGTGTCTTGCTTTGGTTGAAACTAATTCCATCCTTGATAACCATAATATCTAATTCTGCCAGATACTGCTGAGCTGTTGATGAGTTCTACAAGGAGCTAATAAAGCTTAGTAAGACTTGGCAAAGTCTTGGTTAAGTTATTAAAATGGAAAACCAGCTCTTCAGTGAATTCAGCATCATGTGTAGGACACAATTATAAAATTACAGAGTTCTACTCAAGTCACTACCATGGTGCATGGAGGCATATCAGGGGTTAAATACGATTGCATTGCATCACAGTCTCCTCTGTGGCCGTTGCATCAAACCTGAAAACCAAGGAATGACAACAGAAGGGGAGAGTAGTGATATGAAACGTAATCTTGGTTTTAGCAAAGTCCCATTAATTGTCTTCCTTTGCAATTTTATTTGCCTGTTCTTCATCTATAGGATATGACAGCAACACCAACAAGAAATTAGAGGACCCTGACCAGGGCAAAATTAAAATATAAGACCACAGAAACATACAAATTGAAAAAGCAGATGGGATGCAGGACACCATGCTGCCAACAGAGATGGCAAAGTGGTAGAAAATGTCACAATTTTAGTACCTTCTTAGGCCCAACTTCATAAAAACATAGCAGGCACAAGAAGTTATGCCATCCTCATAAAATCAATAGTACACAATTTGGTATTTCCCCTGAGGCTCATCACAGAAGATACGAGCAAATGTCACTCAAAGCTGTCCTCACATTTCATCTACAGGTCTTGATTTATGGGAGGAAATTGTGCTAATAAGTCATAAAGGTTCTGTAATTCATTATGTTGTCATTATCATTTGTAATCTTCCTGTAATTAGGTACCAGTGGGTTTCCTTGAAGAACATATGATTGAGCCTTAGTATTCTCAGCAGCAGATGACTGCAACTGAAGTGTTTGCTCTGTAGTGTTTCTCAAGTGTATATTTAATATATGGAGGGTTTTTTCCTATGCAGAACCCAGTCTGTCAGGGAATGTGAACTCATTACTGCATCCGTGCTTAACGTCTGACAGGTCAGTGGTTGTTAATGACAAGTTGGATCTCGTCATTGCATAAACTAACAGAAGCAACTTATTGCAGGTTATGATTAGACATGAGGACTGGGCGGGGGGGGTTCATAGCAATATTAATGTAGTAACAGTTATTTTAATCTCGTACTTCAAGCTGTATCAGTGGTCAGTTTTCTTAAAACATGAATAAATCGGTTGTTCTCTGTGTAAAATACTTAAGCAAACCAAATCTTTTTCTAGTAGAAATTTAACTGTGCTTAAGCAAACTCACTCTGGTAAAAACTCCTTTCACAATAATAACAATGGTATCTGTCATCACAAGAACACTGACGAAAATACAGTTATAGAAGTGCTCAATTAGTATTTTTCAACTAACAATTTAGAGGGAAAACTATTAGTCTTTTAACAAAGCCCAGTAATACACCAGTAGAAACCTATTACGGTAAGTGCTCGTCCTCAATGAAAAGCAAACAATGAATATTCCCTTATCTCTCTTTCTGTGCAAGGGAAGCCATTAGCTGAAAGAACTGAAATTGAGTGTGAAAGCAATATGTATTTTTCTCATATTGCAGCAAGAAATGCTAAAATAATTAACAGCACTGAGATGTCTAATTACCTGCATATTTATGTTTACTAATTCAGTAAGTTGCATGACACTGACATAATTCTTCCACTTAGTCAGACCTTTTTATCTAATCTATCTCAAAAGCATATTTTCCAATAACGCCATATACTCGCTGTCTTATCTTTCACTTCAGACATTTGAGATAAAGTTTTAAAAATAACTCTTAGTTTCATTTGAATTTTAAAAGATGTTAAGAGATACTATGTTAGTTTTGTCAATAGCAATCGTGGGTAATGAGATGTATCTCAGGGCTTCTATCTCCAATCTCTAAAGCCTGATTCCAAGCCGCTGAAGTGAAATAAAAAGTAATTGTACAAAATGGAAATATCAGAACCCTACTCACAAAACGAGAGGTCCCAACAGCTATGATAAGAATCCCATAAGATATCCACTGTAGACATAAATGCAGAAGGTGGCAAATCTCTGATTTGTAAAATAATTTTAATCATTTTCATTATGTAGTGATTTCTTATTTCCATGGATGTTGTTCAGTTCTAAATGCCTAAAATTTATCTGGGTCTAGATGCTGAAAGCCAGCAATTTTCTCAATGATTTTGAAAGTGGTATTTTTGGTTGCACCCTCTCTCCCCCCTCTTATATATTTTAATTGGACCACGAAGCAGATTCCTAAAGAGATCTTTGCACAAAAACACCTCCACAACCCACCCCTCTGAACCTGTGATTATTAAAATTGGATCTTAATATCTTGGTACTGCAAACCCTTAAAGACAGAGGGAAAGAAAAGGGCGAAACTTCACTATGACAGTGAATTTTAAACCTTATTTCATGTGTTCACAGGGGTCAGGAGTACAGGAGTAGATACTGGTGGCAAAAGAGCATATCTGAAGGAATATGGGTTAAATGTGCTACTCTATTCACATGTGAAGCTCTCAGCTTTGCTACCAGAGATCAGCAATCAGAAATATTTATTAATATAAGCCTGAGCTCCCTTGAGTCTCCCATCATTAGACAAAATGCCTACTTTTCCTCACCCAAAATGCTCTGATGCTGTGTAGTTGCTATCTTTCTACCTCCAAGAAAGCTAAGTTTTGCTGATGGGATCTAGAATTTTACTATAGAAAATACTGCTACCAAATCTATAGTCACACCAAACATTTAATTGGCAACTTGGTGAAACTTCTTTTGGAGTCAGATCATCTTTCTTTCTTCCATGGTCAGCAGCAAATGCTTCTTCTGGACCTCGCAGCGTGCGGAGAGGCCGAGCGAGAAATGAAATGGGAATCGATTCCACGCTGCTGCACGACAAAATGCTTGTACAAGGCAACTTGTAACAGCAAGAGGGTCAAACCCAAAACCCCTTAAATCTGCAACCTTTGTTTTCCTTAGAAACCAAGACCCGGAGCAGATAGATGTGGGTCTGTAGTAGGAAAATACATGCTATATCTCATTTACGTAAAGGACAAATAGAGGGGAGCTCAGAAGACGCTTTGTTTGCGCTGGTTGGAAGAAGCAGGTACAGTTAATATTTACAGGTGTCTCCGTGATGAACAACACAACTGGAAGCACAGAGCGACACACACCGAGCTGCCCACTGTACCAGTGAACATCACCAAAAATCAATATTCTGTCCCCAAACCTCGCAGGCTCTGGGATGGAGGGACCTGCTTCAGCAGCTAAAAAACCTCTTGAAACGCATGAGGCTGCTTTGCTCTGTAAAAGAGAGATCTTAGGAGCATTATATCACAAAATCGATAGAGCTGATAAAGCGAACTAAAAGGGTAAACATATTTTTTCTTTGTATTCACTCTTGGTGTTGACATAGAGGGTGTTTTTTTCATTTCAGGAGAGAAATGCCAGCAGACAGGGACAGCGAGTTGTCTGGAGTTCACTGTTTACTGCATGTTGATGCCACAGTGCTCTCAGCTGTAAAAAGAGAAAGATTCCCTCTGTGTAAATACAAAAAATTCTACCGGATAGTTCTACTGGGTATATTAAGCAATATCCATCATTAACCATAGTAGATGAACGACTCTTTTCCTCTCTCCCACCCTACATTGAGGAGTTGCCTCTGAAATCAATTTGCTTTTGGCAGTAATCAAAAGGATTCCTGCTTAACACCTCCATCCCAACATCAGATACAATTACAGCAGCTGCTTTTCAGAGCCCACTAATTAATAAAGAGAAGAGGATTAACTACAGAGTATATCAGGAATACTGGAAAAAAAGAGAAGAACTGTAACTGGTGCCACTGCCCAAAAAGCAGCTTGAGACCTTTCACTGTTTCTCAGCAGATGCCAGGATTAAGCCCTTAGTAATCTATAGTGTGAAATGAGGAAAACAAAAAAATCATTGAAGTTCATGTAGACTGTGAATATTCATGCTTTATTCTCTGTTTTTGATGACCTGACGTTGTCTATCATGGGACTAACTGGAGTTGCCCAGAAGAAGCCATCAGCCCTGTATTTTGGAATCAAACACTAGTATCACAGAAGGTCCAGTGGTATCGCCCTTTTTTTCCCATCAAGTCTTTCTTCGACTTGATCATTTTACAGAAAACGTGCAATTTAGTACTAGATATCCAATTATCAAGTATGTCACCAAAATTGCTATTTTCCAGTTAAAAATTCCTCCAGTTGCCTTACTTATCCAAACAAGCTAGAGATGGAAACACAACAACTGCCTGATGGCTCGTATAACAAAATATCTGTTATATTTGCAGTCAAATCTCACATTCCTCATAAAAAGTGTGGGGGGAAACTGTTCCTCTTCCTCTTATTTTCATGGCAAGTATAAACTTTTGGGACTGTGCAGCACTTTAGCATGTAGATGTATGACAATCTCAAAGTCAGTATTTGAAGTATGGCAAGACAACAAACTTGATCTGTTTTCACTCTGCTACTGATCAGAAGAAGATGAAGACACTATTAAGACCGACAATCTCTCTAGATTATGTACATTTGATGCTTATTTAAGAGGAGCATCTCCTCACAGTGACAGATAAATCAACTAAGACTTCCATGAAAATATAGAGACTCAGGAACTGACACAAAGCGGTTGGTCCATGTAATTGGGATGGGCAGGAGAAGCCACATTACCCCCTAGTATCCACTGGCCATGATGCAAAGGATGTTTCTCAGCATCCTGTGCATGTTGCAGTTCATACAGTGCTATCAAAGTTCTATTTTCCTCTTTCCAAACTCACATTTTTATCAACAGCACACTTCCAATAAGCAATCTCCTAAATTCTTAATTAGTGTAAAGGTATAAATAGCCCCAAATTGGTTGTTGGGAGCATCATTTATCCCTAGTTCTGCATGAACTTCATTTTCTCAGTTGACGCTAATTTTTACCTAACCCAGGAAAAATCAAAAATGTCAAGAAAACTTCTTTTTTTCAGTATTTGCTGAAGCCAAGTCCCTTGGTGCAGCAAGAACGTTGTTTTAATTCAAATTGCTCCTGATGTAGGCCCAAGTTGTCTAATGAGATAACGAGATATACCACTATGCATTGCCATGCCCCTGAGGAATCTCATTAAAATTTGGAAATAGGAATATTATTAACCACTTTTTTTCCCTGTGAATACGTTTTTAAATTCTTTTGCAAGATCTATAGCAAACTGAGTAGCAGCCAAAGTATTTGACAAAACATTTTGCCCAATTTTCTTACTGCCCTACTTCTACAATCTCTGGTACAAGAGCAATGAACTCGCTGGGAGCTCTGTGGAAATGCAGAAACTTTTCTGACACAGATTTTTAGGCCTTTTCAACACATGGAGAACAGACCTTTTTCCCTACCACTCTCATCAGTTCTTCATTCCTCTGATGTTTCATGCAAGAGATTGTTGGACATTGAAAACAATTATTACATTAATACATTGATACGTTCTACATTGTTCCTCCAGCTCCTGAGAGGTGGATGTGACTCAGGAAAATATAGAACTGATGCATGAACATGCAGAATTGGTTTTATTTCTTAAAAAGGAGGCTCAGATGAGAAAGATGACAAGTGAGGATGCCAACAGTGAGTATACTGCCTCTCTCTCTCCTATATGTATGTATGTATGTATGTATATATATATATATATATATATATATATACACACATATATATCTCCCTATATATACATATTTACATACACACATTTGTACAGGCACTGTTAAACTTCAGGCAAGTCAGTTGCTCTGGCAGCTCGAGAAATAACCACAAATCCTAAGAGAATAAAAAGACTGCCACATGCTAATAATGAAGAACAAAACAATGGTAGATGCACCTCTGAGTAACTTATTAATCACATATATTACCCTGGCTGCTGCACTAGAAGTCCCTGCATTTTCTCTTTTTGTTACAGTGTCCATTGTCCTACAGCTTCCCTATTTTCACATGTCTTGAAATTAAAAAAAAAATAATAATAATAATAAATGGGTATAGCTGCAGAACAGCAACATTCTAGTTAGGCTATAAATAAACTTAGTGAGGGATAAAAATAGGCCATGATGGAGATTCCAGCATTGCCTCCAAGTACTCAACTTGAACCGATCAATACAATTTCCCATTATCTAAGAGTCAAGTGAAAAAGTGATACTTCGAAACTCTCCAGGCAGAAGCTTGTGCTGCCTTTCATTTTGTTTTGGTGAAAAGTGTTCTGACTGTTTCAGAAGACTGATTTTTCTTACTGTAAAAGTCACACTTACCATCTGTGTCTTGAAAGAAATGATTTAAATGTCTTTCTGTCTAATTGGAACAGAACTGCATTTCATTTGTGACTGGTTTGTGACATTTCTGAAAAGTCAATTTGCACCTGGAAAGCCAATATACGTGGTTAAATCCCTGGCAATGTCCTGCTCTACTAGATTTTTAGTTTATTTTAGCGAAGCATTTAAAAAAAAAAAACAAACCTGTCAAACCCTCCATTATTAAGAGTGTGTGTAAAGCCTTAACTCACCCTGGCTTTTACAAATGTGTCAGACAAAAAGAAAATGGAGTGGAAAAATAAAGGTTCTTCTTAAAACTAGTTTTAAACGTCCAATACCTTTAAGTGCAGTATAAACAGAGCCAGATAAAAGATGCTTCTAAATAATATCCCACATACATACATGTATATATACGTACATATCAATGACATGTCAATATAATAACCTGATATGGATAAAAATCTTCTGGAATGGAAACCTTTAAATAAAACTTTCTTCTGATGTACAATCAATTCAATGTGCCTTTCAGAAATCTCGTGGGGCTACAGTAGGTTTGAAATGTGTCCTACATTTTACACAAAGGATGAAAACTTGTTTCTTCTCAACATCCCCCCCCTCTTTCTGAAAATCTAGGCGTTAACACTTTTGCCTGGAATGTAAAAACTTAACATCTCTCTATGCACTGTATTAGTGCGATGCATCAAAAAAGAAAGCATTAACATAATTAAAAATAAGCATCCTTCCCATTTCTGTTTATTAAGCCAAAATTTCATTATCGGAGACATGCTGTACTGAATGTTGCCTTTGCAAACAGACAAGCTCAGCATTGTAAACAGCTTGCTTCCTAGCAGCATCTGCATATTTATGTGCCCATTTGTAAACATTTTATTTAGTTGATTTTCAGTCATCAGTTTCTAAGACTTTTAAACACAGTTTAATTAAATTCCATGGATTTACAAACAATTACCATGCAATCCTTTTAGAATAGTCTCAGCAACTGGATGTTCAAGTGTGTTATGATAATTTTTAGTAATCTTAAAGCACAAATTAATGAGAAGTTAAGATAGAGGGGATATAACTTATCTCAGAAAAAGTGTCATGTACACTAGTAGATTAATTTATACCAAGTTGAAGAGAACAATATATCTTGATGCCATTTTGGGAAAACTCAAAACCACCAGAACTGACTCACTTACTGTGGCCTCATGGGGTGGTCACCACTCAATCCTAAATGATGAAAGCTGAACCCTTGTGTGGTTGAAGATCTCATTAAACAACCACCTCTAGAACAATACAAGTGAACAAACAAAAAATGAAGGTTAAGATGGTAAAAGGCACCTGCTGTTCTTTGCTCAACATCCTCCTTGTTAACAGCATGCAGCTCTAAAAAACATCTATTTAGGGAATACTCAATGAAAATTCAAAACTAAACAGGACAGAAGACAAAAAGTAAATTAAAATATACCCAAAGATTAAAATCAAAGAAGATGAGAAGGATGCAAATGTCATCAATGAGGCTGAATGTTCAGTGACACCTCCTCATTGCAACCCCCTGTGATCTGGGTCCCCTTCCACTGGGTTCCCCTGTCCATACAGGAGCATCTCCCACATGATGACATTCACTGACACTGGTGAAAGAAAAGCTTTTCTGTAGGCTTTTTTTCTGGGTAGTAAGCGGTTTCCCTCTGCCTTCCAGCCATCTGCTTACACATGTCAGCACTTGAGGTTTTGATGAGTGTAACAAGGCTGGTTCTTTCAAACCACAACATCTGCCCTCCGGGTCTCCTCAAAACAAAAGGGTAAAATCACCTTCAACTTCTCGCCTCTCGAGTCCAACTCCCTTTGCCATTCAACTTCTTACCACTGGCAGACGCATTCATAATTCTTTGTACAATGAAATTTTTTTGGATTAGGCCTTTGTTGGAGATCCAACAGTGGATTGATTTGAAGCTGCTCTGCAAATTGCCTTCAAATATTTTGAAGCCTGAATGAATCCAGAACTTGGATGTTCATAAGTACAATGTACAAGTCTAAAGAACAGACAAGAGAAGTATCTGAATGGAACAGCTCCTTTTCAAAAGGAGCCGGATGTAAAACCCAGACTTGGGAAACCAAAGAGAACCCTCAAATGGAGCAAATTACTATGCAAGTAAAGGGTAAAAGCATTAGATCAAACTTTTCTTTTCAGTGAAGTCGACAGAGAAATCTCTCTATAGGAGTGTGATGAGATAAGGAATTATGTTTCTCCATGAACAATACAGGCTTGAGAGAGACAGGAGAGAGAGATCAGAAGAAAAGAAGATAAGGGTAAAGAATGAAGCAAAGGTAACATTTTAAAGAAAACTATTGTCTATTCAACACTTAACCACACAGGAAATCATCAGGTAGAACTTAGTTTTAATCACCTCAATGTTACAAACTTAAACTGGAGTTTTTTAACAGCAAGATAGTTTAAAAAGTAACATTCATGAAACTTCTGTCAGTCTTTCTAAATGACTACACGTGAAGTCACACGGAAACAGCGACCTTGTCTCTACCTCAAATGTCAAATCCCAGTGACTCCTGTGCTCTAGGAAATCTTTCCTGACACTTTGTAAAGTTTCTGCTAATTATTATGCAGCTTAAGCATATTGATCAGTGCTTCATATTTCCATAAATAAATTTCCATATGAACGTGCCTGCCTGTGATTTTCTCTGCTGGCTGGGCAGATGTTTCCTTTCAAAGCTCCTGGTTTTACAGGGATTTCTGCAAGACCCTGAGATGCCACTTCTCTTTGCATTCCCAGCTGCCAAGGGGGAGGTCGGCATCTACCAAATCTGCTGGACATGTAACTTTGGGTGCTTGATTTATGTGCCCGTAAAGATTACCTGAATGTTGTCTAACTTCACTGATTTCATTATAAGAATTACATTGTAAGGCCCTATTATGTATGATTCTGCATCATCTCCTGTAACAACTGCTATTAAGGCCTCTATTACGAAATAGTAATAATAATATATTCTTATTAGTTACAAATCTCATAGTAAAGCATGTAAGACTTCACGTACATCCATCAAAGTCAATGGCAAATAAGAAAAATAGATATAAATTAATACTGAGACATCTCTTCAAGCTACAATTTGTTCTTGTATCCATTCAACTCGAGAAAGTTTGATGACATCCATTCTGAACCAGAATGTCATAAAGATAACCATGCAGCAAAGGGAGAGTGAGCACTGGGTCAGTAGGTACTGAAAAATAGATTTGGGGATTGTCAGCAAAAATGTAACACTAAAGCCTGTGAGCATGAATAATAGTGCCCTAAAGAAGGATATAAATACAGAATAGAATAGAAAGCAAAATGATGTCAGTATGATTCTATGAGCAATTTGGGACACTCTAGAAGCATGAGGACAAATATTGTATTGTCAGAAAAAGAACCTGGAGAAGGCCAATGTATTATAGATTTAATAAAAAAAAAAAAATCAGAAAATGCACCAAACTCTTTGCCCACAGCAACAAATGAACTAGAAAGAAATATAAGGTCCAATGCACAGATGTGGCAATATTGAACTGGGAACAGCATGTAAAGACAATATTTGGAAGTGCTGTCATGTATTTGAACAAGGAAAAATTAAACTACAGATGTGATATATACTTCAAGATTGTTTGGGCTTTGTTTATTTGTTTTTTTTTAATTATTTTTCATGGCTGAGTATCTGTTAGCCAACTTCCCCTACAGCTTTGTAGGGGAGCTTCTTCTGCCGTTATAGGTACCAAGGAAAATAAAATGACGTTACATTGTTCACCAAGGGACAGTGAAGACCCACGGGACTTCCAGACTCACTGCTCTGCCCATCACAGGACACCACAAGGCTCCTCTACTACACACAACGGCTGTGAAGACGATCAGTCCAGACAAAACCTCATTCACCCACTGGGTTTTACAAGGAAACCCTCTTCTTTTTCCCAAGGCATAACTGGAGCGGTACCTTGTGCTGGGTTGGGTGGGGTCAGTTGCCTCCCAAAGAACACAGGTGATTCAAGCTGGCAATGGCAGGGAAGAAAGGATTAGGGTTTAATACTCAGCCCAAGGATTTCCTTCTTCCTCGAGAGTAACAAAAATGATACTTTTTTAAAAAGAAGTTTATAGCAAGACAGGAATGTTTGAAAGCAGCAAAAACTGAAGAAAAAGGTAAGAGAAGATGATGGTTTGACTTAAAAATTGGCAACTGTTTTTGAAGCTGTCTGTGGTTTCAAAATCAATAATTGCTAAAAGACCATGATTGTGGTGGACTCGGGGCATCTCATTATTAACTGAGTTGCTGAAGTCTCACAGGAAGAGAAGCCACAGAGTCTTTGAGGAAGCAACCTGCTGCTTTATTCTCCTGAGAATGAGGGTACCAGACTCTGGGAAACAGAACAAGAACTGGAAAGTTATGCTGTTAAACTGAATCAGTGGAGACAGCAGTATTGCCAGTGATGGCAAAGGACAGAATTGACAATTATAATCGAGCTTTTAAGTACTTCCTATCAGAGATTTTGAAGATACACCCAAATACTATGAACTGGCAAAATTTTAGTTCTTCTAACTAAATAATACTAAAGAGGGGAAAACCAAAGAAAGGAGATAACAGGATCAGGAAACCAGATTGTGACAGGAATTTAAAACATATCGTGCAGATTTTGCTAAATATAATCTAAATGCCCCTGAATTTAATAAGGTACTGAATGATCAAAGATTTGATGTTGATCAAAGAATTTGCATTGATTAGTTCACCAGATGAAGAGCAATTTTTTGGTAGGTAAACATGAACAAAAATCCAAAGAATTCTCCAGTAGATTTCAGCACAACAAGACACAGTGCGAACGGGTAATTAATAATAAGTGACAATGGGAAGGCGAAAGGAAATACACAGGAGGCATGAAAAAGGTAAAAAATGCCTGTTAAGAAAGAAAAGAATGATGGGCATGTAATAACCGTATTAAAAAGCAGCTGAATAGAAAACCTAATTATCAGGAATCTGTTACAAGACACAAGCAGAGACAAATGTCAAAAAGCCTGTTCTGTTCTGCATGGCTCACACTGTTGTAGCATCTGAGCATCTCAAATCTCACTGTGCATCTCTTCTCACAATGCTCTTTGAAATGGGGTAATATTGCTCTTTCTTTGTAAAGAACAGAGGACTGAGGAACGTCATGCCAAGGCCAAGCTCCCCAGGGGAGTTTGTGTCTTGCTTTCATTGATGCAGCCCAGATTTTCAGCTGAAAATCAAACATGAAATCTGTGAGAAAACAGGGGACTGAATCTAAGTCCAAGGCTTACATTTCCTTAACTGAGCAAACCATCAGAAAATAAGACAAAATTCTTCCCCTAGATGGTAAAAGTGTTAGAGATGAGGAAAGCAAGGTGGTACGGCACCATTATCCCTCAATCAAATTCCTCTCATTGCTCATATTTCCCTAACATTACTGCTCTTTCTTTAAAAAAATAAAAAGAGATAGATAAAAAGAAACTTTCCAATCCACGACAGAGGCAGGACTGGAAGCAACAAGATAGAAAAATTACTCCGGGGGCATGCTGTAATCATGATAAAACCAAAATGCAATCACAAAACACCGCAGCGAATACATCTAAAGCCCATTGCTGAATCAAACATGCTGTTAAGAATTAAACAAAAGAAGAAAGAAGCCTTTCTTCAGCAATAACACTAAAGCCAGATAAAAGCTGCTGGCTGTCCTTAATCCCATTGAGTAATTTTTCACACTCCTCGATGGCAGCATCTTCCAGGACCAGTAATTCTCCCACCCGTAGAGCTGCTGCTCTCCTGTGCTGAAGGACAACAGCTCCCATGCACAGCAACCATAAATACATGGTATATACACACCAGTGGCAATCACTGTGTCACAGGCTCTCCTACCCCACCAGCATCTCTACCTCTTCCGATTTAAGATCTATTTACCAGTTGTAGCTCCTCATCCCTCATTTGCTGTTATTTCACTAAACAACTACCATATTATTTCCCATCAGCATCATCCCTCAGCCCCACAATGCTCAGGGGATGCTTTGTTACAACAGTAAATGATAATGCCAGAGCCTTTTTGCTCTTCTGGCATTGACTCTGCTTTTCCATGGATAGCAACCCAGTCCCTACCTCATCGCCAAAACTTGCTGCTTAAGCAGTTGTTGCACAAGGAAAGAAATAAAATAAAATTGAAAAGCATCAATGTATCCAGAGAAACACAATCAGCTGAAAGAGTCACTGCCAAGCTGCCAACAGCCTAGAACAAAGAAAACGGAGCTGCATTTAATGAGAGCACTGAGGAAGAAGCATTGCTGGCACTTGCAGACGTGTTACTGCAGTAATTTTTCTGATCCAGTTTCCACCAAAAGCCAGAGTACTAAGCACAAGTAGAGAAGTGCCAACATGTTTTAGAGCATGTGAAGTAAAAGTTCCCATAATGCTGCAAGACCAAATCGTGCCTGAGTGGTGGGTGAACACCAGAAGGGCTCAGGGCATCTTTAGTTCACTTTTCATAGAACTACAGCAACAAATATATGTCATTATCAAAGTAAAGGCCTCTCAGAAAATGCATTTTTTTTTCTTTTGAAACCAGCATTAAGGTACCTCAGTCTCCCATCTGAGTTCTACCTCTGTCTCCTGCACAAGCTTTCTGGCAACACTCCAGCACCTACAACCTCCTGGCCACGTCCACTCCTGAGGCAGAAATCTCACAATTCCCTCACTAAAAGGTATAGAACAAAATGTGTTACCATCCCTGTACCTAAAAGGTATTTTTAGACACCCAACAGAGACACCCAGTGTTCCAAGTTATCACTAGAACTTGGGTGGGTTGATGTTTTTCCCCGAATATAAGACTCAAAACTCGTGAAAGCTCTCACTCAAGGAAGCATTTGAGTAAGCTGAATAAAATGAAGTATTTCTACTGTAAGAATGTCAAAATATTTTATTTCAATCAAACACTTTAACAGAATTAGATAAACTAGGAAAGTAATCAGTGTCTCTAAAATTTCTTGATTTGGTTGGAAGAAACCCTCAGAATCATTGAGTCCAATCATAACCCAACCTAACCTAACTCTAGCACTTACCCATGTCCCTGAGAATCTCATCTAAATGCCTTTTAAATCCCTCCAGGGATGGTGACTCCACCACTGCCCTGGGCAGCCTGTTCCAACCCTTTCCATGAAAAATATTTTCCTAATATCCAATCTAAACCTCCCCTGGCACAACTTAAGGCCATTTCCTCTTGTCCTATCACTTGCTACTTGGGAGAGGAAACCAACATCCTCCGTGCTACAACCTCCTTTGGAAAAAAAACACAAACGTATGTATATATATATATGTAGAGAAAATCTATTATGTCCCTGTTTGGAACACACTGCAGTTGATTGAGTACATAAGATAAAATAGATACAAAATTTCATCCTATAAACCTCCAATATGTTAAAAAAACGCAGATCTAAAATTTCTACCCAGAAGAAACGGCAAATTCTGCACAAAATTCCCAAAGTGAGCCCAGCCCTTAAAGCAGCAACACAGATGCATCAACCCAGTACTGGACATGTTTATTTTACTGCAAGGAATCTCCAGGAATGCAAAACACCCTGTAATTTAGCATTATCCGCATTTATGTTTGTGAAGTGGAATCCTGGCCAAACCTCTCCCTTGTTAAATTGCTCCACAGAAGGTGCTTAGTTTGGGGGGGTTGAGATATGTACAAGTGAAAACAAGGGAAACCCGACCCTTCTCCCCACAGTCCCTTTTCTGACAAAAGGGAGACAAATGCAAACCTTAGCATTGCAAAATACCAGTTTAGACCAGTTTTCACATTATCTTTCTACTTTTTCCTACCTAACATGCTAAGGGAAGCACATACAATATTAGGATATACTCAAAACCTGTGTAAATGATTGGTAGAGAATCCCAAAGTGACACTTGCCTTAACTTCCTCATCACAACAGAAATTAAACAAGAAAGAAGAAATCTGTCTTTCCCTTGAGAAAAATGTCTGTGCAACCAATGGAAAATCACAGCAATTCTGCAGATTTTCTTGAATGGCCTTATACAACTAAAGGAAGCTTTGCTCTTACCTTATAAAATGTGCAACAGCAACATTCCTGATTAAATTATGCAAGTTTCTCTATCTTTGAGAGATGCATACTAAGTATAAAATAAGTGCTGTTTAAATTAAGAGCTCATAAAGAGTTCCACGCTCTTACAAATTAAATGTGTATTGAAACAGATTCTGAGTACTATAGCAGCAGCGTGTAGCTCTATATGCAGCAGTGTATAGACAGTTACATTTAATATGTACATAGCACCTAATGGGAAATATGTGCATTAAGACCAACTGTCTATTCTCAATCAGAAGGTGATTTTATCCATTCATGTATCAAATCAGAAGAAAAAATGAACTACTTGTTAGGGGTTAGTTCGATACTCTTATACATACATGTAGAAGTGTATGTGAAAGTGTGTCCTCTAACAACAGGTAAGAAACAAGGACATCTGTGCAATGCAGATTTTCTAGGCAATGTTAAATTTCAGGTTCTTACCGCAAACAAGAATAAGAAAAGAATCCTACTCTTTGCTGCTTTCGCATGTAAATCAGGACAGAAACACACAGATTGCATTAGAAATGTTCTTGAATAAGTTCTCTGAAGCACAGTGGAGTCAACCTGTCTTAATCACAGAAGGATAAGATAGAATATAATGTATAACCCCATCTTCTCCTCCCTTGTATTTGCATTTATAAATACAAAAAAAAAAAACATAAAAAGGTTGAACAGACCTGAAGCTATTGAGAAACAACCAGCTACAGGTTACAAACTGACCCTGTGGGCATTAAGTTACACTGGTTCTTCCCATACAAAATAAAGAATTTCTTGCTGAAATGCAAGGGGCTGCAAGAGCTCGAGCAACGTTTTTATCCACAGCTACAATTTACAGTCCTAAATGGACATGGACACACCAGTTCAAGAATGTCTCAAAGGCAACTGAGTGCTCAAGAGCACTCCACTTCATGCTCAAAACAGAGGGAACTTGACAAGTTGATCTTAAAAAGAAATGTGAAATAAATACATCTTTGCTTAACCAGGCACTTGCAGAAATCCCTTGTACATGTGCTCTTCTTCCACTGGACATTTCTCTAGTATGGCATTTGCACATTAGTAAAGAGTTTCTGGGTGTGTTCTGGTTAAAGCAGTAGCTCAGTCTGGGCTACAAGACATCAGTAAAATTCTAGAGGTTTCCCCTTATGCAGCAAACACTGTATTTATTGCGTTAGCACAGGACTGCTCACACAGCTAGTGTGCAGCAAGCTTCACATACCATAATCATTGCTCCAGTGCTTTAGAAATGATCTGTGCATGTCCCTGAGATTAACCCACATCCTGGGCCCGTGTATCTTACTGTAGGAATCCCAGGTAGGGCTACGGTAGCTCTTCCTACCCCTCGCTCTTTACACATCTTTATCAGCATGAGTAACCACCTAGAAACGAGTAACAAATCACCTGGCCTGTGCAAACTGGAATGAAACTTCCCTACACAGACCATCTTCGTGACCTTATAGACCTCCACAGTACTGGAGGTTTATATAGTGATTTGTCATCCTGTAAAAGGGTGGGTGCTCCAGAATAGACTTGGGGCAACCCTGTGAGATGATTGCCAAGGGGACTGTTTGGGATATGACAAGTACTCTGAGCACCCAATGCACCAAACACTCTCAGCAGGGAATGAGTTTTCAGTCTCCAGCAAACTATGAACGTTGCCCAAGAGGCCCCTATTCTGCCAGGTCACAGAGTTACTACCAGAGAGATGGTGGGATTCACAGGGTCCCTTTGCAAGGAGCTTTCAAATGGGTTGTGCCAAAAGTGCTCTATCGGGTACGGTGCAACATTTGCTTAGTCTAATAAAGAAGCATAAATCTTTACAAAAAAACATGGAACAAACTCTCTTTCTGACTCTTAATCTCCAAAGGAAGAGCTTTGGATTCCTGGTTCCGATCCCTCTTTGTTCTGAGACAGTATTGCACTAGAAATTGAGTATTTGTTGAATTTCAGTTTAGAGGGGGGAAAAAATAACAAGTCATTAGTAAAGTAACACAGAGAGAAAAATAGCAGCTCAGAGAAATCTCATTTGAAAACCTATTTGACTGAGAAAAAGGCTGTGAGCTTCACATAAATAAATAAATATATAAAACACAGGAAGAAAAACACCATTAAATCCAGAGCCAGAAAAAGGACCGTTTATGAGAAGAGAAACTGTACTAAAAGAAAGTTCCTTTTCCTCCAGAAACACACACTTGCAAGTAGGCTTTGCATAACAACAAAACTAAGTGCAGGATCATACACTGAATATACAATGGATTTAACACCAGTGGTAAAGAGAATAAAATGCATTCTATGTGAAGTATGTTTCTTCCCACAGGAAAAGGGCAAGTTTGAGATGCTTTCCCATCCTTGCTGAAGGGTACTGCTTCTGAGATACACCCATAAATCCTGTAAAAATCGCCTTCTTCAGTTTCATCACAAAACATTTGCATACATGGAAACAAACTCAACATGTTTACTTGTTTACTCCAGACAAAATGTAACTATTGTTTTATAATAGACTTCCAGGCATCTGCTATTCTATCATCAAACACTCCATTCCTACACCAGATTTTCCTTCCACTCATTTTCTTCTAATGACTCTGACACTATTTGCAATTGAGAGAACATCAGCCTCTTCCACACAACTATAAACCTGGATTAATTTCACCCAATGAAAATACATTAATTATTCTGGATTTATACTTTTGCAAAGCAGAGAAGTTCTTAACTCATACCCAGGAAGGGACATGAAACATTTTACAATGTTTTTCTTCACATAATCATTTAACTAAGTTAAAGCAAAGGGAAGCAGGCAATCATTTCTCTGAGTTTTATAAGCTGTAATCTAGAGACTAACAAAAAAAAAGAAGAAAGTAAAAGGAATATATTGGTTTTAAAATGTAAAAATAATGAAAAAGCAGCTGTAGAAAGCAGACTATGATTTGAGAAGAACCTCTGCTCGAGATTCACTGACCAGAATGGGAGCTCTGATTGTTTTAATCTGCCAGTACCACTTATCTATTTTCATGGATTTTATAATAACAAGGAACCAGAAGCACACTAATCACTGTAACAGTTTAAACTTCTGATCACTGGCAGATTCAAACTAAACTTACCAAGCAAAACATTCCCTGTCTTATACACAGTCAGCCTTGAATTATTTTTTAACAGTTTGCTTCTCCTTCTCAGATACTGCGTAAATATTCACCGATGTAATAAGCACTTATTATGGAATCCTTAGCAAGCCCAAAGCTGACTGGTGAAGAGAAGACCTCACACACTAACACAGAGGACACATCTACCACCTGAGCCACTGGTTTCCTTGCTGCTCACTGGTTTACTGCCCTGTACCTTCAACATCCCAGTGCTGGTTGCTCAGAACATCTGGGAGCACATCTGGGGCATTCCAGCAAGCCTGGGTCCGTGGGCCCTGCAAACAGCGCTCGGGAATTCTTTAGGATTGGGGCTCAAACATTTGTTGACATTTTTTCTTAATGCAAATAAGGCCACGGTAAGTAACTCTCATGTGTAAAGTGAGGCAAAAGTCCATGACTTGCAGAACTGAGGTTTAATAAATGCTGTCCCCAAAATACCAATTTAGGTATATTTTGCCTGTTAATCACAGGAGGTCATCTCCCAGGGAAAAGCAGAATAAAACTACTAAATGCAGCCAAATTGCTCCATCTACAAGACCCTCAGAGCAGAATCATTTACAGCAACACATTTCCATTTCTTCAGAAGCAGAAGCTGCCAAATTCCTCAAATCGTGTCTTCCACTGACCCATAGCCCCCTGCAGTAATACTTCTCTCTCTTGCTCTTGTATTTCGTACACACTTCTCCACAGAAGATAATTATTGTTCTTGTTCCCACAGCACATAAAAGTCAGATGGCAAGACCCTCTTCATCAGAATTTTATATCCAAATGTAAAGACTTGATTATAAAGACAGCCTGCAACTACATGTTTTATTCATCTTCATAAACACGATCCATGTCTTAAAAATATTCACCCCCCACTCTGCTTTGTAAACTGAAGAAGACATGAAGCTGGCTTGCAAGAACAAGGTCTAGATCACCAGGCAGTTGAGCTTTACAAAGCTTTAATGTCTTCTGAGCCTAAAATTACCAAATGCAGTTTTTCAGATTCCCTGTGTAATTGCAGTAGCTGGTTCTCCCTGACAATTCTTGATTTACAAGTTTTGATTTTACACTTTCTCTTGGTTTTAGAAAAGAAAACACACTAAGCACCAAAAAAGAGAAGTTTGTTGCCATCACTGTGTATTTTAAGTGTCTTCCTGTTCTCAAGCTGTTCTTTCAAGGCAACTGTTAACCAGTCCTATAACACGTATTCTTTATCCTTATAGGAAAATAGTTAATAGGTTGCATAAAGTCAGTGTTTCCTCAATTTTCCAGCTGAGTTCTGACCTGTTCTAGGGTGATTTGTAGCACAGCATATGATCCGTAGCAGATGCCGTTTTTAGCAGATATTATTAGCTTTGAAACTGTGCATAAACTCTCAGAAAGTCAGAGAAGGATAAAAACTGACAGCAAGAAGCTCAAGTAAATGAAGGTAAATACATCAAACAATCTGTTTAACACAGGCACCGCATGAGTCAGTAGTGTCACCTCTTCTCTGCAGAGAAGGTTATATCTAGACAGGAAAATACCGATTTTTGAAACACAAGGGCAGCAAATTTTTAGATGAAAGACCAGAGGAAGAGGAAAAATAAAGCAATAAAACAATTGGCAGTCATTACAGGAAATTCTGCAACATGGCAGCAACATGCAGAGCACTCCCAGCTCCAACACCCTTACCTGAGGAATCCCCAGTACTTGTGTTCATGAAATTGATGACAACTTCAAATATTCTTCACTAAAATTAGCTGCTCTGACTACATGCAGGACATAAATAATCCCCTTTTCCAATGCTAGAGCTCCCTGGTAAGGCTTTGCTAACAGAGAGATGGAGACTCAAATATCTCCTGGAAGAAAGAAGGAAAATAAAACAAAACAAAATAAAAACAAACAAGGTGGGGAAAAAAAAACTTATTTATTTCCTAATTTGCTCAGAAACTAGAATCTCCTATGGAAATCTCTTGAAATCTCCAGTTGGAGGTCAAGGGCCAAAGCCCCGGTGTGATGATCTCAGGTGTCCCTCTTTGCTCTTCCTGACACTCGGACACCGTCCCTGGCACTCTGCAGCACATCGCTTGTAAAAACAGTCAATTTTTATGGACAAATCCATCACAGATGTGATGTTGCCACAAAGAGCTGTAGCTCATGTAGATGCTACTCATTTTGTATGATTTCTTTAATATTTTTTGAGGTCTTTAGAGAAGAACTGCTTATAATAGTATTTGTGGGTGCTCTAGCAGGACTAAACCTCAAATTGCTACACCTGCCCCAGGTATTACCTTAGATCTACTAAGAGTAAAAAATAATTAAAATCTTCACCGTAAACACTTTCCTGAAAGTCAGAAATTGTTTTATGTGTTTTCTTGCCAAGTAACCTTCAGTTTGCAATAACACAATTCTTATGGTGAACTCAAATACCGTCTGAGTGATACAAAAGAGAAGCCTTGATTAACCACAGTTAATCAGCATAGAAAGGTCAACCTTACATTTACATACATTGGCCAAAATGTAAATGTGTTTCTATGCAAATAACACAGCAGAACTCTTTTCCATATAGCGATCTGCCTGCTTATTCAGACAACAAAGAAATAACCATCTTTAGTCAAGTAGCTTCGTTCAGTTTTTTTCCCATTACTTTGAACAGTGTTGTTGAGACCATTATACAAAATATGCCACAAAGTTTGTATTAATATATTCTCTGCCATCAACAAGTCCTTTATACCAACACATACTGTGAAGAAACAAGAGGATGAAAAACATCCTGCTCTCTTAATGATACATCTTTCTAAGCTCAGGCTAAAAAGTCACGCCTAAAAAGACAGGATGCAGTAAGAACTGAAAGTCCCACTTTGCTTTGAAAAGTAAAAACTAAACAAACAGAAAAATCTAGACAAAGCATAACTTCTATTGGCAAAATACCCATATTTATTCCATTGTTAATACATAAGAAGGGATTTATTTGCTATAGTTGAATTTGATTTCAGAACATTAAAAGCAAAGTGCACTGAATAATTTAATCTTTAATGTATTTCCCTGAATGGAACATGGTCTCATGAGAGGTGAGTAAAAGAATCAGTTTACATTGTGCAAATGGACAGTAGTAAAGAAAGATTTCCCCAAACACAACAAGTCAATACAATTTACAGTCTCTGGCTTTATATAAACTACTAGAAATCTGTTTTTCATATTTTGGCTAATGTAAAACTCTTGTAGCTGAACCGTACTGGCATTCAATTCTTATGCCTGAATGATTTGAATCATATGAAGGAAACAAGAAGCATCTAACGTACGGGTGGGGAAAGGGCAGATGTTTTCAAATAATTAATCAAAACTAGGAAAGAATGATAAGCTAGTTCTCTGACACTTTGAAAGAAATTCTGAATGTAACACAAAGGAGTTGCAGGCTCTTCAAATTTAATCAACAGCATCAGTGTGAATACTAAAATATTGTAACCGTGTTTCAGAGATGAGAGCGATATTCAACAAGCACTAATATTTCCTTGGGTTCTCACTGTAGACAAACTGAAGGCTCAGTTTACACATACAAAGGCCTATTAATCTGAAACTGCACAAATTCTGGCTTCTGGAGGTTTTATGCAATACCCAAGGTGCATCCTTGCAAGAGATTAATTTTACTCATAAGGACTAGAGAAGCAGTAAAGATTCAGTCAAAGAAAAGAAGATCTTTTGCCCTGATTAGCAAGTCACAGATTTGGTAATGTTGTGATGGGAGAGAGTGAGTTAAAAGCGCCAGTGATTCTCTGTTGGAAGTTTGCAGGTTTCTCAGGTGTAATTTCCCAAATACCAGAATTCAGGAATGGGGCAGATTTAACATTTTTAACATGCAAGGCAACCTATCTCCTACCTTGATTAGTATGGCTTGATTTAAAATGCTCACAACATTGGTTCATTAATGGCTTGTACTGAAGCAAAAGTGCAGTCAACTGTTGGGACAATGAGACAAGGGACAGCAGCAACGCAGCTGTCACAAAAACCACCTTGCTTGGTCCAAGGCACTACTGGAGTCCAACCAAATTAGGAACAAGTGAACAAAGAGGAGGCAAAAAAGACAGCACAGATCGACAAGCCCTGGATCAAATGTCCTGAAGCTCCCTGCAGGGCGTCTGCTGGTGGAAATGTCATTTCCCTTATTATAATAAAATGATTCCGTTTTAAAAGTACTGAAAAAGGGCAGCAAGGTAGGGGGTTTCCTCGGTGCACACCGATAGCCGTACACAGCCCGGATACCTGCTGCCAAAAGTAAACCAGGGAGGTCTTTCTATCTAGAAAAATATCATATGCACACCACTGGTCTGCCCGAAAATGAGCCAACCAATGCCAATTAATGCAGAGTCAACAAGACAGCACCGAATTTCATCATGTAGGAGGCTAAACAGCCAAGTTAAAACTACCAAGCAAGAAAATTCTTGTAGAAGTAAACAGCTCGGAACCTGTCAGCTGTACGTGCGTTCAGGGATGGCTGAAGGAAATGTTAGTGCTCACCAGCTGTGGCTCTTAAGACATCAAATGATCACAGTTATATACCTAATCTGCACAGGTGCTTTGGTAAATCCTACAAATGCATCACTCAATCATTTATTTTATAAATATCTTTAAGATACCCAAGCCCCCATTTATTACAGTGTAATTTCTTCCCAGAATTGACACTTGCACATGTAGATGAAAACCACAAAGAGAGAAAATACAACAAAGACCAACAATTACTGAAAACAAAAGCACATTATTTTCAACAGTCAACAAGTTCTTAAGTTCCACCCTATATATTCGCTACTGGAAATTCAGAATATCCTGAGGTTAACTCAGGCATCATTCAAAGTCCTTTTCTCTGCTGTCACAAGAACTCAGTTTTTCTTCCAGATAAATCAAAAGGACATCCATTCACAGGGGAGGTTCTCTCTCTCTCATCTTTTTTCTTTTATTTATTTTTAATTCTCTCTTTCAAGTAGCTTTTGGTATTGTTTCTTGAAACATCCATTATCCTTCAAGTCTAAAAACTCTATGAAAATTCTGCAACCTTCTGATACATCATTGATTGCAGTTCTTCCAACGTGAAAGAGAAGAAAACCAAAGTCTTATAAGTAGATGAAATATAAGTACGTACAGAACAGTAACAAAAAAGTGTCACTTGAGGAAAAGCTAACATTAAGTACATTTGCTATTTTATTTTTACAATTCCCATTCTGAGCTTTTTGGGATGTAAACGCTCTTTGGGAAATCTCATTGTTCCTGTATAAAGACACTACAGCATTTTTATCTTGCTTCTTTCAGAATAGGCAGATTAAGACCATGTTGTTATTTCTATCCAGGTTTGACTTTCTACTTGTATCACTTCTTTTGGCCAAAACGGCTCTTGAAAATCAAAGATACAGCTATTCTGATTAAATTACACCAATTATAATCAAAACTTTTTAAAGTTGGCTAAGTTGGAGTCAACGGTGGCTGCATGCACATATTTTCTAACTATTTTTTGATCAGTAGATTTTCTGACAGTTTGCTTAACTAGAAGCAGGCTTTAGAAAACAAATAATCCTTGCATGATTTAAATGCAGATATACAGCTATTAAATACAAAATGGTGCAATTACTTTAAACAGTAAGGTTTTGTCTTATATCAGGTTATGAACAGCATAATATGAAAAATGCCACAATGCATTTTTGACATGTAATCTTGTGAATGGGACATCTAACTTTCATAACATTTAATATGAAACTTGCAAACGAAAGTGGTATGAACGCAAATCTCTACTACACGCATTGGTCTGCACCAAGTCTAACTCATTTCTTCTAGAAGGCTGTTATCTAGAAAAGAAACAAAATCTCCTTGACTTAAAAACATGCTCAAGACTCATCCTAATAGCAGCCAAGACTCTCATGTACGTATTATTGTGTATATAATATACATTATTATATATCTCATGTACATATTACTAGAGTATTTCCTGAAATAATTTTTAAAAGTCCTGCTTAAAGTTGGACTTTCCATTAAATTATTAGTCTTAGACTACTCAATTATGTATCAGGAGGTAATTCACATATTTTTGGAATTGTACATATTTATTATTCTATTTAAAACTGCAAATACAGTTTAATTTCAAATAATACTGAGACAGTTCCCCAGATAGGCTGCTCTGCCCCTACAGTAACAAGTTCACACTGGGTATATTGTGTTTTGTCGCAGTTTTTAACTTACCCAATCAGTTTATTTTCTAAACACAGGATGCTGTGGTACCAGCTTTGATTAGCTGTTTATTTCCAGTTGCTACACTGTGAACCTCAGTACATCCCTCTCCTCTCTGCTGGGCTGCTCTGTTTAACAGCATTCAAGCTGTTTGCCAGCAAGAAACTGCTTCATTCCTTCGTCCTGCAGCCCACACAAAACTGGTCCAACATTTACACAAAGGGAGGAGGGAAAAGAAAAACAAATAAATTTTTCAAACTGCTGAAGAAAATCCTGTGTTTGGGTATTATAAAGCAGAGACAAAAGCAACATGTTTGTTAACAGTTGCCCATCGCATTCTCTCCTCTCACCCATTTAACTTCTCATAGTCCATGTTTGCAACAAGACCTTTCAACACAATTTTCAGAGGCTACAGCCATACGTTTTTCAAGCCCATTCCATAGCCATAAACTCCAAGACCAGAACAGGATACTTGGGAAAGCTGTAACATATTAACTTACATGCCGTGCTGCAGTTCCATATTCCTCCTGTGTCTACAAAAGCCAAAAACTAGTTTTCTCTATGTATGTTTGGTGACTGGGAGCCAAGCAGTCTTATCACCTTTCGTATACCCTTCAGGCAAATAAATATTTGCATATATATTTATTTAATCATACATATCCATGTTTTTAATAATATTTTCTGTTTTGCATCAAAACCACAACATTATGCCATATTTTAGATGCTCTTAGACATTTTCCTGGGACCACAACACACAGAAATATCCTAAATAAAGCTGTTTTTCTCTGACCAAGGCACCGTCTCCTGCTCTGTCCTCTCAACGTTTTACACTTCTCTTGACAACTAATACAAGTGCAGGTTTTATTATAGCTCTCCAATTCCTGATAGCCTATGAGCCCATCTGTTTTCAAGGCTAAAAAAGGTGTATATTTTTATTTTCGTTGTTTGTTTTCATTTTTGCCTCAAGGTCCTTAAAATATATTGTCCCAAGGTAAATGCAGAGCATATGCTGGTCCCTTTGGCTTCACCGTGAAGGAGACTTGGAGCAGCTTTGCCCCACAGTAAAAATAAGTGCAGGACCTTTGCTGGGCTTTTTCTTTTGAACAAGTAAGAGAGAGCTACCCTAAAGGTAGAAGAAACAAATCTGACACTTTTTCGCTGCTGAAACAATCTCTTTCTATGCTTCCTAACCACAAAGCTTTCAAATTCAGTGCCAGCCAACACAACTAAAGCAAGCTGAGCATCACTATGCAGCTGTTTACTCATTTATTTTAATAAATAACAATGGTGAACAGTCATAACTCCATGAACCACCACATAAAAGAAGCTTGTCACAAAGACTGTGTGTGCTGAATTGTGCTGCAGTACAGTTTTATCAATGCATTTACAAATGCATATAATTGCAGAAGTGATTATGACAGTGACCAAGGACATGGGCGTACTGAAGTTTGCAAAACTATAGAGATGAAAACGTAGACTAAGAGCAGGTTTTGTGTTACACAAACTAAATGAGATCAGCAATGATAAATTCTCCCTTGAAGGAAAAGGGGAAATAAGGGCTCAAACAATAGTAACTCGGAGCAGACAGAAATGATGTGCCAGAACACGGCGAAGTAAGGAATAAGGAAAATGTGATTGAGGTCACTGCTACTTAACCTTTCCTGGGGAGGAAAATGTGCGTAAAACAGAAAGCTGTTAAAAAGTAAGATCAAATGAAAAGTGATTCCACTTAATAAAGTTGCCTAAAGGTCAGTGCTTAGAGTGAAAATAAATCAAATGAAAATAAAAAGAAGGTTTTCAAATGTGGTCAGCTGTATCCAAAACATGACAAAAGAGATTGCAGTTACACTGAATCTTGTGTTTTATCTTCTATCTAGAAGAAAAGCTCTGACACTATCCTTGTCCTTTAGGCTCGTACGGTGAAGAACGTGGGAATGGCTGGTGGTGGCACCAGGTCGTTCCTACGCTTCACCTACGGACGTGTCTGCACCATCAAGTAACTCCACTGCCTTCTTTGCTTGTGTTTTCTCCAGACCAACAGTTTTAATCACTATTAGACAAAATAATTGCTTTTAGCCCCAGACCTTAATGTTCTTTCAAATTAAATGAAAGATACAGGCATAAATTAAGTTGTTTCTTGGACTGAGGAGCTCTTGGTACTAGTCTAGGACATCGAAAGAGTTTTGCATGTATTTAAACAAAGTTGAATTACTCATAGTGGTAAAGTCTCAACAGGATTAACTGTTACTGGAATCACTACAAATAAGTGCACGGGTAAGAGTTTGCAGGATCAAAGAGGCAAAACACATTAGTTTTCATTGCAGGAGACAAGGTATTCCTGATAGGAAGCATATTCATGTCTTGAGCATATTCAAGTCAGTTCAAGTAGAAGGGTTATTGGGATGGTTTAGTTTTAAAAAAATTGATATGATAGAATATATTTGTGAACATATACCTTAATCTCTGTTTCTATGGAAAAATTACTATTATGTTAAAAAAAAAAAAAAACCACAACTAAATTGAATCCAAATTTCAATATACCACTTAAAAACCACACAACCATCTCAGAATCCATCGACTGTTGTTCTCCCAAATCCCTATGCAATCATATCAACCAGTGTCATTGCATTGCACTGCTATATTTCAGGGTAAGTCATAGTCTGATTCTTCATTTAGCTTAAATGTATAATGCCAAAATGTTTAAAAAAAAATTCAGTAGCAATTCATTAAATGGTGAGCAGCTTTGTTTTGCAAGTGGGTTTCATAGCATAATATTACATTGGACTGCAAAGATTGAAATTTTTTCTGTAATTAATTCCCTGGGGAGAAATATATTTGCATGCAAAAAAAGGAGACTTAATTAATGGCCAAATATATTTAAATTGATATATCAGCTACTCACAGACAATTGTAGCTTCATTCCTTATTGAAACACAACACAGCACTGACTAGATATTTTTTTTTTTTTACAATGTAAAACAAACCTATAAAATACATCCTCTGTAAGTAAAGAATAATACTTTTGTTTGGATTTCAGTAACTCACTAGACATGTAAAAATTGAGATTGTTAGTTATATGGAAAATATGATGAGGTTTTTTTTTTTATTGTAAGGAAGTGTTAGTGGGAAAACACCAGTGGGTTTTGCTGAATTACCAAATTAGATCAATCCTTCTGAATACCTCTGAGGAACAATCTTATTACGTTTAGTAATGACCTTGTCTCAAAACAAGGCCATATGGTAACAGTAAATGCTAAAGAAATAAAATTAATGGAAGGTAAAAGTCACGTAGGTGGCCTTGAACTGTCTAATAACAGGGCTACAATGAATCAGCCGTCCAGCCAATGAATCTTCTCATCTCCCACTGTATTTTGTACCAAGTTTAATTTGGAAGGGATGTCTTGAGAAACTCTATTGGACAGGTAAGAAATGTCCTGTGTGAGACACCACTAAGAGGTATTAATTGGATGCCTAGGAATCTTAAATATTTAAGTCTGAGGACTGATAAGCATGGGATTTCAGGATGTCAAAGCAAGCTGGAGTCCCTTCCAACCTGAATGGCATGGCATATGCATGGAGGTCTACCTAGATGTTTAAATTCCTAAAAGACTCCTAATGCACACACTGTACGGCACCTCACACTACTGGGAAACAGCTCTCAGCTGAGACAGCAAATGCATCTTCTCTCTTAAAGGTAAAACTCAGCATGGAGAAGTTTTCTCTGTCTGTACTCATGGCTGGCAAAATAACAGTATTTCTTTTTTCCTGGGATGTCAGCCAGATTCCTTCCGGAAACCTTCTTTTTACTGAAATAAATTAAAAGAATAACCTTAAATACTGCCCATAATAAATCTCTTCCATCTACTAAAATTGCTCTGGTTCAAGAGGAACCAGGTTATATTCCACTGCTACATAGTACTTCAACCGACATAGATCTTGATATTTAAATATCTCTAAACCACACATGTTTTGGTTTTATTTTTTTTTCTAGATATCTATACATTGCTATCATAATGCCAGCTATCAGAAGGATAACACTGCTTCACAGTTCTACAAAAATTATCAGAGTTTTCTGATGGCTCTTTCTAGGGAATCTGCAAAAAACATTTTATATGCTTAATTGCATGTATGGAAACACGTACAATAAACTTATCACTGCTTTATCCCCAGGACACCAAACATCTGAGTCTGTTCGGTTAAAGAGAGACAATGACTAAAAATATGCATTACAGTCATGAATACATAGCAGTTATATTTAAGGATAAAGAAATACAGACATATTTTCAAGAAAGTAAAAAGGGACCTTTCTTCGTCTTCTCGGAAAATCCTAAACATTTTATCTGGTCAAACTATCATAATGTTTCTATGGAAAACTGCTATCACTTCCATTAGTTGAGGTACCTAACAGATGGATGACTGGTTCGCTGGACAACTTAAACTTTGATTTGATTTTCCTATTCAGGAAACTAACAGCAAAGCCAAATGTGACATCGGGTAGAACAGTCTCAACATATTAAGTAATAAAAACTACTGGTTAAATGAAGAAGGGAAAGTATACATTCAGGCAAATTTTATAAGGTGTCATCCCTCAATCAACTTTATATACATAGGTATTACATAGAGACTAAGTTGTTGTCACACTTATACCTATCTTGTGAGTGGTCTTGATGATGAAATTGATGTTTATCGCTAAACATAATGCAGTAGATAAAAGAATTTACCTTTTTAAACTAAAGCACAAAATACCTTGACATTATCTTTGTGTTTATATAATGAAATCACACATTGTCAGAATCAAGGCTACGGCTACAATGAGCACATAACAAATCAGGTTATGGTAACAAACTCACTCAAAACACTGAAGTGGAAAAAAGTTCGGTTTGAAAAATCACATGTCGTATGGCATCTTCATGAGGAATGTGTTCCCAAGACTATTGTATTCCTACAAAAACCTAGAAGAATTTTCATGTCCAGTGCATGCCTTCTTCCCTGAAAGACACTACTTTTCCTTTGCCATGTACTAGGATGACACGAAAGATGCTGCAGATAACATCAGGTAATACTTGTCAGTTTGTGAGAGAGGAAACTTTCAAATGAGTTAGAAAAAAATTCAGCTGTACAAGTTTGAGTTTTTGCTATATAATATCTCCCTACTCTGACTTTTTATTATTTCTGGGAACATTGCAGCATTAATAAGCTTGCTAGAATACAAAAATATGAAATTTAAACAGTGCAGTGGTGAATACAATTATTTCTAAAGAATTTTAATACCAGCTGGTAAGACCTTTGAAACTACATGTTCTTCCTTTAGAGGTACACAAATTGGTTAAAATTTGAAAAGAAGAATCTAAAAGACAGCTGCTGAGTTCTGGTTTTCCATGAGGATTACCCCGTGGAAGGCACGTTGTGCTGCACGCTGGCTGAAACAAGAGCCCAAAGCCATCAATATTTAGATATATAACACAAAAACACTGACTAACGGCAAGGGTGGTACTAAAATATAAATCAAGATGAGTGTTTAACCAGTAACTGTGAAGAACACATTTGTTACCAGCATCATTCAGCAACTACACAAAGTCAGTGTGGTACAAGGCAATGCTGCTGACATGGATCCTCCATTGGCCATGTGCTCATGGAGAAGTCGGCCATCACATACAACACCACCAAGTGCTGATGAACTTGGTCAGCTCAAGGAAATGGCTGAGAGAGAAGCTCCGGTCAGACAGTGCGACCAGTGCCGCTGCTCCTCCTTCTGGTAACATGCCATCTTGTAAGGCAAACAGTTATTACACAGAATCCCAGGACGGCTGGGGTTGGAAGGGACCTCTGGAGATCATCCAGTCCAACCCACCTGCTAAAGCAGGTTCACCAGAGCAGATCACACAGGATCATGTCGAGGCAGGTTTGAATGTCTCCAGAAAAAGAGACTCCACACCCACTCTGGGCAGCCTGGTCCAGGGCTCTGGCACCTCAAAGTTTCTCCTCATATTCAGATGGAACCTCCTGTGTTTCAGTCTCTGCTTATTGCCCCTAACCCTATTGTTGGGCATCTCTGAAAAGAGCCTGGTCCCATCCTCTCAACATCTACCCCTGAGATATTTATCAGCATTGATAAGATCTCCTTTCAGCCTTCTCCAGGCTGAACAGCCTCAGCTCTCTCAGTCTTCCCTCCTAAGAAAGATGCTCCAGACTCCCTATCATCTGCGTAGCCCACTGTTGGATTCCCTCTGTGTCTCCTTAGATGCCAAAGAGGTGGTCTCACACCTATCTGTCCTTGACAGGAGTCCCTGGGCAATCAGGGTAACCCAAAACAGCAGGCAGGACCCTGCCTGCACACATGGGCAGCTACGGACCACAGGCTGGAGCAGCAGCAGGAGGACAGGTCCATGGCGGCCTGGGGTGCCCCTGCCCTCAGCTGCTTCCTCAGGCCTGAGCACTTTGTTCTCCTGCAGGGTAGTTCAAGCTATGGCAGATAAAGTAAAATGACCCAACCCGTGTAGAGTCTAGAAGAAAACAAGTTCTAACTGAAACAATGACATGGTTGCACCCCAGATCTCTCGAGACTGTCCCTGTCCCCATTGTGCTGGGTGACAGACAGCTGCTTCTCTCCAAAATCAAAGTAAACCCAAAGCGCAATGTGGGAGCCTCTGTGTCTTGATGTTGATTTTCTGCTAATTTTGTTTTCACGCATCACTGTTTCAGCAGAACTCAGTCCATTTCAGCAACGGCAAAGCATTAGGAAAAAAACAAAACAAAATATCCCCACCAAACGGCCATTATAGACAGAATTTGTGGCATGTTGCAGAAGAGACTGTTTAAAGAATGATATCTGCTTTCATCAGAGTCCAATAAATTTGAAGAGGTAGTACACAGAAACTAAATTATAAGTTTTATAGTTAAGTATTTCACAGAGCTTCTGTACTTCTCTTTTTTTGTCAACAGACGATAGGTGGCTTTCCGGAGAATATTCATTCAGTCTGTCACTTGAAATGTCTCACTTTAATAATTAACACAAATACTAAACTTTCAAAGATATTAGCATGTCATTACTTGTCACATAAATTGTAGAGTTAGATACTTGCAGAGGTGTATTTGAACAGTGCTGCTGAGCAACTTTCTGTGTTCATGAATAAGATATAGGACCTTTCATATTTCATTAGATATATGCATATTTTCTATAGTTATGAAAGAAAAGTATGCAGTGTCTATTCTAAAATAAATGTTCACTTTTGAACAGAACTTTAAGCAAATTGTATTGAGGCAACAAAGCCCATACTCTGAGTCCTGAGATCTGCATCGAGAGGCAGCTTTTCATACTAATCATCCAAATGAATAAGGTCTTTTTTTGTGTTAACACATGCTGAAGGATAGAGTTATGGCTACCTGGAGGCAGAAAAGCCCTGATTGGCTGATTCTAAATCAATTGTCAATTTAAAAAGTTAGATCCAGGTATCTCTCTAAGACTTAAGTATTTACTTTTTCTCATTCATCTCTCCTGTAACATAAGCTGCAGAATTAGTATATACTGGACTGACTTTAAGTTGTTCACATTAACACATTTTCCATCTATTTCTCCCTTTCACCAGGTAGTCATTTCCCATCTTAAATTGCACTAGATAATCCTGATGGGAAGAGGTTCCTTCCCACTACGCAGCACCTGCAAAATAAGGTGGTGTGGACTCAGCCTGAGTTCCTCAGCTGCTGTCCCTCCTCCTCCTGCAGCCCCAGACCTCCTGGCTTCCCACCTCAATCTGCCTACCACTGTATTTACACAACCTCCACTGCTCCAGGGTAGGGTTTTAATTGTGTAATATCCTGCATTTACGAGCTGGCATCTGGCCACTCTCCGCAGTTCCAGCTTTTGCTAAACGAGAACTCTTTCAGCAGTTACACCAGTGCTTTTGTATAGACTGCTGGTGGAGTGGATTTCCTTAAAAACTGACATTTCCAGTCTTATACAGAAAACTCTACCAAAAATTCAGGAAACTTTAATACATTATCTAAAGACTTGGAGCACATCCATACACTGTAACAGAGACAGGACACAGCACAGGAATTCCTGGTATCTTCACTGCTATCCACCAAGATGCATGGCTCCATTTTCCCTAAAGGATCAGGTCCCAGTTCTTGTTTCCCTACTCTTCCCAGAAAAGCCTCTTGCCTACTTTTTATCCCCTGCTTGTGAACTTTCTAACAAGCATTTGATAACCTTTAAATAGAAAAATCCCATAGCTGGGCAGCAACTTCTCCTCAAGGGACATCTGCTCTAACAATTGCATGGTAAAATAAGCGCAAAGTTGCAGGAATGCAATTATTCACAAGGAAAGTGTTTTAAGCCAAAAAAAAATATATCAACGTATTGTGGTTTGATACCGTTAGATGACTAGGCAATTTTGAATTTGAATTGTGAATCATCTTTGCATGGTCTTTCTGACTTAAATTCTCTTTTGTTTAAGCAGTATTCATCAAAATCAAGTGAGTCATTAGCTAGGGTTCAGCTTTCAGGTAGCAGCAGACAATGGAATTTCCCCACGGCAGCTCATATCCTCAGGATCAAAAAGAAGAATCTGCTTCCCAGGTTAACTCTATACTAAAGAGAATTTTTTTAATGCAATTAACTGGATGATAAATCGCTAGCGATCTGTGAAGATGCAGGAGACAAAGGTCTATTATAATAATTGACAAGAGTTATAAATTAAAACCAGTTTATAGTCTTAGCTATCCAATCAAAGCTTGAAATTGAGGCAAAATAGCACTTGCTAATTTATGGACAGGGAAATGATCATTTATCTGCATGATTTACCTGCATCAGTACAACGTGCCTGTCTGGTCCATACTCCACCTATTTCATCCTCAACAAAAATTATATTAAATTCTCTCAAAGCCCTCCTTTCTAATCCAAAATGTGTAGCTCTATAGACACTGTGTAAGCAGCATACGCAACATGCCATCTGCACAAGTACCTTTGTGTTTTGGGGTCTGAGACTAATTGTCTGCATCTTCGCAATGTAGACACAGCTTCCTACCCCCGAAGGCAGCAGCACAACACACAGTGTGCACAATCACAGCTATTTGCTACTTTTTCAGTGACCACTTTTATTAGTTTCCTCACACTTAGAAGACATTTGTAAAGATTTTATGTTTGTTTGCGTTTTGGACTTTTGTGGTTTTGATTGTTTTGTTATTGTTTTGGGGGTTGGTTGGTTGGTTTGGTTTGGGTTCTTTTTAACTCTGGTTTAGTTTTTTGGTGGGGGATTTTGTTTGGGGTTCTGAGGGGGTCTGGGGTGTGTTTTGTTTGCTGAAGTGGTTGTTTGGAGTTTTTTTACTCTTTTTGTTGGTTTTTATTCGTTTGTCTTCTTCTCTTAGGACAAAGATTGCTTTTTTTAGACTTGGTCAAGGGTCCAAGACAGAGGCTTAAACTTATGTCCAACAGTCACCACACTATCAATGAATACATCTCTCCTTTTCACCCAGTTGCAAGAGTGCATCCCCCTTCTCCCATCAGGACACAGGAAGGACAAAGACAGACTGTCCACACCATTGTACCATGGTTATGATGCACTTTAATCCCCAGGAAATACCCACCCATTGAAGTCAAGCTCTCAAACACAAAAGGATGGTCAAATTGCATTCAGCTCCTTTGGAAATTCCAGCCCAAGCAAATTAAATGCTAGGTCTGTACTTGCTGTACAGCACGGATAGGATAGTATATTTATTTCCAGAATAATACATCAGTGGTCCAGACGGTGGAAGGTATTCACAAAAATAATAGAAAAACAGAAAAAGGAGACATCAGAAAAGAGACAGAAGTATTGAAGAAAAGGAAACAGTACAAAAAAAAAAAAAACCCTCAGATGGATGACCAAGAGAGGGAAGGGTTGATCTTTTGTAAAGAACCTATAAACTAATTTATCCTGAAATCAACGGCAAAAGTCTAAATCATATTTGTTCAATCTGAATTCAACAGTATCCACACACAGACTGTGGCATCATACACTAATTTTGTAAAATTAACAAATCTGTTTCACTAAAGCTGCTTACCTCTTTGAAAGCTGTATTGATTATCTAAAAGGTATTAAAAGCAGTGGGAGACAAATTATGAAGTGAGACCCTTAAAAGCTGAGTGTGTTCCCAGGCAGTACCACAGCTAGAATTGAGCTATAGGAATGGCTTTATTCCTTTGCCCACACACATATGCCTAGCACCATAATAACTTCACCAAATAGTTCTAGATGCCAATATTCATCCAAGTTACCTCTTCTCAGTAAAGCAGCATCTATAATTCCCAACAGTTCCTCTTACTAATTCAGAGGTAGATCGATTCTTCTCACTTTTACTGTTGCATGGATAAAAAAAAAAGGACCCAAACCACGAACACTCGTGAAAAGAGAAACTGATTCACATAGGCTGTTCACATCCACATTTTCATATAGGTTGTTTCTATATACAACCTTACCTACTGCTAAGCCGTCAGTAGCATTGGTTTATATGGTTTTAAATCAATGGATAACCCAAGAAAATGCCCAAAGTTCTACACAGTAGAAATGGATATATAAAATATAAAATATAAAATATAAAATATAAAATATAAAAAAATATAAAATAAAAAAATATAAAATATAATGGATAAAATAGACAAAAAAAAATCCCCTGGAAGTAGCAGATGTTTTTAAACATATGTATCTGAACCATGTAGTAGTCAGCTGAGTACACATACCTACTAAATTGTACATGGAAATAATCTTTAGCCCAGAATAAAACAACACCTCAGTGTATACATGTTTCATGTGTTCTGCCTTGTGGGTGAAATCCCCTCTGCAAACATCCAGCTTGACTGTTCACATCTGATGTAGCCTAAGAACAGAGCATCTGGTAAAGTGAAACAGAGAATCAAAGTGTTGAGCTTTTACATTACGACACAGGGAGATGTTCTCATAGAGAGGAACAATGATATTTCAATCGGTACAAAGTGGCATTTGCCTTTTTGTTAAAATAGTAAAGAATGTATAACTCTGTCATACATCAACAAAAGGAAATAAAGCTTCCTCTTTCAGTTAAAATGTCAAAATAGTGTAAAAAAAGTATATTCTATATCAGCACATGAAAAAAAATAATTAAAACCATCCAACTGCAAAAAAAAAAAATCTTCTGGTTAGACTCTTAGAAGCACGCAGAACAGATCTTTAAAGTCCATTTTCCAGGTGCACTTGTTACACCCTCCAGCTGCCAGCACTCAGGTCTTTGCCTTATTTCTCTGCTCTTAAGAGACAGCAGCCAGATGGCCAAAAATTGAATATCCCTCCCAGCTGGCCAGTGTGAATGCAGGTACCTGCCACCCCGCTGCCCACACACAGCTCCAGGCTGGCCAGCCTCAAACCATATGCTGATTTTTGCTGAGCTAGTAGGCTATAGCTAGCAGAAATCTAGGAGAAAAGCATGAGATAGAGGTGAAAAGATGTCTCTTTGTTCTAGAAAATTAAAAGATATCCCTGTGCGCTTTGGCTCTATACTTTTGCTGAAGGCTTTTAACATACAAAAGGATGCACAATCTGTCATTGCTCCAGTACTCGTTGGGATTATATCATAGAATGATTTGGGTTGGAAGAGATATCATGCACAACTGTAAGCAAGGCAGGTCAAAACTTGGCCTAATGACCAAGAAGTCAGAAAAATAGATAAATGCTTCTCCCCAGCATCCAGGCTCTCTGAGATATTAACGCTTGCTCAGCCAGAAATGAAGCTCCTGTCATCATGGCTTGCAGTCGATAAGTTACTTCAATTAGCATAATAAAATCTCACTCAAAGACGTCAGTTTACATCTCCTAGTCTTCAACTGCCATGAAGACAGAGCCATAGGTTCCACTTGAGGATCAGAATTATAGTTTTAGATCAAATTCCACAAAAAGATTTAGGGCAGAACACTATTTCCGATTGACACAAGTAACTTGCACATATCTGCTTCCAGATGCACTCAACTCCAGAAAATAACTCCCAGCTTCAGCCTGGGCGTAGTTTTACCTTGGTATGCTGGTTAACAAGAAAATGCTAAAGAGAAGTGCATCTCCAGACAGTTTTGGGGAAGAATTCTTTTCTTTCATGACATCAAAATCTGTATGTGTAGAAATGCATCTGGTTTTCGGCTTCATTACCAAGTATATAGCTCTGGGAGGCTCCAACTTCTACTGTCAGTGTGGCCAGTTGAAACCAAGTAAAAAAAATTAAACAGAAGGAGCTTTACAGGAGCCATCCTCTGGTGCTGGGGATACAGCTGCTTCTGACATATGGAAAACAAATCTTTCCCCACCTCTGTGGCTGCAGTTTGGTCCTTATTGCTCACTTGTTTCCCTCTGTAATGCACCAGCATGACAAACACAATTTGCACAGTTCACATGGCAGAAAGAAGCATTTTATTCAGAGACGACAGAAGATGTTGTCAGTCTCTTGGGGAGGAAATCAAGGAGTATATGCAGCTGTATGTAGGCATGCATTCAGGATGATGACCCAAGGACAGGTCAGGCCACAGAGGAGACAGAGAAAGCAGAAGTGACTCAGAGATTGACCTTTGAATATCAGCTGTCTTCAACAGGAGGCAGCAAGCAGTTTGGGGACAGCCAAGATTTCAACAACTTTTATCTTCCCCTTCTGTTTTTGTTTCAATTAGTAACCTTATCACGCAGCTTTTCTCATCCCCCAAGTCTGTTTTCTTTTTCCTCATTTGTCATTCATCTTTTAGCCTTACCCGTAACTTTCCTTCCCTGATGCAACCACGTACCTCTGACCTCTCTCCAAACACCATCTGAACTCCTGCATTCTCTTGACGGGACCCCAAAGCCACCAGAGACCCTCTTCACATTCTGCTTTTCCTCTTTACACCACTGAAGCCACTGTCAGCACCACTGACATCTTCCTTGACAAGGAAGAACCACCCTGAGCCTTCATTTACCATCCTTTGGCATTATTCTCTCTTGAGTATTTGGAGTTCAGCACTGAATCAAAACACAGGATAGACCCTTAAAATTCAGGACATACAAAGCAATTTCTGCTGGGCAGTGACGATCTGCTCAGGAATGGACTTTTACCCCTTCCCTTCAGGTAATTCTGGAAAATCTGCTAAGATCACATAACATCTTTATTACAGAAGTGTTTAACAACAAATGTTTAATGCACAGTGTATAATTACATGTATATTGTACACCAGAGTATATGGTGAAAACATCAACCTGACACAAACCTTTGTGCAGAGCCATTATTTAGATTCCAGGTTGTTGTCACTAATTGATTAGCTTTTAAAGAAGGTATTAATGGTCCAGCCTCTTGATTTTTCACTTTTCAGCTCTGTTGCCTCTCAGCTTCGTAAGCCTATTACTGGAATGCTTCAAAACCTATTTACCTCTGAAGCTTAAAATTCCCAACTGTCAGATAAAAAAAAAGACATTTAGTAATTAATTTAATCCCAGACAAGACATCGGTCAAGGCAAAGGACAGAGTATCAAGCATGTTTAATATTAAATATTCTACTATTATCAGAAACCTAAAATAGGGGTGGTGTTATTTTGAGGCTATCAGTCTACACACAGCATTTGATGAAGACTATGTCGGGCACAGCTTCTCCTGCTCCGTAGAAAACCGTACTTTTTTCACCCAAAGGCAATACGTTGTTTTGTACACTGGTGTAGTGATGATGCCACAACCTATCATTTTCTTCTGTTATTTTCACCCATAACATTCATGCTTGCAGATACTCTGACAAAGAATCAAAACGCTATGGCTTCACTGTGTTTCCAGTCTCTGAAAGAATTTACTTTAATCAGTTTCCCTATTTTAAGCAATTCCAACAAAACAGCACTATCAACCATCAAATGAATATACATGGCCGTCCCTCTGGATGTTGTAGCACTGAATTGCATTTCACTCCCCATCTTTTGGAATTTCAAGGCTGCAAAAACACAACGAGTTACTTGCGACTGTCCTGAGCAACACACAACAGCATCGTATATCAGCTCTACACTTGGCATTCTTCAATTTCTTTCTTCCTGCAATCTGTTACAGCCCAGAAGCTGGTGAGCTCACTGCTCTGATATGTTCAACCACGTGATATCACTGTTCAGTTGGTTACCATGAGCTCATGCTAAACAGTAACACAATTAGTTTTGACTTGCTTGGCTCCGGAGCTGAGCGCAGCATTGCCAGGTGGTCCCTCCATGCTGTCACTTGCCCTTTCCCAGCTGCAATGTGCATTTGGCCATGTCCTACATTAAACTCAACTTGGGAAAGTAGTTTGGGCAAGGCCAGAAAAAAAATAGCTTTATTTTCCACCCAGTACTGCATGGAATAAACCTATGTGCCTGCTAACAGTAGTAAAGGTAGCTTTGGAAAAGAGCTTATCCAAAAAAACCTACGGTATTACACCATGTCCTTCTACAGTGTCATCCTCTCCCTCTGATACATTCAGAGGGGCAAGGTATAAATGAAACACTGGGGTACAGCTTAAACATATATTAAGACTCCAGTCATTATTTGCTTTAAATGATTTTTTTCCTGTGTTGGAAAAAAATTTTCTTATTATGGCCTTATTAAATGACTGCGATATTATATTTGCTTATACCATCCAATTCTTAAGTGAAAGATTGACTGCTAAGTCTCCATTATGAAATATCTGCAGGTTTTCTCCTGGGGTGTGATTCTGAAGACCTGTAGACAACGACATTGAAAACCCTGAGCACACCTGGCAGGATCTGGCCCCACTCACAGGAGATTTCTCTTTCACCATCCGTCATCTCATTTCTTTCTTCTGCTCCTGTCAATGAGTTCAAAACCACCTGCCAGTCTGCTTCGGTGACAAATTGAGTTGCTACGGGCGTTTCGGAAAGAAGGCAGGGTCTTAGAGTGACTGTACTTTTGGTTGCTGAGCTTAATTCACTGAGGTTTTCTTGCTATGCGTTAGACTCTTAAGTTTTCTGCCAGAGGCATCACCCTTTGATTAAGTAACAGAAGAAAACAGATACTGGCACGAGTGCGACAGCTAAATTTTGATCCTGAACGATATTTTCATTAGTGTAACAAGTCTCATTACTGAAGAAACTTTCATTCATTTAAGTGTCATTTTCAAAACTGCCATTTCTACAACCGCCACAAATACTATGCCAGAAAACAGAAGGCATTTTTTTCCAATCACAACTACTTCTCCTGCTCTTTAGAGCAAGTTTCCTTTGTTTCCTCCTCTTGACCTGCAAACGTGGCTGCAGCAAATGGTCCCCCATCGTGGCCATCCATCTGATTTTGGCCACTAAACTCTCAACTGCACTGTGGGAAATGATCAGGGGCTTGAAACTAAACACAACATCAAAAGAATATGTATAAAAAAAGCAAGGTAAGTAAACACAAGAGCAGAAAGATCCACTCCTGGAAGTGTAAACAAGCAGCTCACACGATGCTTTGAGTTATTTTGCAGGGAATAACCTCCTATTCCATGAGCCACTACATCAAATCCATAGAAAACTGGGCTACTTTGATGGATTTTTCAGACCAAAAAATTATTAAATATTTAATCTTACAAGCTCTCCACATTTGGAACTCACAGTGAAGTCAAGAAGATTTGAGTGAACTATAGGCATATAGGAATAAGTTGATATAGAAAAGGTGAGAATTACACCATTGCAACAATTTCCCAGAAAACATCTTAACAATATACTTAGTTATCTGCTGACCTGTGTAAGTTTTTATGGATTTTTTTCTTCTCACTTTTCACTCCTATGCTAAAATCCCCAGGGAACGGATAACATGCAACCCCACTACATCGACATTCAAAACGCATTCGTGTCCTACACTCCTGAGATGATCCTTCAGCCAAGGAGAATTCAATTCTGATTTACCAAGTGCAGTCACAAAATCCTCAGACTATCCATCCACACACACCAGAGCTGGCACACAGACAAATATTTCTGTTATCAGTCCACGGTTTGGAAACATATCTGGAGCTGGGTGAGTTTAGGGAGAGTAAATTGAGCATAATTAGCATTAGAAATAATGTTAGGTGATGCTAACATCAGGCAATTATCCCTTTTAACAGCTGCTAAGTAGTGTTAATTAGCTGCTATGGACTGCAGTTCTCCAGGTTTTACGGAGTGATACCTATATATACACACAGCAATTAAGGAAAATATGCTAGCTGACATAAGAAATAATGGAAGTGTTAAAAACATGGGATTGGAATGAGAGGCTCGAATTAAGATTTCAGACTCCTGTTGTAAAACTAATTTGATTTTGCCAGCTGAGTCCCACTGATGTTAAGTGCTTTCAGTTGGGCAGCAGTGCTACAGATGGGCAGCAGATTACTGAACAGAATATTTTGGGTTGGATGGGATCTTCAAAGCTCATCCAGACCAACCCTTGACATGAGCAGGGACATCCTCACCAGCTCCAGTTGCTCAGAGCCCCCATCTATCCATTGGAATGACAACCACACTGTTGGCACTTGACTCATCCCACCGGAATCTCAGCCACTTCTATGGATCAAAAGGTCACACTGTGGGAAACCTGTTGAGTTGAGCATCACTAAATTACTTTCAACATGCCAGAAATACCCAAAATATTTTTGCAAGTTCCATAATTACATATATATGGTTCTCCCTGGCCCCAAACTTTCATTTAACAGATGTTTAGATACCAACTGAAAAACCATAGTGCAGTCAATTGTGGGAAATCAAAGAGAGGAAGCTGGATTAAAGTTTTCTAAAACTCCAGAAATCAAGTACAATTTAAATGTTTTTATAAAGGCAGAAAATGTGTTGAAAAGCAGGGAAACCTTGCACAGAAATAGAAAAGAAGCAGGAGGGGCTTGACTCTAAAAACCCATTTTTCTGTCTCACTTAGGGTAATTTCAATACAATCAGCATTTCTGTTTTGATTCAGACACTTAGAATAAATTAATCCCTCTAAAACCCAAAATGAAATAACGCATTCTACTTAAATTAATAGCAGGAGGATTTGTTTAATCTTTTATTTTGCGGATCTTATGAATCATTATTGCAGTACAGTGTGCAACCCATTCTTATGGGCAATACCTCCCGCTAGTGCTACTGAAAACTGGTGTGATCCTTACTGACATCAATGCGACCAAAAGAGCAAGTGTATGAAGATCAAAGATCCTAACTCCTTAGTTAAAAACAGATATTTCAGGAACCTAAAATGTAAAAACTAAAAGCTTTCTTTAAAAAAAAAACCTTTCATGAAGTCATTTTTCTCAGTTTGTTTTTATCTAAGAACATTAAAAAAATAGTCATACAGGATAGTAATTACATGTCCCCCAGTAATCTCCCAGGCTTAAGTTTATATATTATACAGAACAGCCATCCTGAGGTTTTTAAGTCACAATACAAAATTAACTTCCTGATTTATTACCAAAAAATGTCCAGAAGAACAAGTAATCTGTGTGTCCAGAGATGGGCTTTGCAGTTAAATTTGCTAACTACAAGTGATTCCTCCATGATTTCTGTTGAGTCAGTGCCCACTTACAAACATTTGTAACAATATCCCAAAATACTGCTCATACAAGCTACTGTTTCAATTACTGAGATTTTCCAGCAGCCACAGCTGATTTTTAAACAGTAATAATTGTGAGCAGGTAGGATGAGCACAGCTACAAATTAAACAGTAATAAGGGATTGTGTATCGTCATCTTCGGTTCACATGTCTCTGATTTATGACTGAGCAACGTGATTTAATGTGATGTGAATTTTGAAGTGTGGGATCCAGACAAAGCTTTACTCATTTCACTGTACCCTTATGTTTAGTATGGTAACAGTCACTGTAGGCTTTAAATCACCTTTTCACAAAGCAATTTCACTACAAGGAGAAGGTTGGTCCATGACTGATGTCACACACAGTAGGAATTCCTCATGAGGACACTCTTAATATCCAAGTGAACATATTTTGTTGAAAATAAGCCTTCAGAGCCTGACTCATTTGCTTGGGATGCCATTTGAGTAAAGCACTCCATTTTGCTCCCCTGTACTTGTATTTCTCCTCACATTTTCCTTTCTACCCATGTTTCTCAAAAGGTTTTCATCACCAAGAAATCTGCATGAACATAGTCTTCACCTTTGCTGGTCATTTCTGCAAACCTTCGATAAGGTTTCATAGAGACGAATGATTCGTGCAAGGGAAATGTTTTATTCATGTCATAAAATGACCCAGATGAAACCTAAAATAATAATTCACTCCTCTCTGTTTTTAAGAAAAGGGCTATAGCTCGGTTTTAACTGTAAAGTTTTTTAATAATTGCAAGTGACAGATCATTTTCTCACTGGAACCCATTTATACCTTGTCTAAAGGTAGAGCCGGACTCAAGTGCTGTAATTTTAATACCCATGAAGGTGTTAGAAAAGTCATTTTTAAACTTTATCCTGAAGCCTTCACCCTATTTGAATGAAGGTGTGCTTTTTATATACATCGTCCCCCAAGGAGGGACCTCACAAATTCAAAGCATGAGAAGTGCTTAAAAGCATCCAAAAGATGATTTTGTTTCCATTCAATCCATTATTTTATCCATTTATTACATGCCCATATAACTGCTTTACACACACCACAATCAAAAAAACAGAACTTCTTCCCATATTATCAGTGGAGGAACTTAACTGGAATTCTCAAAATCATCATCCATTTAATAACAAAAATTCATATCTTTTATGTGCATGATATGGAAGTCCTTTCTCAGTCCTTGAAAATTCAGGTTAGCCTTATTGCTTTGTCCTTCTCAAGATAACTCAATCAAATTTGAACACAATACTCTAGCATTACAACAGAGGAAATGAAAAATACATTTAAAATTACAGTAGCATCCTGTTTGATATTCTGTTTTCCAAGTTTCTCTTAAAATTGTCATTTGGATTAATTATAACTAGACTCGGTAAAAGGTACCTGTGCTTTCCAGAGCATCCTGAGAGGAAGTCAAGCAGCAAACTGAAGTTCAAACTAAAATCCAAATTATTGAACATATGGATCTGAAATGTGATATAGGGTCATGTGTTTTTTGTTTTTTAAAAAAAGCTCTTCATGTACTAATAATTATTTTGACATAAAAAACATATAATACACACAAGACTCAAGACTACAACTAACACTCTGCCCTGGTGAGACCACATTTGGAATATTGTGTCCAGTTCTGGGCCCCTCAGTTGCAGAAGGTCAGGGAACTGCTGGAGAGAGTCCAGCGCAGGGCAACAAAGATGCTGAAGGGAGTGGAGCATCTCCCGTGTGAGGAAAGGCTGAGGGAGCTGGGGCTCTGGAGCTGGACAAGAGGAGACTGAGGGGTGACCTCATTAATGTTTACAGATATGTAAAGGGTGAGTGTCAGGAGGATGGAGCCAGGCTCTTCTCGATGACAACCAATGATAGGACAAGGGGTAATGGGTTCAAACTGGAACACAAGAGGTTCCACTTAAATTTGAGAAAAAACTTCTTCTCAGTGAGGGTGGCAGAGCCTGGCCCAGGCTGCCCAGGGGGGTTGTGGAGTCTCCTTCTCTGCAGACATTCCAACCCGCCTGGACACGTTCCTGTGCGACCTCACCTAGGTGTTTCTGCTCCAGCAGGGGGATTGGACTAGATGATCTTTTGAGGTCCCTTCCAATCCCAAACATACTGTGATACTGTGACACAGCACAGCCATTTCTAAACGGCCACATCTTGGTTTAAAAATCAGTGAGGAAAGTTTATATATATCATGATCTCATTATTTCTCAGAATTCTTCCGTCTTATTTCTCTCTGAAGCATCTCAGGAATAACTGGTTACAGTTCCTGGGAAATCACCTGGCAGGGTCTCATCCAGCATGGGTAGAGTATGTAAAAGAAATAAAAATCAAATGAAACAGACAATGGGGTCCTAAAGGCTTCAGCAATAACCACGGGGAATGTGAGGCTGCAATGCTGGAAATCATTTCTACAAGAGTTTAAAAAATGTATTTCTAGAAGTTTTAAAAATTGGTGTTTTCTAAATATTTTTCCTAAAACTTGTCCACTTCTCTGAGTCAGAATATGTAAAGCTATTAGAAACATTTTGAAAGAGCCTGATATTCTCCCTCCCATTTTTCCTCAGGTTTCTGATTTCCAAGATTTTTATTTAAAATGGGTGTATTTTTATAGCTTGGTACAGATTTGGCACTTCGAGCAAGAAGCGTTGCTGACGGACTCCAGCTCCTGAACATGTAACAATGGCAAGGCATCACCAACACCAACAAGACTCTTGCCCAAGCAAAGATATTGGTACAAACAATACTTTTTCAGGTTTAACAAGAGGCATTTCAGCTAGAGCATGGCATACCAAAATAAAAATAAACCTTGCTGTCCTTGGAACGATTAATGCATTGGATATGTGACTGCAAACATGAGTAAGCAGAGAGTTATCTTCCTGGGAACTTAGTAATGAAAGTTATTAGCTATCAGCATTAATAATCCATCTGAGTTGATGTGCACTGTCAGGCAGAAAGATTAATATAGTAAAAACGTACATACAAATGCTTTAGTAAAATAGAAATGAGGACATTAAGAAGTTAACATATATAAATGTTTCAAAACAGTTGTTACAAATCTTATCACAATACCATTGCCAAGTGTAGAAGATAATTTGACCCTTTTAATAACTTCAAGAAACAGACAAAAATTAAGGAGCACAAAAAACATTAAAACCCAATAAATATAATTTTTTCTTTACTTGATTTATTTCAATTCAATGTGCCTCACTGCTAACCAGTAAATGTCTTGGAAAATTAAAGTAATCACAGGAATTAGAATTAGAAGGAAATTTGAATTCAATCTCTTACAACCAGAATATTAATACCAAGAAATTCTGGAGCCATAGTTAAGTTTATTTCATGCCTTTAAACACTGGCACTTATTTTATCTGACATTTAATTCTGTTCAGGCAGAAGCAGCTCAGTAACTCAGATGGTAAGTGCAACTGCAAATATCCAAGAAGTAGAATTTACCCCAAGATGTTGAAGTCAAGTCAGTCTACAAGAAATTTAAGAAAATTGCCAAAATGAGGAAAAAAGAAGAACAATTTTCAGTCTAATTCAAGATAGCTTGGTGCTTGGTCATTCCAAAGCACAGTCCTGTGTGTTTCCCGGCTTTCTGCTGCTTACAGGCAACAATGTCTTGGTGGAGATGGAGGATTTCACCACCTCAGCTGCCCAGGGACTCTTCCATGGTAGGATTCATGTGACATTATCAGCATAAACCACTGGACTTTCCTACAGAGAGCAGGACCACACCAGCTGAACACACCAGAAGAGGACGTACAAGACAATGCTGAAGTCAACCAGCTCCATCCAGAACTTGCTACGAATTTGTCAAGGGTTATAAAAACATATCGCCCTAAATTGTCTATTTTCTCCAGGTCATCACCATAAAACAGAGCACCATCAACATGCTCTGTATGTGACCGAACAGGCCACCCAAAGTCTTCTACTGAAGAGAATCAGGTGGATTTTCAGAAGAATAAATGAGAACCAGGCTAACATACTCTCTTTCCATAGGAGCCACCTTATACCTTCCAACTCTTAACTCCCTTCCATGTTAAACATGAAATAAATAAATAAATAAAAATCAATGGCTTCCCAACCTATCCCAAAAGATAAAGTGAGAAGATTGGCAGGATGTTCTAGGGCATCTGGCCGATATTACAGGGAGGAAAGACTGCACAGTTAAAGCAGAACATGATGTTTGTAGTGGGAGGAAAAACGTCTCTCAGATGTACCTTTATAGGAGTCCAAGTTTAAGTGTACTTCCCTCTGAATATTAGACCTAATTTGATGGCAAATTGTCTCCAGAAGTCAGTGATTATTTAATAGTTACCTTTTACTTACTTTGATTTCTTAATGAACTGAAAAATCTTTAAGCTCAAAAGGTCTTTAGATCCCCGATGAGCTGTTACACATATTTCTGAGCTAATTCCATCACCTCACCCATAGACACAGCAATATAAATGGCTAAGATCATACCTATAGATCATACTTTGTCACAGAGCCCAGCAAGCCCACGACACCGACCTCGCCTGAAATCTGTTCCTGGGAGACCTTTGCACATCAAGATTTTTCCAGCTCCCAAAGAACTCCTCTGCCTGAGGCATCTTTGATAAATACATAATTTTGACAGCAATGTCAAAACAATGACAAAATCTATTAAACGCCACCCAGGATGCTATTGCCCTTTTTCTAACCAGGCACAGAACCAGCAGTAGCACAGGAGAGCGTCCCGAACCCTGCACAGACACCAGCTGCTCTTTTCTCAAGCTTTTAATGACTTACTACCACGATACTCAATTCATGCTCGAGTGTTTGTGTAGTAAATGTTTCTCAAGGTGTATTGTTCGTGAAGTTCTGCTCATGAAGCAAACTGCTTTTGCTAGAGAGATTAAGAAATATATGTATAAATGGAATACAGAGAAACACACTGAATAGAATTGCAAAGAAAAAAGCAAATTATAACAGCCTCTAACGGCATTTTTTTAATTGATGTGGCATATAAATTTAAAATGTAATATTATTTCTTTGTTTAGAGAATTAAAGACGACAAAGGCATTTCCAGACTGGCTGTTTAATGCGTCATTTGTATTGACAAGAATATAAGATCACGTCTAGGAGTATATTGTGAACCGCACATCACATTTTATATTTTTTTCTTGTGAAATAATATTTAAAAGGAGGTACAACTTTTAATTCTGTTTCCATTTTATTTAAGGTTTAAACACTTATCTTCGCAGAATAACACACTTTTTTTCCTTTCCTTTAGTTTTTCCCATTTTGTTTGTTAAACAAAGAGTTGCAGATGGCAGCTTATCTTGCAAACAGATATTCTCATGTTTTGGCAATGCTGCAGTCGCATGGAGAAATATTTGCTTTCATCTGGCACACTCACCATGCAAGACTTGTCTTCCAACATAATCCATACAAATAAAAATTTTACCAGATAAATATACAAAAATATGAAAGTATATTATAAGAAGCCTAAATTGCTATTTAATTGCTGCCTGAACAACTGAGTCACCTTTTCCATCCTTGAAATGACAGTAATTGTGTACAGACTTGACATGGAAAGTTAAGAAAGCCACTAACAAATAATTGCCATACAAGGAGAGAGTGATTATTTGAGCTCTCTAAAAACCAAAATAATAATTCCTCAAAAAAAAAAATCACCTATAAACACTTCTTCAATTAAAAAAGTATCAGCAGCTCAATTGAACTTCTCTTTCCATGGATTTATATGATAACTAAGCTGCAAAGTGTTGCTCTAAACTGGAATGTGACCAAAAACAAAATCATAATCCTAGCAACCAAATTCTTAGATATATGAAAAAAATATGGAAATGAGCAGCAAGGCATTTCAATACGGTGATTGAGAAATTATGATCAGGCCTATAGATGGTTCCAGTTACTCATCAGCAGCTAAATATTTACCTTGTGTCTCATACAGACATCATCATGGCAACAACTATCTTGCTGTTTTATTCAATAGACTCAATAGCTTTCTAAAAGCTGACAGAAACCATTTCCAGCTTCAGTTGTCTTACTACTGGATCCAACATATTTCTGATTATCCTTCCAACACTTGCTTTCTCACCTGCATGAGGAATATTAATTCGGAATGTGATGCGAGTTGAGAGAAACAACTATGATCTCACTGTTTCTGCTGTTTTAATTAACAATTTAACCCATTTTACAGCAGCTCACAACTCTATGGTTGAATGTATATGCCATATTTGTAAATAAATGTTCAATGCCCCAATAAAAAAATTAAGAAGTTTTTAATGTCACCTGCAAAAAGTCAGGTTTACTCCTGAGAAAATAAACTTTTTGTAGATCAGCTCCCCAAAATTGATTCATTAGAAATACATTCTAAAGAATTAAAGGAAAAGCAAACATCCAAAAACCAAATATTTGTCTTGTCACAATCCCAGCACAAGGGAAAGCCCCCTAGATCTTAGAAAAGCAAAAACCTCTGTGTGATAAAGTGGCACCATTCAGTTGAAATGCACAACGATATTCTGCTTTATCCCTCCCAAAAAGCTCTTTTTAATACAGTTTTTGATCTCAGGGTTTGCCAGCACAGGGACAGTAAGACACAATCCCAATTAACTAAAAATATGAAGTTAAAGGGGATTAGTTGAAACTGCCTTAACAACTATGAGGCTTTTCGGACATTCAGAATTAACTCAGCCTTATTTCAGTTCAGCTTAATTAATTCTCAAGGCAAATTTAAGACCACTTGAATTCTAAGTGTCTGGCTGTCCACAATTCAAGATGCAGTTAAAGGAGTCCACTTGGATTATTTTTCCCAATTGTGTCCACAAAACAAGGCAGCAGCCTAAGAAAACCTGACAAGTTCTTTGGCAGGCTGCTAAATCAGAATTACCACATTGCTTCTGCAGAGTTACTGCCCACAGAAGCTAAAGTGATTAGTGCCTCACATTTCAAGAGCAATCTCCTCCTAACTCCTCAGTCTCACCATCACCGATAACATGCATATATTATAATTAGATTTAGCAATGAGTTTCATGGTAAAGGATGCCAAATGCCCTCTGTCAGCTCTTCTGTGTCTCCTCTACTGGTCCACAGTAACAGATAATTAACAATAATGATTTTTTTTTTAAAAAAAAGGTAATACAGCACTACTACCAGTTTCAACTGCTGTAATGGGCTGTTAATTAGGTTTCCCTTGAACTCGACCTAATTGAAACCGTAGCAGCCATCCATTTTCTCTAACACCACGGAACTCCCAGTTTTAGCCTTTTGCATTTCTCCTTATTTACTGACAGCCAAATGAAAATTAACTCCTCTCACCAGCCCAAGTTTGGTAACTTTAAACAGTTACAGCTTTTTATTAGAAAAATGTAGATCAACATCAAAACAAGGAGTAGAGTGGAACAAGAGATAAGAGGTTTCCTCTCTATTTATCATTGAGGCAGTATCATTTGGAGCAGCGTGCTCCATTTAGGGCATCACATTTTACTGAAGATACAGAGTGGATGGAAAAAGTCTTGAGAAAAACTACCAAAACTGGGTAGGAAACAACCTGCAGAGACAGATGGAACAAGCAGCAACTCAACAAACAACTGAGTAGAAACATATGCTTCCAAAAAGGCAAAAAAAAAAAATAGTGCAAGGATGGAGAGAATAAATTGTTTTCTACACAGGACGATATATATATATACACACACATGTATTTGCAAATTTACCATGGAACACCAAGAAAAAAGCAGTAAAGGAAAAAATATTAATGTTGGAGTAGATACTGACTCGCCATTATAGGCAATTTCTATATACTAGAGAAATACTTTCCAAGAATGATGCTTTGGGGTAGAGTCTGGATTATCCTGTCTTGTGAAGCCCTTTCCAGTCCCACTTTTCTAGGATGCTCTGCACCTATGTCATGAACAGCATTATCCACACAATATAGCTCAGAGCTGCTCTTTGAGATGAGCAGGTCCTTCGTCAGGGACATGTCCCCACCAGTGTAATTTACTGTGCGTGCCCAACATGGACACATTTGCTGTTCTGCCTTCAGGAGATGCTGAGCAGGTACCTCCTGCTTCCCAGATTAGAGGAATCCAAAATTTGAGACAAATCTACTTCATACTACATTGCTCAGTTCTTAGCACACCCGCCCAAAGAAGACATAGAGGAGGTGAAATTTTCATGTAATAATAGAAATTTAAAAAATATAATGAAATTTGGGTTGAAATGCAACTGAAAGGGATCTGGCCATTTCAGATCTCATCAGGTCAGTCCCACAACTGTGGTCCTGCTCTGAGATTGCCTGTATCCTGCAGATACACCTTTGCTCTCTAAGTCATGGGTGAAGGTCAATGGTGAGGCACCTGAGCTGGTCCTTGAAACAGGGTTTGTTTTAGAAAAACATGGAGTCAGCTCATGGAGCTGTGAGAGTATCAGGTTGTCATCAGTTATGCAATGATCTCTGAGGAACAGGCTGCAAAGCCACAAAAACAGAGGCAATCCTGAGAAGATCCAGAAAACTGATGAACCCCCCTCAAACTCAGCTGTTCATCACCACGAAAGAAAGAGAATGGGCCTTTTTGGGTTGGGAAATAATGTGATCTTTCAGAGGCATATGGACAACACTGCTCTTGTCCCTCTGCTAGGGCTGCTCTGCCGTCTTGTAAGCAAAATCTGTCTCTGCCCTCCTTCCAAGTCCCTTTGAAGATGGCTGAATGCTGCTTGCCCAAGCTTGGCCACAGCCATGGAAACGGCAAGAGACATTGCAAGATGGAAAAGCCGTGAGTCCCCCGTAACCTGGATGTACAGACTGGACCAGGGCCTCTGATTTTCTGCATCTCACACTTGCCATCAGCTGGTACCTGTTGCCCAGCATCACAAGAAGCCCCATCTCTGTCAGGAGGATGATTATTTCCTAAACAGTGACTTTATTGCTTTTTGAATACACTTCCCATCCTGGAAAATCCAGCCAGATGCATCCTAGGGGAAAAAACATGTAACCTGAGCATAAAGGTGCTTCTGTTTGTCCTTCTCAGTGTGGAAAAAAACGGGCCAGGCATTTTAATAGGCAAAATATTGGGTTGGCAAAACATTTCTGTTTATCCTCTCAGATGTGGAATGACACCCAATCACATTTGAGATATCAGAGGCCAGCACAGAGGGAAGGCAGCTGTAATTCATGGCATCTACAAAGCAGTAACAGTTTTGACTCTTGGAGGAAAAAAGTAGCAACACAAGTTAACAGCATAACTTTGTGAGTTCCCATAAAAACTAATTTCCAACACAGTTTTTGAAAATACTAATCCAATTGGTCCTCGGCATTATGGTCACCAGAGGTAACTTAGCAGCCAAGGAATATGTTTAAGAGAAGTGTTGTAATTCTGATGCCCTGGGAGGAGCAGGCATTTGAATCACAATTAGCAATCAGGGCAGCCCCTTTCCCCTACACAGCTTTTGGTTCACACCCCTCCATGAGATGAATTCAGATCAGTTTCCATCAAGACAAACATATTCCTGGTTGGACACCTTGTGCTGACCCTCACCCACTTATCAGCTTGAAACTAAGTCATTATTTCTAATTAGCAGACCCTTCCTCAGTGACATATTTTGCAAGACCAAATCCTATAAATGGTTCTACATAAACTACTCAGTTACTACAAAGCAGGATTCTGTCCAGACATACCAAACTTCAAGGCTTTAGAAGAAGCTTCCCCTATGAAAATAAAACCTTTGTGTGTAATACTGTTTCACGTAAAAACTTATTGCTATTTGTTCCTCGGCTGCTGATAAGAAACTATTCTCTCTTTTCTCCAAATACCTTTACTTTGGATGACAGGTCAAGCAGTGAAAATCTCAGGCCAAAAGGTGAATGCTCTGGAAACACATAAGCTGCTGAAAATGGGATTCCAGAAATGCCTGCAGGGTTAATTAATGGGTTTGTTAGAGTTAACTGCAGCAACACACCGACACACTTTTCTTAGTCTTACCAAGTCATTCTATTTGTTTGCTCTAAGTTCTATATCTCTTTCTTAGGCTAAGTTTCTTCGAAAAGCTGTTTTTTGTACACAGAACTTGAACTTTCCGATTGGTTTGAGACACATTTGATTAGCAATCTCAGAAATACAGTATCATTTCCGTCTGAATAGCAAGCAGCTAATCATGTCAACTTTCTAGTCTGATGCAAGGAAGATATAATTGAAGGCTGTTCCCTAACTTAACTAAAGCAAAAAGCTACTAGTGGAAAACCTATTGCAGAAAAAAGAAAAACCAATGTGTTTATCAGCTCGGGTATACAAAGAAGTAATTTGCTTTCTGGCTTACTGCTAGCACACTGGAAGCAATCAAATGCAACAATTTCAAAAGGCTATTACCCACTCACTGTTGAAAAAGGCTTGCAAAAGAGATTCTTGATTTACCTTTTTCAGGTCTTACTAAAATAAAATGCAATTCTTATTTCCCTTTATCGTTTGAAGGCATTCTCATGGTTGGCAATATTCTGAGCTGACCCTTCTGCCTGCCTTTGGTGGCAGCAGGGGTCTGGATGCATACCTGAAGCAATTAGGAATCAATTACACGCCAACTATAAAGTATTTCATTAAATTTGGAGTCAAACCTGCATGATTTTATGATTTCTGTCTGTTATTGATGAGGCAGGCTGAAGCAGAGAAATCCAAATAGAGGGCATCCTTTTTTTGAGCTTTCCTGCCTATAATTCACCTGCTCCTTCTTTTGCCCAATCCCAAATGACTCGATATCACAGCACTTGATCTGTGCATTTCACTGAATCACCATAAGCACTGCTTGGAGAAAGAACTTGGTAATCCTAATGATTGTTTGATGACTGTGTGTGCAATGGTCTGATGTGGCCTGGTGGTTCCCCAGTGCCAGGGGCTGGACAAAGCTGTGCAGTAATTTCCCCATCCTATCAGGGGGTTACACCATCTCCCTTAAATCAATATACAGCAGCTGATACAAGAACAGGTATATGTACTAAGCAATACAGTATATTCCAACCTGTTTTTCTCCTACAGCAAAATCCAGACTGATTTTGCCAAAGTCTACCTTGACCTAACAGAATTTCCCTCCTATATTATTTATTATTATTTAACATAACTTATTTTCAAGTACATTGTAAGAAACTTTTGGGCTGTCTACTTTCATTACTGTAATTTTTCTTCTGCATATCTGACACTCTCTCTCCCTCCCCGATTTTTTCCCTGGTTTCCTCAGCTTTATTTTTTAAAGATTTGTCCTTTTTCAGTCATTCTTTTAATTTATTGGTAGCACCAGCAGTTCACATCTGTGCTCACATAAGGCTGTGTGTCCCAGCGCCCAATGAATTACAACAGGAACTGCAGTTATCATATGCAGATTCTCTGTTGCATGCAAGTTCTCAAATTCTTGACATTTTTATCTGATTCTCCTAGAAGTGCTACAGGATGTAAGCTGGTTGAAGGACCACGTACCCAATTTGTTCGGAGTCTATACTCAGTCATCCAGGTTCCACCCCCAGTCAAATTACCTGGTACCCTTTCCCTACCCATAATATCTTTGTGCCACACATCTCCAAGTACAAAGTGTATTTACACATCTCAGTTGTCCTCCTTGTCGAAATACCCATTTAGGAGACCAAAATGTTTATTTTCCCCTCAGAAAACTCCTCTCCAATAGTTTCATTCTATTTGATTAAAATAAAATGATTAACATGTTCAAAAACTCCTGAAAGCACACAAATCTCATATTTTACATGAATAGAAGCATTACAGAAAACGTACACCAAGCTTTCTTTAAAATTCCCCAGAATGAAGATTACTTTTGTATAGCTAATAGCAGATTTGAGAATAAGAGCAATAACCTTCCAGATGCAGGAATTTTCACAAAGCAGTTTACATAGTGGCTTCTTCCTAAAAATACAAGTTTGTGATTTGTAGATTGGTAACATTCTTACTCCAACTACTGAAACACCAGAGGTAGCATTAAGATCCTTTTTTTTTTTTGTTCCACATTAACTTGATACATCCCTCAATAAAAGATGCATTCCTTAAATGGGATAGGGTCTTGGACAAGACCTATAGTTTATATAAATCACATTGGGTCTGGTTTCCATCCAGAGGCAGATGATAGCCAAAGATTCCAAGACCACCACCCCCTTGGCCAGGAGAAATGTGGAATGGGGTAAATATGCAGAAGACAAGGAATTCAGGTGGTTATTCTGAACCTGGTTTATTCTGCATAGAACTACAAGGCAAAGTTGCATCTGGAGTTTCAGTGTGAAAAGCTGGCATAACTGTGACTACTATTATTTTGCCATTAAAAGCTGACAATTTTAGGAGGCTTCGATGTAAGTGCTATTAGGCAAAAATCTCCATTCTTAGAGGTGTTCAGTCATGGATGCTCAACTGTGAAAATCAGCATAGCAGCTCTTCATAAAAATGTCTCCCCAAATTTAATTATGTTTCTTCTCATAATTACAGCTTCAGGACCATGCAGAACTGACCAGCCAGACTGCCCCCAATGACAGCAGTTCCTCTTTACTGCTTCTTCACAGCTACTCCATAGCATCTCTCAAAATTCCCCTTAAGTGACCAAGAGATGATTTCTAAACTGTTCGAGGTATGGTTTTTCACCATAAATGTAGAATACATTTTTTAAATAACAGAATAAATTGAAGACTTTAAATTCTAACTATAACAAGATTTTACTTATTGTTGTCTGTCACCTTTTTACCAACACTGTGATTTATAGCCCCAGCCAAACCAGTCAGTACCAGTATGACCTACACAGCATTTCTGCTTTTAGGTCCTACACTCCTGTGGCCACAGATCCTGCGCAAGGTTTTGACGTACCCAGTCTCCCCCAAAGCTATGGCTGTTGGCACCAGTGCTGTCACTGACCTTCTGTAGAGCAATGAGTTATTTCTGCGCTGATTTCTTGCTTGGGTTAGGGGTTTATTCCTTCAAGCCTGACTTATTCAACAAAGGAAGAGAGGAAAGTTTTCAAACTGTTACTTGTATGATTTGGGTTTCTTTTTAACTTCACTTCTAGCTCACTCCTTCTTAAATTTATTTTTTAATCATATCATCCTTTTTGTGCTAATTAAATTGTCCATGGCCTAACCTTTTCTATTTTTGGACTTTGTCTTGCTCACTTCTCCTCGATCTACTGCCTCATATCTCCTCTATATGAACCTCAGTGAGGCCATTCACATAACTTGGATTTTTTTAAGTCTTTTTCATCACTCACATGCCATCTGTTCCACCCATACATTGGAGAGGAACACATTTCTAATTCGCCTCAATGAGATCGGTTTTATTCAGCTCACTCACCACGTACGTCAGCCTGGGCTAATTTACTTGAGTGAAGTCACCCAAACTCTCTCCACTTGTATTTCACCAGTGATACACAATTATAGGCTTGGCTTTGCTGAGGCTGGCAGCTCTCCTTTCAATCTATGTTTAACATTGCAAGCTGTACAGAGACAAAACAAATCTCATTTGACCTTAACTATGCTGCTACCACCTCTCTGAAAATCATTCAGTGCAATTGCTGTATTTTTCTGGCAATAGGATCTGGCAGACAGTCAAATATTAAATGCTCTGCTGTTGCTTTAACCATCTTATCAGTCTAGAGCAAGTTTCAAGACGTATAAATTGTTTCTTTGCATATGAACAGACAGTCACAGAAGTACTGATGGAAATTAGGAAACTTCTTGTCTACAGCATCAGGCTTGGGACAGACATGGTCTGGGAAACCTGAATGACCAACATGAGATCTGATGCTTCCCTAAACACATTTCAGGAGGCACCAAATCACTTCACAAGTTACAGCTGGCATTCATAAGTCTTGCAAAGTTGCAGAAACAATGCATAGACAGGTAGCTCTCATCTTTCACCTTTGAAAGGACCATCACTTTGATCTGCTAGAGGTTGAAGACACTATATAGAGAGGAAGAGCAAAGTGCTGATGGGCAATCACAACACTACAAATCCAGAGCGAAGTGATCGATCCCTCATTGTATGTACAACTCCATCTCATCGCTGTTGTCCACACAGGCACCCACCCTCCAACCCTTTATTCCTGAACCAGTGGAGGAGGGACATCGTCAATGCAACCTGCAGCTAAATCAAGTCACTTGAAGAGGGTCTCATGAATGAGCACTTCTACATACCCTGTTTACTGTAGATCCAAGTAAAGCTGTTGGAACCACCTTATAGCTCAGTAACACAAATTTTAAAGTATTAAAAGATATAAGATGGGAGGACACTGAGGACAGGAGGTGGACATCGACTTAATATGCTTAGGGCTAGAGTGGACTCCCTCAGAGAGGAGGTGACCTTCATTTCATAGCCCCACAACAGCACCCATCTTCTCTTGAGCATCTGTCTCCGCCCCAGGTCCATTACATTGAGTTTTAATATCTGAACTAGTAAGATGCATGCTTTCCTCTGGTGGCAGAAGAGAAACACACTCTTGTCTAATTAAAGACAGAGAAACTGTGGGATGATTTTGTGTTAATTAAAAAAACACCATGAAAAAGTTACTTTGACTAGCTAAAATGAAATTTTAAGAAAAAGTTTGCAAATAAATTTATTTCTGAATATTTTCCCCCTTCAATTACTTTTTTCCTAAATAGAAAGTACTTGCTTGACTGAATATATTTCAGCCAATGTTCATTCTGGTGGTCAGTGCCAAATGTACCACAAGAAGTCAATAGCTGTCCACACCACCACATGGAGAATTTTTAAATTAATTCAAATGGGCTCACTGGGAAGGAAGTAAATACATGCAACACTGTATTTAACTGTGCTGCTTGAGTATCTCAGGCCTATGTATAACCTACAAATGCAAACAAAGTATTTACCCTCCAAAAGATGCAGATGAGCCACCCTCACCTCCCATCACAGTAGATGTCATTCAGACAGCCAGTGCTTCCAATCCTTGACCCCAACACAAACCCCCAGCTGTTAGGACACAGTTCTCCATGTCTTCTTAAAAGCGTGCTAGGTGCAAGATTGACACAGGACATTATAAGTCTTCTCTTTAAGAAGTCCAAATAGCTCAAGAACTTGAGGTGTATTGTACTTCCATCAATGGCACAAAGACAAGTACCACCTTCTATCTTAACATTCAAAATCTATTCCCACAGAGAAAACAACTTATTAGTAAACAACCAACATTTCCCACAGCGAAAACAATTTATTTCCCACAGAGAAAACAACTTACGAGCAGAAAGCACACTAGAAAGGCAATCTGGGTTCTGTGGAGCAGCTGCTCATCAATAACATTACTTTCAAAACATGCATTATAACGACCTCTATTAGAGCGCACAGAGTATGGTGTGTTACATCAAACACCTACGTTACTGCGACTTCATATCTTGACATTAGAAACATATTAAATCTTCTAATACTCCACATGTAATCCTGACACACCTGGAAGTCTTGGTTTAGAAGCTCAGAAGCAAAGCCTGGCATGTTTTATATCTCTAACAGTCTCCACAGGAAACAGCCATTAAGGACAAATCTCAATTTCTATTTGTTATTCCGCCAAGATTGCTTGAATAATATAAAGGTAGTTGTCAAAACATGATTAAAATTAAGGTTTATAGCAATGAAGTGTCCCAAGGTGTGCTATCAAAAGGAAAAAATAAAAAGAAGAAAATTAAAGGTATCCACATGAGTTCACTTTAAGCAGCATAAAAATGAATGAGCAAGATGAACTCCCATAAAGCAAATAAACACATAAAAAAGGACCAAAGCAGGCTTGGTTTTAAGTTAGATGTCTAAAAGTCAAGGGTAGTGACTCAAAACATGATTGAAAGAAAATTACTAGTAATTAATTTTGCCTTTTTCTGGACAGGAGCTTTGCTCCCCCATGGCATGCAACCTGAATGCTGCATTTCCTAAGCCCCAGCTCTCAAGAGCTCACGTTTCTCCTCCATCGAGGCAATCCAGGAGTGTTTTCATGTTTGTTCAGCATGATCAGGGATGTTTACAGAACTATTCATCATTTCATTTTGTCTTGTCCAGAATCACTGACTATTCCTTGAAGCAGAACAGCTTCAAGAAAGGTCCACACACCTTTCAAACTACATAAATTCAACTTGGAATGCACTGGTACCTTTACTTAATGTCACTCCAGATAAATCAGTCATGCTTCATCATATACAGCATATTTTCAGAATTCAAAGAGTAAGTAGTGTTTTTTCCTGTTTTGTTTTTTTTTTTTTTTTTTTTCTTTGGCAAGAACAGGGAGGAAATAATTCCCCTTACATGCTTAGTTTCTGTAGGTTTTGTACCATTGACTTTCTGATGTTCAACAGCTGCAAAAGAGCTACCAACAGTCAGTTTCCTCACTTCTTTCATGTTTTTGTCTTCTACCTTTCATAAGTACACTAATCAGCTTTCCCTAGAGTGTGTGTCTCAGCTGTGACTAAACTACAAATTAAGACCTCTAAATTTTATCCCAAATCAATCACACACGAATGGCAGCAGCACCACCACAACACAGAAGTGTTGCTGTTCCTTATTCAGGGAAAAGGGCAGCATTCACATACTTCTAAGTATGTGGATCACATACAGTGAAGTAGAGGCAGTTTCATAACTTTGAAGTAGTAGTTAATTTAAAAACAACCAACCAACCACCAACATTTTTTCCAGGTGCCTCTAGATGAGCATCTTCCAACTCTGAATGTGTGATACCCACCTAAAATAGACAGCTCAGGGGTGACTGGGCAACACAAGATATTTCTCCCAAGGCTTGAGTAGACTCAGATCTTGCAGTCATCACTATTTTCAGCCTCTTTGGCACAGAAAGTCACAGCACTAAAGCCCACCTCTTCCATTGCCATTCAAATAGATGACAAACTTGGACTTAGTAATGAGGCAGAAAAAAAATGGGAGCGAGAAGCCAGTCTCGTTCGGTGCTGTGATTTATTTCGGGTTGGCAGCTCAGACAGCCACCGTGTTTTCTCCAGCCTGTTTGCTTGATGGATGGTGCCCGAGCAGGAGCGGACAGAGAAGCTACAGAGGTGATGGCAGCCTGCCCTGACTCGCCTTTGGTTGATGAACCAGAGGGAACCACACAGTGTGAGGAAGACTGACTACAGCAAGTCCAAGAAACCGCTTTTAACATTAGGCTCACACTTGCAGGAGTGAACCTGCAGGAAACTCTGATTTTCCATCACTTTAAAATTGATATTGGATAAGAACAAAATCAGGCCTTCTGTGATTTTATCTTTTTCTCATGGCATTTCGTATTCTTGAAGCTGAGCTTTGTTATACAAAATGTATTAACAGGTCCTCATGCAAGCACAGCTCCCTTTTGTGCCAGGAGGAGTTACCGTACACCTGCCTATCGCAAGAGAGAGCAGGCTCCCTGTGGCAGGACTTCTTTCAAAGAAAAACCTCACAGGATGATTGAGCAAAAATACTTGAAATTTTAAAACCCTTCAGGCAATGATTACAGCTCCCTGGTCCTTCAGAGGAGCATAAAGGACCTCATTATACAAAATATTAGTATTTAATAGCTGATAGTAATTCAAAACATTCATGACGTGAGAGGACACCTAAGTAATATCGCTAACAAGAGCATGAGAAGACTTGGTCCGTCTGCCCTACTGCCTTCCTGGGTAAGAAGTGTTTGTTTTTAAATTAATTTCAAGATCTACACTGAGTAACTGTACTCTCCAAGAACTTTCATTGCTGCAGCAGGACTGAGTCCTCCAGCTGCAGACACATTCCCAGCCAGCAAAGCTCTGACTAGTTAAGTGGTTCACTTGACCTGGGCCACCTCCAGCAGCAGAAGAAATGAAAGGGAGCCCTGCTGCAAACTCAGGGCCAGAGGCCACCTTCCCAGCATTATTTCAGCCACAATTTGTCTCCTCCCAGCAGATTGAACATTGCATGGGGCAGCTCTGCCCTTCCCAAGGGTGGGAGTACAGTAGCGAGGTACCAGGAGGTCAGCAAAGGGATAAAGACTTGATTAAAGAGGCACAAGGTAAAATTCCCTTTTGCCATGATGTGAACATAAACAGCAAGTAAATGCAGCACTCGGTAGCAAGGGAGAGATTGTGACAGCACATGATGGGGTTTTTTGCCTCTGTATTACAAGAGACCGGCCTGTTGTTATAAAAACATTTTCATAAAGATAATTATGGTTTTCAGTAATACACATGGCACTGAAGCCTGAAGTGATGAGTCAAAATACATCAACATTTGAAAACAGTTTTGCTACAATAAAAACTACACAAGACATTTTATGGCAGTGGCATGAATTGCTTCTACCTTCCCCTAAAAAAAGTACAACACAATCATCTAATGAACTTACTAGTAGTATTCAACCTTCACACCCATTATCACAGTGTTTTCCTTCTCTCCTCACCACTACAATAGCTTTTTTCCACTATGGCACAAAAGCATCAATCTCTGTCCCAGCCAGAAGAGGAACTATAATTTTGGCCAGTTGTGCTGCCAGTGCCAACAGGCTTTGCTCCATTTCATTAACCCAAAACTTTGCTCTAAGCACTCTGCTTAAAATCTAAGCAAGTAGGGGTTGAAACAGGAGGAAAAGGTGCAGCAGCACCTCCGCCAAAGCCTTGCTGCCAATCCTAGCACATTTCAGGTCTACAGATACAACGACCAACAGTGAAATACTGTGAGAATTTGTTCTAGAGCTTTATGGAAGACCTGCCAAGGGCACATACATGTGTTTATACAACTCAAGTGTAACTTAACCAGAGTCCACACCCCCAATATGCATACACACAGCCCAAGAGCAAGTTGTTGTGACCACATGCCTGTTAATGATATCATTGCTCCAAGTCAAACATTAGAACAGGTTGCCCAGGGCAGTGGTAGAGTAACCATCCCTGGAAGGGTTTAAAAGATACGTAGATGAGGTTCTTAAGGACATGGGTTAGTGCCAGTGTTGGGCTGAACTCATTGATCTTGAGGTTCTTCTCCAACAAAAATGATTCTACAATTCTAAGTACAACACAGAGATGGTCAGAGGCAACTTCAACCTCAAGGAGGTTGGAGCTTAGTCCTTGAATCAGAGACACCAAGTGTTTGCGGACAGAAGGTACGAGAAGGTGGTGATGTGGAAAAACTTGAAAATATGATACGAGCATATCCAAAAAGAAACGCTGGGAACTCAGTGGCTGTTAGACCTGACAAGCACATGCAGCCTGGCAGGCGATCCTCATCTCCCCAACTGTTCAAAAATGGTGAGTGTCCCCAAACCTATGATAAAAAAGCAGAAGCTAAATGGAGCAGAGAATATGGCCAGAGTTCAAATTCACTTGTGGAAAGCCAGCTGACAGGTTTTGCAGTCAGTAAGACACGAGGAGAACTGTGTTCTGATTTGTGTATTACAATGCAAACAGATTGCAAACAAGTTCCTAATCTCGCTGCATTTCAGAATAAACCTTGGTTAATTAAAGTTGGCAGGACTTCTGAAAGAAATACAACAGTTACCTTCAACAAGTATTTGCTGCAGTCACACATACAAAAAGCTTGTTTATTATTCTGTAAGCATGCCTGTTGAAGCAGACCATGAACATTTTGGCTAGTGACACAAAGGAACGTGTGCTTACTGAGATAGATGCCCTCTGCAAACCCCGTGTTGCAGAGCACTTAAACAATTGCAGTAGAATCACAGCAGAGTCCTCCTTCCTGCAACATGGCCCTGTGAATATCTTGTACCAGCATCCTTCCCACTAGAGCCCAGTTTGCCACTTCTGTCCCTGTACTTGTGTACTAAGCATTAAAAATATAAATCCCTATGTATGGCTGTGGCTGGAATGAAAATAGTGTTTAACAAAGTGCAGCTCTGGCACTGAACCACATGTCTTATGCTTTGCAAGGGGAAAAAAGTGAATATTTCCACAGTTTTCTTGACATTCAGCTTTGGTCAGAGACAAAATTTTAATCAGCATATGCACATCTTCTGAATTACAAACTTGTCGCAAAAGCAGTTAGCTACTAGCATTTAAATTACTTCTTTTTAGGAAGGACTTTCCTTAGTTACTACATTGCAGATCAACTTATGTATATTTGGTACCCATCAACTGCAGAGTAATTCTCTGTCCTCTTGTTTCTGCTGTAGCTTCTTGGCTGAAATGCTCATTTTAACCACTTTCACTGCTGTGACACCAACAGTGATTTAGTGAATGGAGCTGGGGACCTTCGCCCATGAAGGTCGCAGCCAAGAAAATCTAAACCCATCTCTTCTGCACCCATTCTCTTGTGGTGGGACGGAGGAACAGAGAGCAAGCAGGTCCTCTCTCTTCCCTAATTAAGCTGTTCCTCTGTCCACACAACACTCAATAGCTCTTAAGCTACACGTGAACATCGCTCTAGGCCCTGCATAAGGAGCTGTAAAATCTTTCCGTTCTTTAGTAGATAGTTCTATCGAGGTCTTGATAGCCCATTTCATAGCAGTCTGAGCTTATGGGATACAACTGATGACAAATTCTTACTATCTTGCATTCAATTTTATAACAGTACAATTGACCCTTCTGCTTAGTTTCCTTATCAAGTTGAAGTCAACTCATAAGAGACAACTTCACATGGAGCCCCTCTTAAGCTACCTGGACATTTAGTTTAGTAGGTGTGCCACTGGTTAAATTCCAGGGGGATGCCTTTCTCCTTTCAGACAGGATGGAAAAGAAATAATATCCAACATTTCCAAGGAGGAGAGTGTTTTAAGTATGCATACTACTATCAAGCTGATATAAAAATATCTTTTATTAACCTAGAGAATAACGAGAAGCTGTGCAAGATTCTGTACTTTGTTGTTAGCCTCTACATTTGCTTTATGATAAATGCTATTGAAGTACTTTAATTACTTTTTTGTGTTAACCATTCAGTATTGAAAGGACTAGACTTGTTTATATGATCTCAGAGCTCGAATATGAAAGTAATTGACATTTCTTCTGATCAAAGGAAATGAATTATTTCTGCGATGAATTCAAAAGAAGTTCTCATAACAACAGCACATCTCAGAAGACTCTCATTACCATAATATAATCAGGGCTTTATAGGAAAAGGATCAAATGTACCTTTGCACATCATAATGTTCAAGTGATGTTAATTATCTTGCAATGACTACATTTTATTTTAGGTCATGAAACTTTTTTAAAAAGTTACTTGTACATTGTGGATTTTTGGACAAATCAGTTTGCTCACTTAAGTGTTACTCAGACATTACAACCGTTTGCCCTTGGAAACAGTTTAAGAAATTGGAACTCTGTTCAAAGCAAGCACATGTTGACTAAACATGCACCCCAGGCTGTGGAGAAGGCTGTGTGCTGTGCTGGAAAGAGCAATAGGTGCCTTTAGTGTGAGCAGTAAAACTAGGAGAGGTGCATTCTTTCACATGAAGAGACTTTATGCTGTGCCTAAAGGGAGTGAGTCACAAGGACGGCAGCACTCATCTCCAAAAAAGTTCAGCGTTTCATAAGACTGAAGTTTTGAAACTCCACATCACTCACAAGAGCTGGGATCATTCTCATATAGCAGAGATTAAACTAATGGCTTTATTGGAACAAACAGCTGGTTTGGAATAATTGAGATGAGAAGACGAAGAAATCATTAACGGCCATGTGGTCACAACAAACTCATGAGGAATAAAAGAATCATGCTGGTGCACAGAGTGTTTCAATAAAACCAGCAGAAAATTAGTGATAGGATGATCAACCATAATCTCACATAATCGAGGTTCACTGAATAGACTGGCCCCTTTGTCCAGCTTTCTGCAAACATCACTCTCCAGCAGGGAGTACATGGATGCCTCTCCAAGAACACAACCCCATGGGCAGGACTACCTCTGCCACCAAGTGTTCCCCAGGATCTTCCACACCCTTACAGAAGGCAGCACCTTCTCAGCCTGGTAAAGAGGCGCAACAGGACCCTGCAGTTCCCCAGCACACAGCATCTGGCTGGAAATGCGGGTGGCTGACTGTGTTCACCTTCATGAGCATTAACTCACTAACTAATCCAGTGGAGGGCTATGAAGATGATGAGGACGAGTCTGGAACATCTTTCTGATGAGGAAAGGCTGAGACAACTGGGGCTGTTCAGCCTGGAGAAGGCTGAGAGGAGATCTTATCAATGCTGATAAATATCTCCAGGGTGGGTGTAAAGAGGATGGACCAGATTCTATTCAGAAGTGCCCAGTGATAGGATGAGGGGCAATGGACACAGACTGAAACACAGGAGGTTCCATCTGAATATGAGGAGAAAATTCTTTCCTTTAAGGTGCCAGAGCCTGGCCCAGGCTGCCCAGAGAGGTTGTGGAGTCGTCTTCTCTGGAGACATTCAAACTCGCCTGAATGTGACCTTGTGTGATTTGCTCTGGTGACCCTGTGTTAGCAGGTGGGTTGGACTGGATGATCTCCTGAGGTCCCTTCCAAACCCAGCCATCCTGTGATTCAGTGAACTCAATCCAGCCAATCATCTTAATTATTGCATTTTTCTGATTACGTACATAAGATACAGCCCTGCAGAATGGGGAAGCACTAATGGCAGGAAGCCCTGTGCATTCAGTGAGGGAGAAATGGACATGACAGATGGCACTGCAGATCTGGAATCATCTGCGTTAAGAAAATGCTAAAGCACCTGGAGCCAACAGCAAGAGGGCAAAGTGTTAAGAGTCAACACCAGACAGAAGACAAAGATAAAATTCTTCAGAAATAAAAACAAAGGTTTATCTTCATATAGTAAGAAGAAAGGGGACAGGTGAAGGGATATGAAAATTGATGGAGCTGTCAGTGTCAGAGACAATGGCAACAACCTCAGCAGCTTAAAGGACTAGAAGGAAGTCTAAGAGATAAAGGATGAGTGAAGTCACAACAGTCCAGATAGTAGATAAGATGCTGACCATTTGTTTAGAAAGGACAGAGCTTCAGAAATATTACTTAAGAAGTGACAAGTTTAGGACACAATAGCAGAGAACAAAGTCTTCAAGATAACTACAAGGACATGGGCTAAAAAAGGACAGATAGTCACTGAACAGCAGTTACCACATAATCAATATTTCTTCTTGATGGTTGTGAAACTACAGAGTCACTGAAAAAACATTGATATTTCCTCTGAAGTTTAGGATACTCAAAGAGAAAAGTAACTTCCTGAGCTCCTTTGAAAATCCAAGATTAAGCTCTGACACCCATTTGTTCTTGTTTAAGTACGCAAATATATATGTATTCATGACCAAACGCAGAACCTTTCAATGCCTGCTTCCTCAAATTAATACATTAAAACAGTTCATATTGTATCTCAGCTTGTCATATACAAGTGCTATCTCAAGAAGCTACACAAGAAAATGAAATTTGAAAAAGTTTTTCATAATTCTGGAATAAATTGAGAGATAATGAAATAGCTACCGTGCTGTTCCACTTGAAACTTAATTCCAGCGTAATTCAAATGCACAGCACTGATTACCCAGGGTGCTTGGGGGGTGGGGGGGGGGGGGGGAGAAAGAGAGGAAATAAATAAATAAAGACAGAAGGGATTTCAAGTCCAGCAAAACTGAAAACAGCATCTATATTCCTACCAAAAGCAAAGGACAAAATATGTCTTAATTAATAACAGCTTCTGGGTTTCCAGACATCACAGTCTCATACATTAAAAACAAATAAATTACTTTGCTTGATTTTAAATGTGCCTGTTCCAAATCTAACAGACAAAGCCTGGAGGCTCTCAGCCCCTCAGGTCCGTGGGGCTGCTGTTCACCGCAGCCAGCTAGATGTGGGAAGAGTCATTTTCTCATGATACATTCATAATTCAGCTGAAGCAACTTGAAAATGGGATTCCTGTATCAAATTCCTCAAGCAGAAGCCTAAGGGTGTCTGGTTTTGGAAAACTACGCACAATATTTAACATTTTACAAAATTAAATGCACAGAAAATCACCTCCCAACCAATGGGCTACCACACTCTGAGCTGCTTTTAACCCAAGGCTTATAAGAATATTTGACTGTGAAGAGGGGTAAAAGGAGAGTAAAACATCCCTATGGATGGCCACAAAGTGAAGAACTGTGACTGCAGAACAGGCTAAACTGAACGGACCTGTGGAAAACCCTTTGTCTACCTTTCTGCTGAAGGCACCACCACAGGTTGCATTGAGGTCCATGCCCAGCCATCCCTTGAACATTTCCAGCAAGGGACAGTCCTCCATTTCTCTGAGCAATTTATTCTAATGTTTAATTCCCCCCGCACCCCCGCCCCATCCTTTTCTTCCTCTCTTCTAACCAGAAAAAATTCTCTGAAGGAACTTGTGCCTGGTGCCTCTATTCCTACCACATTGTGTCCTCACAAAGGGACACACTCCATCTTCCCTACAAATACCTTTCTGGTACTGAAAGACTAAAGGTTCCTGAGCCTTTTCACTGCCAGACTGAAAAAGCCAATTTCTTAGGCCTTTCTTAATGTGCCAAGTTCCAAAACCCTCTAATCATCTCGGTGGCCCTCCACTGGCCCTTCTCAAGAGTTTTCCATTCTGTTGAACAGAAAGAGACCAAAACTGGACAGGGTGTTCCAGATGTGGCATAACGTGTGGAAGGTTGGCATAGGTCACTTTGGGATGCTGCAGCACCAGCAATTCCTTGTGCTTGGTTATGTCACCACAGATAATAGCAAAATATTTCGGGCCACTTCATCTCTCTCATTAGGTGAGTCTGAGCCATGATCCTTATTGACTGCTCAGGCATCAAATTGACTGTTATTCCTGACTGCATACAAAGTCTCTGAGAACTAAAGCTTTCACAGCTATCCAAGGATCTTAACTTGGCTCAGGATTTTAAGAGCAGGTACTTTAAAGCAGCCATAGAGCAAACACCATCAATAAATGTTAGTTCTTTCTCTGCTTGCAGGGGCTTTACAAAGGTGCCTCGGTTGTAACATTGAGGTTAGAAAACTAAAAACCTTCGGGAGGGGAAGCAGCAACCATAGTGCAAGAGAGAGGCGAGCACACTCAGCTTCTTCTACCTGAACTACCTCCTGCCTCAAGAAGGGGACATTTTAGGTTCAGATCACTGTCACAGTGGCTCTGGAGATCCCAAGAAAGCTTGTTTGAACACAGGCTGTTCCTTTGCACCAGCAGATGCACTGATATCCTGACAGCTGGAGAAGAGGGATATGCAGCCAATTAACTGCATAGTGCTTTTCAAATGCCTTTTGGAAGGATGTTGTAAACATATTCCTGAGGAACCATTTGTAGTGTGCATCAGTCTCATAAAACTAATTTAGAGTCCTAGGGTTTTGGACCCTTTGTTATTCATGGTCTTTAGAGTGTAGGGGAACAGGAGGAGCTTTTGGGGCTTATTTTTTTTTTTTACTGCATTCTCACTCCCTTTCCTTTGCTTTTTTTGAAGCAGACAAGTTGGAGTTTTTTTAATGAAGAACCAAGCTCTGCCCCTCATGAAACCCACATTACTATTGTCACCTAAATCACTACATCACTTCACACACTGCTTTCTTCATAGATGCATCAACTGATGCAACTGTCATGACATTAAATAGTATTTGCCTGATCATAATATTCAAACAAACATCCACATATCTATTTTAACCTGGTTTGTCACTTCATTTTCCACCCCTGTAGAAAACCCCAGCAATTAGGTTTCTGCCATTTGCTTGCGTTCCATTGCCATTGAGTACAGGTCCCTTCCAACCATGACATATCTGTGTTTTGGGCAGCAGCATGGACAAGACCTTATACTGCTAAAAAAGTGAGCAAATAGATAAAATCTCTGCATTTGTACTGGATTTAATTCTAAGTGATATTTTACAGTATGGATATGCTATGTGATGATTATACTGGTACCAGTGAAGTGACTGTCTAAGGACTTCTTAAAAACCCACCTAACCTGCAGGACAAGGCTTTTCAAGTAGAAAATTAATGTTTATTCGATAGAATTTGCTTTGTCAGGAAAAGAAATGCTCTGCTTCGGTACTGTATTTTCACCAGCTGCTAATTTGCACCCAATCCAATTAGTTTGAAAGCAGTTGATACAATCCAGGGAAAAAAGAAGTCATCAGGTATTAAACATGGTCATATTTTTAATGTTAAGAAAAAGAAGGAAACTATTTATTTGTAGTGAAATATACTATTTGTCTTCCACACACAAAGACAAACCAGGCAGGTGGTTTATTGCAATTAATGGATCTCTCATGCCCAGGACCTTCTCACTCTCCCCTCATCAGATCAGTGGTGGGACAAACAAGATGCAACACTGGCTGGGTATGCAGGACCACCACAATAAATTTAACATAAGCACAAAACCTGTGTGAAAGTAACATTGGTGTTAAAGCAAACACTGATAAATACCAAGATATTCAAACACAAGGACTCAAAATTGAATGCCAATGTGGAGATGTGAGCAATAAGTGGGATGTTCTTACGTCTGCTTCAGTGTGTGTCAGAGCGGAAAAGTGACTTACACTTCATCCACAACAATCCTAGCAAATAAAATACAACACACAAATACAGGCTGATCCAGAGAATATCCCACAACACATCATCCAGTGAATTATTCAGGAGACAAAGGATGTCACCAAATCAGGATTTAGCTGGGAGGTCAAGCCTTTCCAAAAAGCCTAAACCATTATTTTGTGGTTTATACACTTACATATTTCTTGTGCAATGTACTTCTTACGTATATGTATAAAGCATACAAATAGGAGCTTTTACTCAGATACTGAGCGATGGCCTCACAGTCACTTAAAGTAATAATGACAGGTCCAACTTGGGTACCACTGATGTCAACACATCTTCCTCCTCACTAGAATTAATTAGCGCAAATAAATTTTACGCTAATAAGACTGTACAGTCATCCACTGTCAACACTATGTATTCCAAGCACATATTTATGATGGTTTTCAGAAACAATTGAGCAAAAAAAGAAGAAAATGAAAAAATAGTTATGCCTGGAACTAACCTAATGATCATTTTTACATCTGGCAAAGTAGCACCCTGTCTGTAAGGTCTTCAAATACACCAAAATGTAAAGCTCATGGCGATGTTTCAGAAAGTGTTTACACAGACTTTGTTAAAACATAATTCAACTCTTAATTTAGATTTTTCTGAATTTATTCTTATGAAAGATGTCAATATAGGGGGTTTTTTGTTTTGTTTTGCCCTCCAGCAAGGGCCGGGCTATGGACAGATAGACCAGGAGACAGTGTCCCACTGAGTCACGCAGCAGGCGATGGAGACAAAAGGTGCCATATCAGTTGGTCACCATGGTGTCTCCCCAGATCCACAGCAGATCATCACTTTTTTGAGCTGCTCTCAGGCCACACAGCTCCAAAATGACAGATGAGCCCAAAACCACAGAGTTGTGCTTAGCTTTTTAAAAATACACCCCTCAAAAAAGGTAAAAGCCTCAAATTTACTCATACACTCAATACAGTTTATATCATAACTTTGCCAGGATAAATGAGATGATACCTATCTATAGGCTTCCCATAACAGAGTCTTTAAACCAAGCAAATGCTTAAGTTTTCTGCACGAACAAAGAAGCAACATCATTTTAAATACCCATTGCCTCTGCTAATCCATCACAGCTACATTGCATCAGGACTTGCAGCCTGAGCAAGGGAAATGTAGGGAAATAGCACCAGGCAGGATTTTTTCAAGCCAGGTGGGAAATTACAGCTGTGCAACATCTGGATTGTGGAGGAATCCACTGCACCCACATTTCCACAGCATCACCCAGAGTGCTGGGATCTAAGGAAAAAGTAAACTCATAGGAATAGTCATCCAAAGTTCAGCTGGTTTCTGTAGCAGACAAGACAGTGTAACTACTACACCGCAGCAGCAAAGGCACATGCGCCTGGCAGAGGGTTCTGCATATTTGCATGACAAATAATCTCATTAAAGAAACAAATTACACATTGCCAGCAGAATACCGTCCGCCTTCAACAGCTTTGGTGCTGTGGGTTTTTAAGATCAACCCACTTCACGTGTCAAGAGTGTGTGAGTTTGAATAATTGGCCCCAAAATAATCCTTTTGTTTCTAGATTGATAGAATCACTTGTACTGCATCCAAGAAGTGCCAGAAGATTAAGTTGGTAATGAGATTGTACCTTTCCCTATTCTTGTTCTTTTGTCAGGGCAAATAATTGATGTGCCATTTTCTGTTCTTGCCACGAGACTAGATTTGCATTTTTGCTTCCAAAACAGCTGGGATTTCTTGGTGGTTTTTGTCTGTTTGTTTTAGTTTGGAGGAGTTGTTTGGTTTGGGGGTTGTTTTGCTTGGTGGTTCTTGTATGTTTGTTTTAGTTTGGGGGAGTTGTTTGTTTGCTTTGTTCTTTGTTTGTTTTCATTCATTTGTGGGGCTTTTGTTGTTTGTTTGGGTGGGGTTTTTTTGATACTGAAAGGAAAAACCACCACAAGCACACACAGGATTTGCAGGCTACAAGGCAATACCATTTTCTCCACATTCTCACTCTCCCTGTTTTTACATTTTTGCCTACTCTTTCCTACAGAAGAACAAACAGGATCCCTGCAATGTGCTGTAGGTTTTACAACTATTCCTCTGCATACACAACATTTCAAGCCACTCTCTCAAATGTTCACATTTCAGCAGGGAAAACCTTAGATCACCATTTCACCTGCTCTTTGCACCACTTAAAGATCCTTGTGTAAATGGATCTGTGTCCTGAGGTCACTGAACCTTAACATGCTGAACCTCCGGCCATTTGAATCAAGAACTTGATCTGATAAGTGTCAATCTCTTTTCCACCTCAAAACATAAGATTTCCTACACCAGCCTCTTGCATCATGACACCAACGACCCTTACAACATCCAGACTGTATCACTACAGCAAGATGCTGGCATTTCTTACCACTATATTTGTATATGTTTTTTCCCACATCTTGCTAACAAGATACAGTTCCATCAGTACTGAATTAACAATGTGGGAACCCTGGCTTAAAGGTAGAAAACCAGCTCTGATAGAAATTCTGGTTTGGTGGGGTTTGTTGTATGCGTTTGTTTGTTTTTTGTTTGTTGTTTTACAACCTCTTTCGAAAGATTTGTTAAGTTTTCAAAACCAGTGTGCCACCAGAGAATGAGGAATGTTTCAATCAGACACAAAAGGTGTCCAACATAAGTAATGTACAGTCTTGCTATCCTCAAACACACACAGCCATTCTAAATTCTTACCACTACAACGTATCAGGGGATCGTATAGTCAAATGATACGCCGACTCTTGACATGAATTTACATAGACCGGTATACAACACAGTTATGCACAAAATCACAGACAGTCTTGTCAGCGCTCACACAAGCTATACTTGCCATTACACACTTTAATTTATAGTTGGCTTGTTTATATGATACATTTTCTTACTGTAATTGTAACTGAGTTGAAGCATGAAGACTCTTCATAAACATTCCCCCACCCTGCTTTAAGTCAACCTGATAAAGCTATAATTAGTTATTAGAAAATTAAGTTGTTACCTAACCTTTTAACTCATAACTTTGTTAAGTTTTCAAAACCAGTGTGCCAGAGAATGAGGAATGTTTTAATCAAATACAAAAGCCTTACCACCCTCAAACAAATAAGGGCTAAGTAAGAGCTCTTCATCACAAACTACTGCTTTTAGTGACACTTCTCCCTCTCCCAATCATGTTTTTCATTACTCTGTTCCTTTAGGTATATCCTTAACCCTTGCAACAGATAGAAACTATCATTCTGATTCCATGAGCAGATATGCCCATATGTCAGGGGGCATTTTTGTTTGGTTTGGGTTTGTTTTTCTACTGCAAAGTCCTCTCTGCCTCGTCCACCTCACCACACAGACTGCATGGCTGCTCGAATTCATACATTTCTCCTGCATTTCCTTGGAGCAAGTGATAAGCAGACCCATCTGTAAGTATCTGTACTGTGTTTTTCCATTCCAGCTGAGAGCTGGCTCAAGGTCAGAGCATAAATTACATTTCCTACAACACATTTTGATGGGCTGAATCAATATCCATGATCAAGTACACCGTGCAGGCTCCCAACAAGGACAGATCTCCACTCCTGTCATGAATTCTTCCCGTTCTTTAAATCACAGCTATCTCCATTATTCCACTGTCAAAATAACCCCATTCGCTGACAAAACCGCAAACACATTCTACAAAGAGATGACATTCCTCTCCAAACTCCGTTTAATATATTCCCTTGGGATTTTTTCCACAAAGATAACAGCAAATGAAATAGAAACCTATAGAAAAGTTATCAAATATCAAAGAGTGTCATAGCTCTGCTAGAGGATTAAAAGAGACCTAATTTCCCTACCTTACTGCTGCTTTGTTAAATGTGCTACTACACACAGTTGTCTTCTTGGGATGGAATCAAACACCATAGACACAGCTCTGTATACGTATAGGGTTAAAATGATACACAACATGACCACAAGCATCCATGCACCTGTAGGATATAGCCATTCAAATAGAGACCTAAACATACTTATTTTCCCAACACAGAACAGAATTTTAGGTTTTCATGGTTATGGGGAGTGTACTTCAACCTCTCTGCCATCCGTCCAGAATGGTGCTTTTAGTTGTTCATGTTTTGGGTCATTCCTAGCAGGAAAAAAAAAAAACAATCACTTGATGTCAAAAGTTTTAAATCACATATCTGGGCTGCAGTTTCCATTTACCATTGGCTGTGGAAGAAACGCTCCAGGGACTGGCAGAAGACTGTTTAAAATGACTCAGAAGTGGTTCATTCCAAAAAAACATTTATTCCAACATAGAAAAACCAAAATACAACAAAAGCACAACAAGAAAAATGTTACCACCCCACACAAACAACCAACCTCAAAAAACAAACCACCCATCCCCATCACCAAGGAATGCTTTTAAGAATACCTAAAATCAGTAAATGTCACATCTTTATTCAAAAATTTTGGTCATTAGTTCAGTTCAACTCCCACAGGACCAAGAGATTCCCTCCTGCAGTAACACCTTAAATTTTTCTCTTCTTTCTCTCCCAACAGCCTCTCCATTCAATTAGGCACATGACCCCAAGAGCATGCAGAATATCTCTGAAGAACCAACACTTACTGTATTTAAGCACACATGTATAGTCCTGGGCAGCATTTAAGTGTTTTCCTGAAAGTGCACATCATTTCAAGATTGCTTCCAGCAGCTATGACTAATTAAACTGAAGCTGGACATGTGATTAAAGATTATGATTAAAGATCTGGCACTTAATTTATCAACAGTAACTGGCTCCACAGCTACCTGCCCATAAACATTCGCTCTCCAACGCCAGCCCAGGGACCTGAGGATATATAATATATATTCTTGTATATAATTTATAGTACCATAGTCTCTTCCAGCAAGGTAGCAATTCATCAGAGGGTTCAGAAGAAGGGATTTGGGGTCACAACCACAGCTATTATGGGTTTACAATGCTTAACACATGTGGAAGTAGGAGGAGGAGGGTAGGAGCAAATGTCTTTTGTATCTTGAGATACCGGCCTTATACACAAAAATGTCACTGGCATTACTGAAATACAGGTTAAGGATACAAATTACCTTCCTTCAATCAGTAAATTACATTGACTCACTGTTTAGGAATTGATCTTGAGGATGCTTCTGACACCAGGAAATTCAGCAGCAGAAAGTTCAAGAGTAAAGCTCGAAAATTGTCAGTGATACAGAGAGCTTCCCAATCCACCAATAATTTTCAGTTTATTACAAATGCCACGAAAGTCAGAATAATAAAACCAAACCAGTTGGAAACAAGTTTGGGGAAGGTTGATTTGTGACTAAGCTGCAGTTCCAAAAAAAAAAAAAAAAAACAACCATTTTCAACTGATAAAAATCCAGGTATCCCCAACGATGGGAAAAGTCATTCTTTTCAGGGACTGTCCAGTGGTTTGGATTATTACAGAGACAAACACTGAAAATGGTGCTGTTCATGATCACTACACATCCTTCTCCAACACAGCTTTGTTCTACTGAGCAGCAGGAATTTGGTATGGCAGAAAATTGCAAGGTAAAAGAGAATAAGGGAATCTAATAGACGAACCACTTGAATATTAACCTCTCTTTTTATCACTATTTGTAAGCAAAGAGAGAGAAACTAGATGAAACAATGCAATTCCCATGGAAGAAAAAAATATATCAAAACAATCTTCTGTTTTTTTCTTAATTTGAGACCAGGCAGAACTTCCAGAGTAAAGAACCGGATTCACTTGGCATCATTTCCTATGTGGGAAAGAGAGGAGCCATTTTCCTACTCACATGAGAAACACTCCCCAAAGGCTTATGGGTCCCTCCAGCAACCAACAGGATAAATTTTGATTATTGGGGAGATTTTAGAGTCAGGAGAAGCTCTGTGGAATTTGGGTTTATTTGCCTTTAGAGACACAGCTTCACGGACAGCCTTTCTGTGCTGCACACCAAAGGGATGCTGCAGCATCCCCTTGTCCCTGGGTTCATTCGGGGCTGTTAACAAAGCAGAGCTATGCAGTTTGCTAAGTTTTGCTTGCTTTACATAGCTATACTTTACCTTGGATAAACATCTTATCTCCTAGGATAGATCAGTGCCGCAACAAACACATAGTGTTTCATTTTTTAATAAGTTTAGTGTTTTTCAGTAGAGAAAGTTAAGGATTTCATACTCAATAAGATTATATGAGTAAAACAAATGATGCTTTTTAATCAATAATATATAAATAACAAAAATTACAGCATTGTTTTGTAATTGACTGGCATTGTATTGGCCCCATGCAGGGAAGACAAAACAAGACCAGACTCCTGAACAGGGCAACTCCACTGGATGCCCCCCAGTAATAATCACAACCCACCCTGTACCTTCATGGTTACTGCAGTACACCTGAGAAGAAATACCAGACCGCATCCCTTCAAAATGTTCCTCCTACCCCTTCTCAGATGAAAATAAAGTTCTCTGAATGACTCTACTACTTCAGACTCTTTAGTGATGTATTAATTTTGATGCATTAATTCACGAAGCTCGCAGTATCTCTGAGATCTTGATAAGAGCTGCCCGCTGATAAGTGCCACACAGTGCTGTTTTGCAGAAGCAAGAAAACAAAACCAATGTCAAACTTGTGTAGCTTGTGGAGCATACATTACTGTCACCCTAAGGCTGCAGTAACCTTGCACACTTTTCTCACTTAACACTTTTTAAAGATAGAGGGATTTTTTACCTTAAGAAATAATCCATATTTTATACCCCACAGTGAGGGAAGCCACAAGGCTCACCTCTCAGGCATTGAACAGTACCAAAGAAAGGTCCACTGGTGCAGGAAAGCCAAAGCACTTAATAATTCACAACTTGTGTTATGAAACAAAAGCAGTTTCTAAAAATCCTTCTTGAGTACAATACTTGCACCTCTGAGAATTGAAAAGAACAGCTTTAAAAATAATCACTTGCAAGATCTTGCAATTAAGAGGAGCCAAACGTAGAATATCTTGACACCGTGTTTTGGGTTAATACAATTTAATTCTACAAGTCTGGTGTCTCTGCAGTCAGGCAGATGCACGGTATGAAGATTTGGGTTAGTCCCAAGGGAAAAAAGTCAGTAAGGACCATGTCAACTCAAGAACTGAAATTGCATAAGAGAAGCCTGGCCCAAACCCATCTAACAAGGATCTGTTTGCTTCCACTTTCCTAGAGATGTATGTGCAGCTTTCGAACATTCATTGGAGTTAAAAAGTTAAATTTGCTGTGGTGGTCAAGTATTTCATGAAATGTGAATAATCAGACTGTCCTGTCATGAAAAGCTGACCATATATAGCTCTGACAACTTGAGTTATTCTGTTAAATGTCTCCTCACTGTTGGCCACTCCTTTCAGCAAGGATACACTCATGCAGTTTCAAAGAAACTGCAATGGCTGTTAAAAATATTGTTTCGGCTGAGGCAGCTATTTACTAATAGTTTCACAATTAAGATCAACGTTTGTCCCAGTGTATAAATATCTCATTTTTCCTCACCCCAAACTGCTACACTTCACCACAATGGTAATTAATAACTGATCTTCCAGCCATCCAGCAGAGATGGGTTCATACTGTAACTAAAGAAAAATATATACATACATCCCTCCCCCAGGACATTTGTCTCAATATTTGTTGAAGGCCGTGAGAATCTCAAGTATCTGTAAAGTCTTGCAGGTTTTTGACATCCAGGGGAAACAGGTATGTGCATGAGAGAGAATCTGACATCTAAGACTGAAAAACAAACCAATCCAATGGAAGGTAACTTTATAGAGATAAAGTCTCATTCCTGTCTCTAAATAGCACATACATTCCAGGTCACCACTAACAAAGTTCAACACAGACCCCTAAAAGACCACAAAACCAGCATATTTTGCTTTTATCAATACTGACATTGGACTAAGGCATTACCAGGTACAGATGTGATGCTGATCACTTTAGCATCTGCTTTGGAGTATGTACTGCATTGTCCAGTACCCAGAGTCCTCATGTAACACCTTTAGAAAGGAAAATCAACTGAAAAGGTATTTGTCTTAAAATGCCATAAATAACCAACCAAACAAAAAAAAAAAAACACACACTAAAAATAACTTTCAATAAGAGATGCAGACATGAACAAACAGCATTACATTTTTAACAGGACAAACATGCAGCTCCCTTGATCTTTCTCCAGTTAAAACCAGAACTAGAGCACTCTGTGCCCCAAGTTACAGAGCTTAAGGGACCATTTGGAATGCATGGGAACTGTAAGGAAAATAAAACACGGGCATCCAAAGATACCCAATCAAGCTGTAAAATACTGGAGCTTAAAATTTAAGGACTTATTATTTAGACAGGCTGCTGATATAGGGCTATTTAAACCATCCCACATGTCCAGTGAGCCTGTTCGGCACCAACATGTGCCTCAGCAGCTCTGCTCAGCGCCACGGTCCCACAGGATGCCCTGAAGAGGCGATGAAGGAACAGCCACGAAGGTTGAACCTCCACCTGCCAAACCATTTATTCACCAAAAACCAGCACATGCAGTGAGGGACTGGGAATTCATCCATGTGAGTAACGGCATCAACCACTCAGCACTTCTATGCTAAAAGCAACTATTCCAGAATGAAATAAATTATTAGTTACAAGATATACTGGCCTATTCTAATTATATAAAACCAGGGAACTCCAAAAGTCTGCTGGGCTCCATTTCTGACACTTGCTGCCACCTACCTTCACCTTTTCTTACCTTAATTCTCTTATCTATAGAAAGAGGTTAAAAAAAAAGTGTTGCCTTGAGGTCCCTATTTATGAGCTGCTGTATTAGAGCTGGGTATTAAATAAAACGTAACAGCACCTAACCCATTTCTTAAGGAAGATTCCAGTTCACCTAGGATTTTAGAAGGAGTAATCCCAGATAAATCGCATCTTTTCTCTATTTCTGTAACACGATGTTTTTCACCCTGTTCTTCCACTGTGAAAGCTCTCAAGTAAATTTTACTCTTCACCTCTTTTACTTCCTGAAGTATAATGTCAGTTGTCTTTCAGCATTCAGAAACCAACCTGATCTCCTGGGCTTTATGTACCAGAATTTGGAGTGATAAATGCTTCTGCCTTGCCCCCAGGAATTTCACATGCTTGTCTTTAGGGTTTATAGGGATGAATGACTGAAAGAAATAATACATTTTTCTTTCCAGCTTTGCATTGTATGCTTGCATAAAAAGATTCTAAAATAAAAGGGACATTGATAGCAGCAATACTTCTCAATAAAAGAGCTGCTCATAGGAATTATATACCTGATGATACAGCTTCAAATAAGGACATAAATTATGTGATATTACTTCATTCGATTCTTTGGGGAACGTTTAAGTTTAGAGAGAAGCACAGTACAGGTTTTTGCTACTGAGAAATGTCTTTCATCGCAATCTACAGCATATTCTCTCAAATAAATGAACTTCATTATAAATTGCCTTAGCATAAATATACCACACCCCATCATCTCACACAGGTCCAGTGTGGGATTCACTGCAAGAACTTATTGCTTCTATTAGAAAGGCTGTGAAGAAGCAGACTTTAGAATTAAATTTTGGGTGATATACACAGCAGCTCTTTTTGCTAAGATTACAGGGAGTTTCTGCCTCTTCCAGCAGTTCTTTCAGCCTCATTCTATTACCTCAGACCTTTCACGTGACCCGATTTTAGGCAGATGAGGAATCAAAACAGGTACAAGTATTTGAGCAAGTATTCCCCTGCTTTTCCAACTCCAGATATTTTTATTCCAGTAAAATCTACTTCATTTCTACCTCCTTCCCTACCCACCACCCAGCCCATACCATTGACTTCAACAATCAAATGAATGAGGGTCTGTTCTCAAGCTGGAAATTGAGAAATAATACATTAACAGCCACTTCTTCTAGGGAGGGCATCTTCTAGGGAAGGCATCACCACCTATGCTATTCAACATCATAATTCAAACATCCTGAATGATGCATTAGCTCCGTTAATTTCTAGGTTTCATACATATATTAAATTTTCGAGCTGTTTTTCACCATCATGTTAATCTCCATTTATTTGGCTTTTTATTCTTCTTCTTTTAAATATATGCATCATTCCATGGAAGAAAATTCTCTCTATATTACAGACCTAGAACATGCCTAATCTACTATCTTGCATCCCATTTTGACTTACTTATTTATACCAAAACTTGATCTATTGAAATATCTCATAGTTGCAGTGATCCCACTTTATGGAAATAACCATTCAGGCTTTGAGACTGAGCTTTGATGAGTGTTTGATTGATGACCCTCCTGACCTTGCAATATGCATCCTTATCCAATAATCCGGTACCTGAAAATTAGCATCTCCTGGATTTTTCACACCAGAACTGCCATATATACTCTGTGCAAGATCCACTACTACCAAAACTGCATAACTGTTGTATAGTTACACAGATATGTATGGCAATATACGTCAAGTTACACTCTTACAGTCAGAATAAAGTACTCAAGTCCTTGCTGAAAGCAACATATGGTGTTTTTCTCACACATTCCACCCAAGTATAGAACAGATACATATGGAAAAAAAAAAAATATCAATTCTCATTTTTCAGAAACTTTACACATGGAAAGCTAAAGAACATAGTGTGTTGTGATGGATGCACACAGAGGCTCCTTTTCTGTTGGAATGCACATCTTGGGGAGAAAAGAATGGAATAGGAAAATCATTTAGTTAAACTGCCTTTATTCTAGTTTCTATGTGTGATGACTAACAACAGCATGCATCACTGCAGCAGCCATATTTAGAGAGACATGCATTGCTTCTGCTGAATATATTGTGAGTGTAAGTGTGTGTTTCCCAAAGCTCTGCTGAACAAATTAAAATTTTAATTAATATTCTTTTTCATTATTCCCTTCCTATCCCTCCCTCCCCCTGCCACGGATTATGGACCTGAAAGTAAAGCAGTACAGTAGCAATTTTAGTGCATGCCAAACAAAGTGAACTGGTTAACACAGCAGCCAGACTCACTGTCACATCAGTGACCAGTTTTAAAATTGATGATTAAACAAACGTGCCTGACCTCACTTGAGAGGTTTCATAACCAGAGGAAGCAATAGCTTCATAACCCTATTAGGTGTTAACATTTAAGAATCGTATGCATAAGATTAAAGTAATAGTGATTGATTGCAGTTGAAATTTTCCAGTACACCCAGATGAGCAGCCTTTCGAATTGCCGGGAAAATAATGAAGTCTCTCCTTCATTTAAGGAATAATCTCCTGGCTGCTGCAGGTCAGCAGTTCTGGTTGAGGAGAATCAGCAAGACTAAGGAGTTGATGTGTCAACATACATGAAGAAACATTAGTTCTTTCTAGGATGAATAGACCTCAGGTGGACAGTGCACGTGCATACAATGGATTACATTGTTATTTTGTCTGATAATGTAACGCTATCAAAAAAAAGAGATAAATTCACAATTAACATGTCTGAACATGTGTATTATTTTAGTGTTTTTCCTTTAAAATCACCCCCCCAAATCAAAACCTATAACATTAATAGGAACCAGTCCACTGTGGCAGAAAGGAGAGCTGATTCTCAAATACTTCCTATGGAAACTGCCTGTTCCTCTGCAAGTGCAATGTAATTTGAAAATATTAGTTCTGTACTCTCTTTTTAGAGTTTACTGGTGTTTTTTGTCATTTTGCACTTCTACAAAAGCTACACTCCCCTATTTCCTGGGAAATTTTGATTAACTAGCTCTTAGAAGAAGTCATGCTTCAAAGGAGCATCATGTTTATACAAATAGTTTTGGTTTTAGTTCTTTCTATTGGAAACTGGATTTTGTTGCATTTAAGTTAATCTGGGGCTTTGCTTGTTCCTTTAATAACTACAGTGCTAGAGTTTTCTTCAAAGGGTGATAAAACTATTGAAGCCTGTTAGAAGTCCCACTAATACTGCAACCGTGTTTTTTTCAAAGATGTTGTTGTGATCCAGCTGCCTGCAATGGAGACAGCGTGCAATGCCTTTTTGGAGCTCTTAATGGCATCTGAAATCAAGCATATCACACTGTTTTCATGAGAAGTATGCACAGAAACAGTCAAAATCAAAAGTCTTCTGTAGTCAGTTGATCTTCCCATGATATTTAACTTTAGGATTGTCATTAAGTTACCAAAAATGTATCCAGTAGAGGGAACATATAAAATATCCATGAACTAGGGCCTCCATCAAAGATTTCTCTTAGCCTTTGAATTACATTAGGGGAATGGCAGATATCTGACAAAACTGAGACTTGTCACGTTCCTTGGAATAACGTACCAACTCCTTCATCACTTTTAAACTGAAGAGACTTGAGAATCACAAATCAATCTCCTCAATTCAAAGGAGCAACATTCACCAATACACAGATCAATACTCCTTTCATTACCCAACTTGCTCCTCTCAACAGCAATTAGTCAAGATCCCCACGTCTACCCTACAACAGCATCCCAATTAGGGATGCCGAGCAAAGCTGTCTCTTGCTCCTGGAGGGGTTTAAATCCAAAAACACAAGATAGGGTGAAATATTTCATCAAATGCAGGTGGGAAGAGTAACATGGATAATATTGCAGTAGTTAAAGATTACTCTTTGATACCATTTATATATCAGACTTCAATTATGAGGTCCCGGCTCACTGAAGTGCCCATTACTCTCATTGCATCAGTGTCACACCCTGGTTCCCCGCATAAAATCGCAGCAGAATTATACCGTGTTTAGTAGTAAATGGAAGATTAAGCAAGGTACTTCACTTTGTGTGAATAAGTGCGGGTTGAGGGGTGAGGAGCATTTGCTTTATTTGAGGCTGGGGATTCCCCCATCTCTTTTTATGATTATTTTTTCCTTTCTTTCTTCCCAGTGACAGAAAGCACCATCTGAAGAAGGAGCATCAGAGGACAAGGTACTCAGCCAGCAGTGCTGCCCAAAGAGTCAGCGACAGCATCTGCTCGAGTTTTAAGTGCCCAGAACAGCACTAGGATTTTTTTTTTTTGAGTAAATGTTGAACAAGCAGCAGCTCCCCCTTGAACTAAGACAGAACAGGTTTGCACTTGCCCCTGGAGACAAGGAGGGAACTTGGCTGCTGCAAGTCAAACCTTCCTAAGCACTGGTTTTGTTTCTGCTTATGCATTTAATTCTAAATATGTGCATACGCTGCCACCGATACCTCTTGATTGTGGTTCAGGGAACACATTTGGTAACAGTCACTTGGAATATTGAACAAAAATCAGGTTTTGCTGTCATTTGATAGGCATTTTGTATCTGTAGTGTCTACATTTAAAATAAATAATATTTTTTTAAAAAAGTCAAAGCACTCATGTTTTAACAGCAAACATTCACTGCTGCCTGTGTCATTTATCCAAATGAGAACTGTCGGTCTGACGCCCATCACCTGTACCCATTCCCTGCTGTCTGCCCATTCAGCGTTTGCCACAGACATCTCCTCGGAGTTAATTGTCTGCTCAGCTTTTGTGTCCCTTTCACCCAGGTTTTCTCCAAGTGAACTGCCTGTCATTGCTCAGTTGCTTCTGCGTCTCCACAAATTAACTCAGCGCTTGGCATCAGCATCTCCGAGCTCCAGCCAAGGCTGGAGCACATTCCTGCACACAGCATGCCATCTAGTGATGGAAAAAGTGAAAGCACAGCCTCAGAACCTTCTGAAATGTTTCCAGACTTCTTTCAGCTTTCCTCTCGACAAAGAGTCCAAAGGAAACATTCAGGGGCCCAATAAAATATTTAGTCGTTTTCCTACATATTGACCCTATAAATAAGAGCAGCACACCAAGGACATGCAGCATCTCCTCTAGGCAGAGTACTGTAGTTATTAAAAATGGATGGCAAAGACGTAAATGCATGCAGGGAAAAAAAATAAACCAAAACTAAACTCGTGACAATTATTTTCTTGTCTATCATCCTAATGAAATTTAATGACAAACATAACAAAACACTGGAGGCCACCCTTAGGTTTTGTGCTTTGCACACAACACGACGCAGCCAGCACAGCATCAGTAGCAATTGCGCTCCTGAAGAGCACTGGAAGATGAAGTAAGTGGGAAAACAAGTCTCCTAGAGGACATCAACGTGATGTGGATACATGCATTTTAATTCTTATATAGCTGACAATTCCTATAAGTCACACACAGTAGCCAGCACTTTCCATTTTTTGCAGAAAATTGCAGTATTCCAAAGCACCGAGATGTTTGCAACCCATCCCATGTCCAACAAACCCCACCGGTGGTTCAGACAGTCCAGGTTAGTCTTTAACAGCAGGCTAAACTAATCTGTTTTTTCTTGTGTATCACCAAGGACCAGGTCTTTCATATAGCAAGGAATGATGTCCTGGATGAGTCTAAGGAATAGCCCTAAACCAAGCTGGAAATTTTCAGCTGGGAAATGTTTTTTTTTAAACTGATTCAACCTAAACGACTTCAGGCTCAAACAGCAAGAAGAATATAACCATAAAGCTTTAGGAAGCTTCTAATCACAACTTTCACATGTACTATTATCAACAGAAAATATGGTGTGGGTTTTGTTTTTCCCTTTGAACAATCTATACGCTGAAGAAATTCTACCATAGAAACAGACTGTCATTATTAAAAGTGTCATAGCAACTAATAACCAAGCAGCAGCCTATTAATAGCCACATCACCAGAGAGAAGCCTTAGAGGAGAAGTACCAAAAAACAGAAAAGTATAAACTTCCACATTAGTTAACGTCTAATTAACACTCCCCAAAGGAGCATATGCAGGAAGAAGGGGGGAGAAGCTTTAGTTACTTGAGTTCTGCACACCAAGCTCTCCCGACTCCATTGCATTGGCTGAGTATCAAAAAAAACCCACAAAAATTCGCATATTATCAGCATTTTACCACCATGATACAAATTCCAGAAACCACAGGTTGCTGCTTAGATGCCCTGGTATTCCAGGTCACCAAAGCCCAAGTCCCTACAGCAGCCCAGAGCAGAACAAACCTCCCCCTGCCCCTAAGAGGAGTTTCCCTGCAAATCATCTGAACTCCCTACGATATTTGAGGCTAATGAACGGAAACATAATCTCTTCCCATACAAAGAAAAACCCACTGATTACTGAGGCTGTGTGCAAGGTAAGGTCAAGCCCAAAAGTGGAATTAACCCAAAACAAATTTACACAGAGACATGGGTCTCACACTCATATATTGTAAACTGTTGCAGCACAGCTCACATCCCACACCACTGAATTCCACACCAAAACATTCATTGACTGCAGCAGGTTCAGGCTGAAACCCCTAACACCAAAGCACAGGGACTCGTTTTTTATCATTAACAGCTTTGCCTGAACGCCCCCAAGCCCAAGTTTTACATTTAAGCCAGACTTCCAACCTTCTTTTTCTTTTTTCCAAAATAATAAATTTAATTTGATAACTTAATTGCCAAAACACACTTCATTAACCAGAGTACCCAGCAAGAAACTCTTTGTCCCAAGACACCTGTGCCAAAATGCCGTTTAAAATATCAATTCTGCTTATTTTTAACACCTTAAAGAGCACCTAATACATTACCAAAGGGTACTGGTATCAAAACATGGGAAAAACGCTTCTAAATACAAATAAACGAAAGAAGCCATAACAATCATTACCTTAAACAGCGTGACTACTGCAACCCAGCACACCTCCAGAACCGAAAGCAAACGCCTTTGTCCTCCCCCTACTTAATCCTTAGCCTAAAGTTAAACCCAGCTGACCCTAATGACTGGCCCTCCCCCTCTGGCCCTTAAAGCCACACCAGGGCTGGTTTAGCACAGCATTCCTCGTGGTGTCTCTTTTCTTGCACGTTGGCATAATTTTTCTTACATTTTTGGAAACTTCAGGTGTTCCAAACAAAAGTAAATCCCATGCATGCACCAAAACAGTTTCACTTTCCAGGAGGGACAAAGGGGCAGCATCTTAGTGGATGCAACTTGTGTCTATTTTTGCACAGTTTTGAGTAGGTGGCCAGAGAAAAGAAAATTCCAGCAGAAATAACAATAATAAAGATAATAATATATTCTCGATCATTCCTCCAAGGTATTGCTTGAGGCCTCCGTGAGGTTACTTGCACTAAGATGAAGTTGGAAATTTCACAAAGGATCATCTTATTTCTCCACTGTAATCTTTTCAGTGTAAGGTGATGTTGTAAAATAGAGGTGAATCATAACACTTTCTCACATTGAATGATAATCACCTAAAAACTTGGGTTCAAATAGTGTGGACAGAGAAACAGGCAAATGTTGTACAACCTACAGACTCCCTGATCAATTTGCCAATCCCTCACCTATCAAACTTTTAGTATGCTCTAAAAAGCTGGAACTGGATGTGTGTCTGCATTTTAACCGGTGTTTTTCACCCCCTAGAGAACAACTATTTCAGTATTTACCTGCTGACAGCAAAGCATTTCTTTAAACATAAACCTTTCAGAATTTAAAAGACTAGGCTGGAGCTATCCTGGTTTATATCACACCATAGTTTCGCTCAAAAACCCCAACTTTTCAATAAAATGCCCAACCGAATCTTCCACAAAAGTTGGAGGTTGGCAGATATGGAGATGCTGACGTGGAGATTAATGCTTCTAAGACTTGTCTCTTGTTTTATTAATAAATCCTCATTGGAAATAGAGTCCATTCTAGTTCGTAAAAATCTGAGGCTCAGTGGATAATGGTGCCACGAAGTAGTTACTAAAAAGCTGCGTTGTTCTATAATATCTATATGTTTTTAATAATTTACGCTAAGAGTTTTTTTACTATGATATTTTTATAGCCTATTCAGAATCTATACTTGCTCTTTTTCAAGTTTATATGCTTTTAAGCAAATTTCTCTATGAAACATTAATGTATGATCACGTAGCTCTCCTCTGGCCAGAATTAAAGTAAATTTAGATTTAATGTGAGGGGTTTTTTTCTTTTTCCCCTAATAACCACTTTTTTATTCAACAAGATGGCTATTTCTAAGCTGCTGAGATCATGTATGAAAAATCCCAGGTCAATAACACTGCCAAACACTGTTCCCTTCTCCCAGTTTTCCAGCAATTAACTCTGAAAAATTCACGCTGCATCTTACCCTCATTCACTATCAGATGTTCAACTGACAATTTTTCTGTTTATTTGATCAAATATAATCCAGAGCAGATTTTTAGGGGGGCTTTACATGCCAATTTTTATTACATGCCAATTTTTATTACATGCTGAGTAGCTTAGCCACCTCATTTTTAGTTTTCTTTGTAATACCATCCAGCCCTCTTGAACTGCTGAAATTTTAGTGAAGAAATTACTGTCAGTCAGTTGATGCCTCTGTCTTTCAAGGAACTTTATTTTTATTAATCACCTGTAATGTCTCATGGACAATTACCTCACCTGCTTTACACAACTGGATTTCAACAGACAATTAGGTGGTAGTAAAGCCTGCACCAATTAGAAATATCAGCCACCTGCGACGAGATGACTGCTGATCGCATAAGAAGTTTTTGAACAGTATCATCCAAGGAGAGCTCAACATGGTCAGTAGGTCAGAGAGGTTCTCCTGCCCCTCTGCTCTGCCCTGATGAGACCTCACCTGGAATATTGTGTCCAGTGGTGGCCCCTCAGTTCCAGCAGGACAGGGAACTGCTGGAGAGAGTCCAGCGCAGCCACCAAGATGCTGAAGGGAGTGGAGCATCTCCCGTGTGAGGAAAGGCTGAGGGAGCTGGGGCTCTGGAGCTGGACAAGAGGAGACTGAGGGGTGACCTCATTAATGTTTACAGATATATAAAGGGGGAGTGTCATGAGGATGGAGCCAGGCTCTCTCTCGGTGACAACCAATGATAGGACAAGGGGTTAGGGGTTCAAATTGAAACACAAGAGGTTCCACTTAAATTTGAGCAGAAACTTCTTCCCAGTGAGGGTGCCAGAGCCTGGCCCAGGCTGCCCAGGGAGGTTGTGGAGTCTCCTTCTCTGCAGACATTCAAAATGTGCCTGGACACCTTCCTGTGTAACCTCATCTGGGTGTTCCTGCTCCATGGGGGGATTGCACTGGATGAGCTTTCCAGGGCCCTTCCAACCCCTGACATTCTGGGATTCTGTGTGATTCTGTGGATTTGGGGCAACATACCTTTTCTTTGTTCAGTGTTTTAATGAAGGTCTTTATTTGGACAAGCTGTGGGAATTGTGTCCAGTGCGTTTTTCTGAGAAAGTCTTTGAAACCCTCAAATTGTAACACCAGGTAGCCCCAAAAATATTTAGCCTTTGGATGAGTCCACCAGTAGCATAAATGGAGAAGGAAATTTCTGCTCTTCATTAGAAGCAAAGATCAGTCTGCAACAAATGTACAGAAACTTTAGCAAATATTTTTTAAAACAGCAGCTTTCTTACTTTTCAAAGAAAAGCAAAAATGAGTTTAAAAAAAGGAAACCTGGACAAGAAAGCCATGGGAAAGGGCAAACTGCTAATATACAATTCCAAATGTACCATACATGGTGAACTATTAATTATACCCGATTCCACTAACAGATCTCATTGAAGAAAACCACCTTGATAAGATTAAAATAGCCTTACAGTGGTTAGAAATAAATGCCAACATGCACTTAAATAATTTCTCTTTTCCCAAACTGTTTTTCTTTGCAGCTTCGAACAAAAGAGGATGGAGGTGCTGAGAAGGAAAAACCAAGAAAATAAAGTTTCTCCCTTTTGAGAAATGTCTTTCAAAGCATCCCTGTTGCTTTCATTCTAATTAGACCATAATTCAAACAGTCACTGTCATGACAATAGATTTATTTTTATTGCTACCTAAAATTGTGCGTGACTTTTTTTTTTCCTGTGGATGCCTGGGGGGAAGATCAGAAAGGTGGAGAATTCAGCATAGAACAGTATTTCCAGCATTCCAAAATTTGTGCAACCTTGGTCCTGAAATTGAAGTTAAATCTGACTTGATCATAAGGTTTGACCAAATGCCCTTTGAACCAAAGTTAGTCCCAGTGTCTAGGAGTAGTTGCCAGTGTCTTGTCATTAAGACTAGAACCGGTTTGTTATTTTTTTTTGTTGTTGTTGGATTTATTGTGGGTTGGTTGGTTGTTTTTTTGTGGTGGTTTTTGAGGGGGTTTTTTGCCTTTTTTTTTTTTTTAATTAGCATTACTATGACTGCCATAATGAGACGGTTTAACAAATTAAACCAAATTCCATACTCCAACCCTTATTCTTCCAAGTTCATGTTTTGATGCTGCCCCAGCACCTTGAGGTGAGGGAACTGTAGCAAGTCAAAGATTACCACAATCATTATAACCTTTACACAAAAGCAGTATATCGAAGTGTAAACTGTGCCTCTGCCAAGTAAATGTTAATGAGTAGTATCTGGAAAGGTTAAATATAAATACATGTAATTACAGCTTGCTAGTGACAAGAAATTATTAGTTTCTTTCTTCCTCAGAAGGCATTGCTCCAAAACACTAAACTGAAATAAAAGTATATGTATCTAATCCTGCAATCACAATAGCACTTGGAGAGCTGCAATTATATCAATCAGTCAGGAATAAGTTGAATACATATCACTGCAAATGCCCTCAGTCGGTTCTGTATTCCCCTGTTCCAAATAAATGTATAGAGATTAGTCAGAAATCTGCTCTGAAAACAGGAATTTAAAAATTGCATTGAGAAATCAGCTCATTTATATTTTAGAAACATAAATTCACAATTGTGGTTGAAAAAACCTACAAATCAAGCACAAAGAGTAAATCTCCATTTTCATTCATAGGTGGAACGGAAAAATGTATTTGCTAAAGAAATTATTTAAATGCTCTATATTGGCTTTTGATGGGTCGGGGAAAATTATTTTCTTCCCCTGAAGGAAAAAAATGAATTTGTTACTAACTGCCCTAAAAACAGAGCCATTCCAAGATGACATTTGCAATTAAAAAGAGGAAATATTTAATGGGAGTTTGTGAATACTTTGCAATGGCAAAATTGCTTTTAGCCTTTAGAATATTTCATATTTATTATAATTTGCTTAAACTACGCATGTCTTTATATGACAAGTAAAGTGAACGCTGTTGCTCTATGCAACAGGGATGAACTGGCCAAAGGAATGTTTAACGACGGTTGGCAGCTAATTGAAGGAATGAGGATTCCACCCAACCACTCCAGTCCATGCGCAGATGCCTACCAACACCTTTGGGTATCTCCAAACACATCCACACCATCTATTCCAGTTTAAAATGAAAATATGGTTTACCACGTACTTTTTAAAAGACAAATCTTGGGATTTTTGTTTGCAGTGCATGTCGATTGTTCCTGTTAGAATTATCTCTCCATGCACAACAGTTTAAATGAAAACTTAAAAATTACAATAGTTTCAGCCCTGAACAGCTGCCAAGTTGTGTTCAGATGCAGACTTCTACAGCCTAGCAGCCTAAAGATTATTTTAGCACCGCGTATTCATTCCCTCTGTTTAAAATTTGATCATTCTTACCAAAAGGATATACTTTTTTCTTACACAGAATCATTTTGGTTGGAAAAGACCTTTAAGATCATCGAGTCTAACCGTTAACCCAACACTGTCAAACCCACCTTTAAACCAGGTCCCTAAGAACAAGGTTCACAAGGGGTACAGGATAAATTTCAATCAAGTATATTGGAAATACTAGTGCAGTACTGGTTTGTCTGAATGTTTTATTCATATTATAGAAGGGATTTTTTTGGTAAAAAAATATAATTAATGTATTTTTATGTTTCTACAGTTTTTACATTTGCTTTGTCACAACAGTCCATCAGCTTCAACTGAAGCAAACAGGGCATGAAATGGGGCAAAGTCCAACCACTGCAAATCTATTTAAAACTTGAGTAAATCTAAATAAGAGATGGAAAAAAATGAATTTATTTCATAACTTCTGCTCACCAGAATATGAGCTAGTTAATCAGAAACATGAAACCAGTAGAAATGCATCCTGCTTTGTCCATATGGTAGTGATTGATTTATGGTTTGTTTTGGTTGGTTGGTTGTGGTTTTTGCTTTGTTTTGTTTCTTCCTAAAGTGGCAGCAAACATGTGAAACCCCACTAGTATTTTTTCCTTTCTTTCCTCCTCTTCTTTTCTATTTCAGTAACACAGTAAATCTTTGTCAATGACGTTTATTTAACTACATGTGTTCTGATTAACTATCTAATGGTTTTAAGAGATGAAATCCATTAATTCTGATTACAGGGTCTTAAAGTAGGCACTAAAATTCTGATAGCATTGCCTTAACAAAACAAAGGTGGTTGTAGTAACTATTAAGGTGAGCAAAGTATTTACTACAGTGTTGCAATGAAAGAAGCTCAGCCCTAGTGCGGGACACCCAAGGGTGGCAGAGGTGTCTTGTCTCATGTCCTCTCCCACATCAACACTCCTCTACCTATATACAATTAAAAAAAAAAAAAACTAAAGTAAAATAAAATAAAAGTATGTCAGGCCAGTAATAAAAGACGATTTATATTTTGACCTTTTAGTAGCAGATAACCTGTTTATAGTGAAATGAATCTCCAGTCTGAGTGTAGTGGGGCAAGAAATAGGTTTCTTGTGCTGGTATTCAGGACCTCACATGTTTTTCTTCCCAGATTGAAATTAAAAAATAAATCTATCAATCTATTGAAAAATTATAATCTATAAACAGACTTATACAAAGTCTGGTAAAATATTTTCTTCCACTATCTTCAAAATTGATTCAGTGTTGAGTTTTTTGTTTTTCAGCTTCATTGATACGTAATAACTGAAATACAAAACAAAAGTTGCTTCAAACTAAGAAAACTAAAGTTTTCACATAAGACAAATCAAAAGAATCATTAAGATAAATTTTAAAAATTTTCCAAAACTACTTCTTTTTCTTAACATGAACATTGGGTCAGATTTGACCTTTATGTTACTCGTAAAGAATAGCCACAATTGTTATTGAGAGCCCAAGAGCAGACCAGGAGCTGTTGCCCTTTTAAATAACTACTCTACATTTTCCCATTAGACAAGAGCGTCCACACACCCTCCATCGATCTCCACACCAGCACATCTCTGGAGCGCAGCTCCTACCCAACAGCTGACAGATGCTATGAGAGGGTTCCGAACATCGCGCAGACGCCAGACGTGATGCTCTGCCTTCCAGATCTGCAACCCAAAGCCAAGCAACGGGTAAAGACCTCATTGGATCCTAAAATATGCACCATTTTCATGATAATGGATGAGTCAGATGCTTAAAATGTTAACCGAGTTACAGTATTTATATAATTTCTATCATGATTTTGCATTGTGCATAACACTAGCAGTAATTTGCAAGGTCACAATATATTTCTTTAAAACATTTCTTATTCTAAAGCCTGTTTAAGTTTTCTGCTTTAAAACTGTAATTAAAACTTTCAGGGAAATCCTTTCTTACTGTCTTTATATTATTCAATCCCTCCTCTCACACCTCAGTTGCCTACACCATATCTCACCTAAAAACCTGAAATACCCATTTGTCTCCTACACCTGACACAGCAAATCTGGAAGACACACCCAACTTGTACATGTCCTATGCCAACCGACGCATCAATAAGTATTCTCTTTCTTATGGTGTGCCCATGTTTAGTCCCAAGCTTTTATACTTTTTCATTCATTTGATCAAACAAGTGGCCAACCAATTTCCATTGGAGAGCTCGTTTGTGTAACAAAATCATGGATATACAGCAAAAAGGTGTTGGTAGAGAGAATCCTGCATGAGATGTGGCTCACTGGAGAGCGATGAGATGGGAACAGCAAGCAACAGGAGCTCTTGCTACCTGATCTAATATAGGTTTTTTAGAGACTCCTTTATAATTCAACTCTTATTGCAAATAAAAGTGTCAACAGTATATGCTAATTAGTTTTTCTATCAATGGTTTCCATCATTTTCATGAAGCTTTCTCTCCTATGAGTAATAGAAAAATAATAGATTAAAATCCATTTTTTAATGGACTTTTCTCTCTCAAAATTACTTTGTTAATGTGTTATTTTGAAGACTGGGGAACAGCTTAATGTTTTTCTGAAAAATTTCGCTTACCAAAGAATGTACTGCTGAGGATTAAATTCAGCCCATTTAATTTTGTGGACATGACTAAAGGCTGAATAGTCCCATGGGGGACGTTTCTCCGTTCTCTTCACTTTATGTTGGGCTTTGTACCCTGATGTTGCATAGCACACATTGCTGACATTCCTCATGAAGCTGAGGATACATGGAACAACTTGTTAAGTCAGTAAGATGCCAGGGCTCCTTTCAAATTATTTAAGTGTGATCTGATCCCTTTAAGTCTAAACCCATTGCTCAGCTTCTACTCCAAACCAAACATTTCTCTCTCCAAAAAGTAAGAGTATGAAAAACCACTCCACACACAAACACACACTAAAAAACAAGGTAAAGGCAGTTATTTATTTCAGTTCTTACAAAGTATGTTTGTAAAAAATGTTTCCCCCCCTAACTGTTCTTTGTATGGCCCTGGTAATTGAATTAAAGCAAAGTTCTCCAAAATAAATGAATTTAGTGTACCAGATGGCCATCTAAAATAGCATGTATTTTAGCTTCCTGTGTAGCAGCCAAGTTGATTTAAATCAGCTAGAAGAGAGAGGGGTGCTTTAATCAGGTCAGCTGACAGTTATTAGATCAAACCTGATTGAAATTCAGAAATTCCTTGAGAATAAATCTGCTGCAAATCCAACAGTTTCCTCCCATGAGGACCCAAAGGATAAAACTTTTAGACATTAAAATTATTCTGGTCTGGGGAATAAGATTTAGTAGATCTTGTCAGGCTTTTATTTTACAGTTTAGCCTCCTCTGTGACTTTGGTTTAGTGGAAAAGGTACCACATAAAACCAAGCACCACGGAACAAGCAGAAGATAGAAAAGGTCCAATTCTTGGCTGCCTTACATCGCTCTTTTACAACTGCTCAAACTAGACATAAAATACTACAAAGTGAGAAAAGCTGCATTTTAGACTTGGCTTGCACAGTTGTAAATGAAAACAAAGCTGAAAAGGGAGAATTTGTGCAGCAAATAGGATGTATTTCCTTCTTGAGATGGAGCTACCTGTGTTATCATGAATTTTAACTATTATTTTCATAAAAATCTGTTTGCTAAGTATAGAGTCAAGTTACAGGTGTGTTCATTGTGCCATTTGAGATGCTGCTGTCAGTGTGGCTTAATTCTGATATTCTTCATGGCTTTGAACCGTGGAACAACAGCTGGGCTTTATCCTCCAGGTAGGGGATGAAATCTCTACACTGCTCTCTCTTATTTTGCAGATGTTGTGCACAAAGCTGGTTCAAAAATAGATTTCTCCAGCCTGTGTGATAATTCCAAAACTTTAATATTAATTTTCATCTCAAAATTGAGATGAAAAGCTATACTTCAATAATATTTTGGGGAAAACATATTCAGGAAGGAGATCAATTTGGAAAGAAGGGATGTTTTTCCAATCAAAAATGGGACGTTTATACATTTTCCTTATTAAAGAACAACAAGCAAACTCAGACCTGAGACCATTCAGAAAACCCGAGACTCTTAACTTGGTGTCCCGCAGTCCAGAAAGAACCTTTGTCTCTGTCCCAGCACCTTCTAGAAGCTCCATCACCAGGACATATTTGTCCTTCCTATTCCTCTAAGTTTCTAAGTTTTAATTTTGCCTGGGAAACCTGGAACAAGTCGACCTGCCTAGGAGCCAGGATTCAAAAGGATGGTGATAATTATCACCACCTTATCCCTCTGCTTTTTCCTTCATCAAATCTTGTTCTCAGTACGGCATGGAATGTCCCTGTGGTATGTACAGCTAAAACTCAGGAATCATGAGAAGCCACCAGGAACTGCCAGACTATGGATCAAATTTTATCCATCTTGTTCTTCTAGTCCCATACAAGACAGAAAATACATGCAGTGATTCTTAAAAGACTTATCTAGTAACAGTATTTAAAAAAAAAAAAAAATCAGTTTTTACCTTTATTTCATTGAATCATAGAACATTTCAATTTGGAAGGGACAAAAAAGGATTATCGAGTCCAACTCCTGTGTGTTTGTATATATGATATATGGTACACTTGTCTTAGAGTAAGCTGGTAGAAAATACAGCGAGGCTGCAATAGATTCATTTATTAGCATCGGAGATAAATCTATAATTTCTCTTAAGGCAGATTAGACTAAAAAAAAAAGTTGCTTACATTTCAATTGGCTTACCCTTATTAAAAATACTTTCACAGGATAAGCTTCTGTTGCAGACTGCCATTAAACCACAGACAGAAAAGAGAAAAATACATGAAACTGTGGTGTGTGGAATTGATTAGTAGCAGACTTTCCTCTTCTCTTTTTTTTCTATGAGAAAGTGTACCCACCATTCTTTAAGGTCATCCCACCCCTTCTTGCCCTGCATGGCTGTACTGCGCTGTGCTTAAATAAACTATGAAGTTGGGGTATAAGCAGAGGGTGTATCTGTGGATGAGGATGTTAGGGTCCTACTCTGCACCAAATACCCCAAAAATCTGAGGATGGACCACGCGAAAACCATGCACCAGTGAGCGGCAATTCTGCTTTTGTGTGGTGCAAATGTGAAACATTTAAACAAGCCCCAGCTCATTGGAAAGCCCAACATTTTTCTCTCCAAGTTGTCTTCAAGTTAAGTGTTGCTATTATGTGCAAAGTTGCTGTAGCAGGAGCAAGAGCCCAAGTACTCCTTTATGTTTTTATCTATTTACTTCTTTTCCCATTTTTAGCTGCACTTGTACTTGTGATTTGTAATGTTCCAGCCACTTGTCAGTCAAAGGGAGCTGAGAGCTGCAGCACAAAACAGCATCTTGCAGAATCAAATGCTTCAAGTGGGTCCTAATCATTAGACTACATTGAACTTCAGACTATTCATATGCAGAAAAGATTACGAAAATCAAAGCTTTGTGTAGCATTGCTTAAATAATGTCATAAACAGCCACAATTATTGGGCTGTTGTTTCTAAGAATAAGCTCAGTCTGCTTAGAAATGCAGGGAACAGGCACAATAACTTTACTTATTGGGTATCTTGGAAATGGCATCTCTGATGCAACTTTTTTTTTAGACGGCTGAGAAAGCTGTTCCCAAGTCTTTGGGGGAAAACAAACAAACAAGACCAAAAAAACCCCAACCAAAACAACAACAACCACCACAAAGAATAATCTAGCAATGTTTGTACTGACATAAGTGACAAATACATATCCAGAAAAATTCAGGAAGTGTTTGTTGGTTTGTTTGTTTGTTGTTTTGTTTTGGGGGGTTTTTCCCCTAAATACTATCTCTAGATAACATGAATACAAATAAAATGAGTTAACAGACTATTTGTTACAATTGATATGCCTCTGTGTGAATGGGATTTCCAAGTACTAGAAAGTCCAATTTCAGGTTGACAGTGCTGGAATAACTAGAAATACCTTTTGGGCTGCTTAGCCTTATTCCCGAACACTCTAAAACTCTGTCCTATAATACCCTAACCAGCCACTTTTCCTGTAAAGGGTGAAAATTAAATCTAATTATATTCATCCTCCATAATGTACCATTTCTGTACTGGTCTTATTTAAGAAAAGTTCCAGAAAACGCGCAGAAAATAAATTTGCACGGCAATATCTGTGCTGAATATTATATATGTCCTACGCAGGAATAGATTCAGAGTGCAGAAGAGTAAGTAGGTTACTTAGACTGGCATATTGTAAGGTAGTTATAATTTATATGTATGATTGTTTCACACTCATGGTGATATTTAGGGATTAAGCCAGGACTACAGTTTTCAGGTTTATCTAGAGTGAAAGTCATGAACCTTTGAATTCCCCAAGACCAGAGTTTCAACCTGGTTTTAACAATGCCTGGACTAAGAGAAAAACAAAACAAAACAACACAGGAAAAAAGATCTACTTTGCCTCTGGTCCAGGAAGATATTTTAGCAAATATTTACTTTAATTTGGACATTCCAAGCACTGTTTAAGACATTTAAGTCTGTAAATTAGATCTAAGACAGCATTAGACTGATGGCAGCTCTACCCAAAGCTTCATTTCACTCAGTGAGTGAGCCTGAAGCTATTTCTGCTGAATGTTTTGGTTCTCCAGTTTGGTTTAGTAAGATTAAAATACTTAATAATAATAATAATAAGAGTATTCCCTCCCCACTCCTCCGAATTACAGAAAGTTTGCTAATGGCAGTATGAAGAGATCAAATTTGTTCACCACAGTGATGATTAGTTTGCGATAAAATGTTTGGGATATTTTGGTAATCCACTTTGTTTAGCAAATCTAATTAAATTAGTGCTCATTTATTTTTGACTATTTTCAATATCAAAAGTTGAAAACACCTAAAACAATCCCAAAACTCCAAAATATGAGCTTCATGCAACGGAAATGTCTGTTTCTACAGAGTAATTTTCTTTGATAGCTATAGAGCTTATTTTAGTTACTGTAAATTACATTCCTTACAGGGTATTTTCAATGTCAAGGATTTGCATACATACACATATATAAATATATCACTTATATAAAGAAATAAGACTAGCAGACATGTATCAACTTGACTTGTTCCTCCCCAAATGGTTGCTCACTTTTTCATACATTTTTTTTAAAAAAACAACACTTCTATTTTTCCTATAAGAGTTATAATTCATACATATTACAATGTAGAGAATCATCTTTCCTTATGGGTATAGGAGGGTATAGTACATTTCAGGTACTTTACAAAGAAACACAAGAAAAATATAGTCTTTACTGCCCTAGCTCTGATTTTTATATATTTTTAATATTTAGAACTTCCCTCAATTGCAACTACAGTGGGGTGGAGAGGGGAGATCTTGTTGCTCTATAGTAACAAATTAATTCATTTATCTGATACAGAGGGGGGACATAAATTTCTTTCATATTTACTATCCTTCTTGTAAAAAGGGATAGACTTTAACTTATTAAATGGTTTTAAAGTAAAAAGAGAAGTTGCTTTAAGTATTTTGTATCAAATGTAGGACCACGTGAAGTAACGTACAGTGGGTTTACCTGGCCTCACCACAGTAGAAAGTTCCTAAAATGTTCTGCTTTGTCTCTGAATAGGGGTTTCTATATTTCTATATTCCTTTTCATGGAAGCATTTATTTTCTTTTAATCAAAGAAATTTCAAGGTACAAATAAGAAGAAGACACACCTTTGCATTGCCCGATGGCTTAATAATATCATGCTTCATACCCTTTAATTTTATGTTCCACTTTCTGGAAAAATGAAAGTTAACATGAAAGATTCTTCCATCTCAAAATGTAATGATTTTGTTCCTTAAAAATACACAAGTAACCAGCTAAAGAAATCAATTGGTACTGGGGTCTAGAAATGATCAATGACATGCAGAAGCTATTCAAGCAGAAACAAAAAGAGAACAGTAGGATATCAGTGCACAAACTTAATTGCTTAGATTTCTTAAATTTCTGAAGTGAAAGGTAATGTATTAAGGAATCTAATTAGATATTGATTTAAATAAATTTAGCCTCCTAGTGACTAAGCAGTGTTTACTGAGGGTTCTGATGTAAATTAAAAGCAACAAGAAAAAAAAACAAACAAAAAAAATACAGAAACATTTTTGTGCCCCTTGTTACAAAAAGGCCGAAATAAATTAAAGTTTCATTAACACAGAAGTTGTATTCTTTAGAAACATGTTCTTATTGCACTGAGACCATCAGCAGGAAATAACTGGGTGTTGACATGGAGCCAGGGATGGTGAACACCCAGGTTGAAATGCAATTATCAATTCCGTGCTTCCGTAGTGTCAAACCCCCAAAACTTAACTATAGTTCCTTGAAACAATGGAAACAAACATAAAGAGCCCTGAAACAGGCACCCTGCTCCTCGTGCCCCACATGTCTCTGCCCACAGCTACTGCATCTGGTCACCCTTGGTGCACATCACCAGCACCAAGGCAATGGGGGTAAGTTATTGCCCTCTCCGTGGAGCCATGAGATCCCATATTGACTGATGAGTCCAGCTCTGGGATGTGAAAGGACGAGAGGCAGGGGCCACAAAGTCCTCGCTCTCATCATCTCCATCCCCTCCTTAACTAAGGTGATGATAATGATGTCAAATTTTGGAGTTAGACCTGCATTGGGTGGGGTCTTGGACTCAGCTACCCAAAATTTTCTTGGAAGGATTCTGTCCTTCCAGAGTAAAACTTACCAAGCAACTCAGTAAAAAGCAGGGCTGAACCCCTACTAATTAAATTTAAAAAAAATAAATGTATTTAAAATAACTTAGAAATAAATACAATTATAAAAATAAATAAAATAATAATATAGAGCAAACAACTTGAAAAAAATCCTTTATCCTCCATCTCTCTCATTGCTCAGTCCCCAGTGTCTAGCACTCTCTTTGACAGTTTTGCTATGTATTTTGTTCTTTCCCTCTAATGTGTGGTTTGACTGCCCTATACTTTGGATGTTTCTTTGATGGCCGGATGGTTCAATATTCTAACAAGCTTACTGTAAAGAAATAAGCATTACACTTCATTTGTCATGGAATCATTTTACAGATGTATTCAGTTGCAAAGGGGAAGTTATCGTAAATGACTATCACCAAACTGATGCGAATTGCTACCAACAAATTGAAGTGACAGTTGCCAAAGAGACAGCTATTGTTTGTGCCAATCATTGCTTCCCACATCATTTTCTGTGTTACAGCTTTAAACAGCACTGAAAAGGTGGTTGTTTCCATTATGGAGAGGGCCTTGGAACCTTCTTCTTGGTTAAAGTTTATTTTATGCACTACCTGAAATACAACAGCAAAAAATTCACAAACTAAAATAAGTTTATATGTAGAAGCGGGAAAATATCTGCATTAGGCAGAAGGTTTTCGTACAAATGTATGGATTGCTCCTTTCAACAGTCCATATTAATCCTTAATTTCAAAATTTTTTGATTGACTCTTTCTAAAAACTACCATAAACTTCACATTGGTTTCACTATTTGCAAAAATTTAAGGCTTTGTTGTTTTGTTTTGTTTTCCCCTTCTTCCATTGAATCACAGTCCTTTGGACTGTTCTGCATGTCACCAAATTCTGTGGAGCTGCAAACACAGCATTGCCTGCATTTGTAGCCAGCAAGTACAATGTACTGTCTTGTTAATTGCAAGATGAGAGAATCTGATAGTTGCTTTGGATTGACTTCCAGGAGTTGTTACTGCTGATCTTCTCTCTACAAGTGCTATTGAGGTGCTGATGTTATTAGTTTTCTCTGATTTAAGGTTCCCTGCAGATCTCAGCCAATGTTTTGGTCCTTACGGACGTTATTTGGTGAACTACGACTCATTAAATTAGCTCAAAGTTTGGCTTAGATTAATTACGATATGAGGAGTTTGACATTCTCCATCTGGAGCGGAGTTTTGAGTTGTCACCTGCTGGGGGATGAAGCATTTGATTCATAAAAAGGCACTTCATTTTCTAAAACATGTCATTGCCTGGTTCAGCTTTTCCCATTGGGGTTGCTACTGTAAAGGCAAAATGATGGTCCTGAACTTGATCCTGTGCAACTCACAGGTTTCATTGAAATGGGGGATGAAATTTAGGATAGCAGTGACATGGTTCCATGGTTAAGCATCTGAGAAGCAATTCAACTCTGTTGCTTCCTTCCCCCAGCTTGTTAAACATAAAAACTGGGTAAAAAAACCCAACCAACCAACTAACCAACCATCCACAAACAAAAAGATCCCAAACCAAAGAAAACAAAACAAAAACAACAACAAAAAAAGCAAACAAACAAACACAAAACAACCCACACAAACAAAACTTAGATAGACCCAAAACTCCCTGCAAGTTACTGGGAACTATGGCCAGGAACCCATTTTGATGTGATCAGTGAGTATTATATTAACACTATGTCCAAAGCAAAAAATCAGGATCCTTTCATGTATAATATTTAAAAAAAAAAAAATAAAAAAGGAAGAAACCCACAAAATCAGTATTATTCCATGTACTAGGCTAAAACGCTAGCAAAAAAGATTTACAGGAGTACAGGCACTGGGAGACTCGTAAAGCAGGTGTACGTTCAAACTTTAATGAGGGCAGCGGCTTGGGAATGTAGCTCTGTGAATACTGAATCACGCCGTGTGTACGGAACATCTTACCTGGGTCCCCTTCACAGCGAGATCCCTGCACGTTCTGCAAGATGCTCACTTGCTGCTGCCCCTGCTCCTCCTAAACGTGCTGTCGGGGAGGATTAGCGCTTCCTCCCCTCCCAGCAACTCCAACTGAGAAGACAAAAATGAATATTGCATGGTATTCTTTTAGCGTGGATATGATTACGGCTTTCATAGACGAGGTGTTAATTTTCTAACTTTTTAATACTAACTTTTCACATTAGTAAAACAATTGAATTTGCTTCTAGTGGATTTTTCCAGAGTCAGAAATTTCAGGGGTGCCAGAAATACTCTGAGCATTTCTTCTGCACCATAGATTGGGATTTTTTTATTCCTGGTCCCTTCATCTAATGCAAAAACTCTTGCTCAAATTAAATCATACATTTTAGGAAGAGATTCAATCTTATTTTAAAGATCCTCATTGATGGTGCATGAAATGCGTCCAGTGTTAGACTGTTCCAAAGCTTAATTACCCTTGTTAAGAACACAATTAAGAAATTGTCTGATTTCTCTTTGACCTTTTCTTGCATTCAATTTCCTTTCATTTCTGTCAAAATGTTCTGATAATGTTTCTCCCAAATTCACTCATAAACACTCCTGCTGTTCTAGAGCAAGGATTTTTTTAGGTTTAATACGCAAGACGGTTAGATTCTAATATAAGCCGTCCTCTCCCTTGCCTAGAGTAAAAGTGGTTTGCATAGCTAACAGATCCCCCCCAAAAAAAAAAGGAAAACAAAGAATGGAAAGGACAAGAAAAAATATGCATTATTTTAAAATGTATATCTGGTTTATTACAAAGTAATTTACTGAGTGGCTCAGCTTGTGTCATGATTATAGATAAAAGACTAACATTTAAAGTTCAATTCCAGGGCATTTGCTAATGCCCAATAATTGTTATTGAAGCTGTCGGTACTGTGCTGCAGTACATCCAAGGTGTTCAACTGCTAAATCAACCTTTTGGATGATGTATAATCACTAGCCATGGGAATATATGTAGGAATAAAGGCCAACTTTTCTCTAGGTCCTTCAATATTTTCCTGTTTTGCTCTTTATCTTCGTACCACCATCAGTACATGTGCATTTTTTTTAAGAAAACGAAGCACTTGACACATTTTTGTTGAAAATTCCAGGTTTTCTATGGTCTCTCAGAGACAAAACTCTTCCCACTGCTTTAATAGTCTCAGTTGGGCTTCAGGGTTTCAACAAGGTTAGAAATTCAACTCGTCTGCTTTGACCATCTCATATGTGCCCTCTGGACTATCTCCAGCTTCCATTCGAGCAAAGGGCAGAGCCTGAAGATTTATAACCTGCTGATTCAGGTAAGTGTGAATAAGACTGACTTCTACTCCTTTTGAAGCTCTGTCCTTATTGTCGAATTATCGATCCCTCCCAACGTGCACATTTGCTCCAGAATGGGTGAAAATATGTGAAGAAACCCAAACCCATTATGATACTCTACGGGTGACAGTCAGAGCACATTTTGTTGTATGTATTTGTATCTCCTTGACTCCTACATATAGTTTCCATGGGAAAATTGCAGAATGCCTACGCATGTTAATTTTTAGTGCAGCAGGCCGCTAAACCTATCATCTCACAAAAATGTCCTTTTATAGCCTTGTCAATCAGTGTATAATTAGCTGAATTTACATGCAGAACAGATGGGAATTTTGGAAATGTTTCTTTTACTAAATGCATGTGAGGAGGAAAGAAAAAAAAAGAACCATGACTTGGGGATTTAATATGTAAGAATTCTATAGGTATTCCTAAAGTGCTGTTAAATTAAGTTCTAAAAATATATGCAATAAAAAGGTGCAGCACAACATGCCAAGCATTATTAATTACAAACAACAACAACAAGTTTCCCTGGTATTCAGAAAATAAGAAAATATTTCATTGTAAAAAGTAAATATAAAGTTCACACTGATGACTTCAGTAGTTGTCTTTTTTAAGGGGAACTTTCAAAAGATTTAGAGACATGAAGGCTCTGTCACTTATAAACATGACTGGCAGAGGACAAGAAGGTCAGAAGTCATAAGAAAACAGCACTTCCAGAAAGTCCTTAAACACAGTTAATAGCTAGTTACTATTTTCTTTCTTTTCACATGCTATTCTGTGGGTATATTTTCTCCCTATTGAAGTCCTGGGTCAAACTGAGTTCTCCTGGTAAGTTAGGGAGATAAAAGAACACAGAAACGTGACACTTTTTTCTTCTTCTTTCTCTCTGCACATTCCCTAGATACTCCAACCTGTTTTTTTCACAGCTCATCTCAGAACTGGAAGAGAAAATAAAGTGCCAAATTAGAAGGTATTGAAATGTATCGAAATGTATCGAAACCTCCAGATGAAAGCTGTATCTATATTCACTATTTTGGAAAAAGATATCTTTTCCCTTCTGGCAAAATTAAAATTACTTAAATACTTCCCCTCCCCCCCTTTTAAATTTTAATTTAGATTAATTCTTATCAATGAGAACCACAGAAATGGGTGTTTTGCGCTACCAGTGACCACAAAGACTGAAGCTCTGAGACAAGGAGCTGAAGTTCAGGCTTCCGAGCCAACATCTAAATGTGTTCATGAACTGGACTAAAAATCATGCAGCTTCTGTTGCCCTGTGAAGAAATTCTATTTCACTCAGTGCTTCAAAACACAGGAGCTGGAACTCAAATTTGAGATTTGCTCTTTAAATCACAGACAATGCTTTGTACTTGGGTAACATGTTTGGTATTTTACTCTCCTCTTTGAATTGATGATAACCATCTCCCCCCTCCCAACTAACTAGAGAGGGAGCAGCAAGGTCAGGCCTTTTATTAGTATGAATTACCATAATAAGAAGTGGATGTAATATGATTAGTGCTTGAATCTGATTTATTACATTCAAGAAGGAAATTAAGGGCAAAGGATACAACTTTGTTTATTATAGGTATTCAAATAAACGCTAATAAGATCCCAGCTAGTAAGGCATCCAAGTGTTAGAACATACAAGCTGATGAACATTCAGCTGTTTCTCCTTGGGATACAAAGTATAAATTAATTATACCTTGGCAGATAGCTTGACTGCAGGGTCCTTGGGGATGAGTAGAAAGAGATGGAAGAGACTTACTTGGCTGTTGGGTATATCAAAGCAATGACAGGGGGATTTTACTATCAATATAACCAAGTAGCCCAGAGTAAAAAGCCTCCCAAAACATAATTAATTATGAAGAAAACTGGACCTCCTGATATATCAAGTCTAGTCACTTTTTATTCTGGGCATATTTGACATCTGATTCCTTCATAGCAGTATCAAGCTCCACCAGCCGAACTCTTAAAATAGGTTGGAGTTTTAACACATTTAGATGGTTCCTAAAGAGACATAATGGGGTACGTTTTCTTCCAACCAATACTGTATTCTTGAAAAAATTGCATCAGACTTATACAGTATATCCATGATCTTGGGAGTTGAATACAACGTAATGTGAAGGAGAAAGGAACTTTTAAAGTCAATAATGTTGCCACAGCCTGTGCATCACAAAACTTCAGGTATTACTGTGAGAAAAATAATATTCAACAGAGAGAAAAAGGGTCTGTAAATTGGAAACTCCAAAAAATGCAACTTTTTAAAGATACTGAGTTTATTTTCAGAAATGACTTGCTATTTCCACTTTAAATTTGAACTCTTGATTTGGTCTTTTAGATTTTAGCCCTGAACAGCTACATTTTTGGGTGGAGCATCTCAATGAGCTGCAGTTTAACAATGTTTCTATTCACAGTGATGCATCTTCAAAACAAGACTGTCAGGTTTCATTTCTGAAATTCATCTGAGAGATTAGGCTTCATAATACATAATATCTTAAACAATAGTTGTGAAATGAAGCTAGCATTTGTTTTCATGAAAAGAACATAGTAACACAAAGCTTAAGATTTTGATTCAGAAAATTATCATATCTTTACAGAGAAATAGGGAAAAAATTAAATGTTGAGTATGAATTACTCTGTACATATTTAATTTGTCTCAGTCAACAGGCTTTCTCTACATGTTCATATTTTTTCTATTTAAATAGACAAAAGCAAAGAAAAAAATCTATCCAAAAAGAGCAGAAATGGTTTTTTGCATCTCAAAAAAAGCTGAATTAAGAAGGAAATATGCTTCTGAAACATGATTAAAATTTACACCACTCATCACTAGAATCCAGGTATCTATCTAAAATTAAATACTTACGTATGGATTACAGGGAGTTATTCCATCTGTAAGAACAAATGCTAATTACATGGGGTATTAGCAATACAGCTACGGAATGATTATTACGAGTTGCTTGGATGGATACTGTCTTTCCACTCTCTGAATTCTGGAAGGGGCTGGTAGTAAAAGTGGAAGGATGAAGTGGAGATGCGAAGGCTCTTCTCTATCTGTTTGTGAGCTCTCCACCGTGATTTATTAGTGATCAGGGGAACATGAGTTCTTCAGGAGAACTGCAGTACACTGACATGTTCACATTAAACGCAAAATATTGTTCTATTGATATTTTCACAGCATTATATCTAGATCTGGTTATTAATATGTAATATAGTTTTAACCACACCGACTCTCAAAACAAACGTACCCCCAAACAAGCCTTGTGTGCTTTGCTGAGGTGGCGGAGAAATCTAGGAGGAAATACCCAATTACAATGTTCTACCTATGGCGTCTGCTTCTGCCTTACAATGGTTTCATGTGGAGTCCTGCTTCTCCTCATATCTGTCACGTTAACACAGCCCTTTCTTCTCCCACCTCAGTGATGCTTTGACAGTACATCGGTGTGGGATCCCCTCAACTCTGCACCGAAGCAGAGGCAAAGGCTATTAAAGAGCATTCCGTGCTCCAGATGAAACCAGTGCTCAAGATTGAAAGTTAACAGTAACACAATCTGTCACATTGCATATCTCACAGCCAGCTGTCTAATCTAAGCAAGAGACAAAAACATGTGATAATAATCTACTCATGGAGTTTAACAATCAGTCAACTTGCATAGTCAGCAGAAAAAACGATCTGCATTCTTTCCCTCCTCCAACTCGATAACCAAGCTTTAGTTTGAAAGACACTGGCAGCATGGCACCCTGTTGGCTTCTGATGATTAAAAGTTGTCTTCAAGTTGTAACCAACAGAACACAAGTCTCCTGTTCTTTCTGCAGGAACAGAATGAGGAACTAATTCTGCAGTGCTTCATGGTCAGGTGTTAGAAACGTCAGCTGTAGCTCAAGACAGGATTTTACTGCAGTTATGCTCACTTGTGCCATGAAGAAATGCATGTTTTCTTAATGACACAGATTTTTTTTTCACAAAAATTGCCCTTTAATTTTGTTGGGTAAAATGATACTATTCTGAACTTCGTAAAAAACAGTGTGTGTGCACATAAAATCAGATTTTTAATAGTAGTAGAAGAGTGAAAAATAAAGTACAGTTTTATATAAACATTCTTTTTTTTTTTTGACATAGCAATGAAATATTTACTCATCCAAGGACCGCACAGACAGTGCTTTGCATAACTCAGTTTGAACTTTGGGGGATCAGCACTGAGCATTTTTCTAGCTTGGAGCACACCTCCTAAATTAATGACATTCCTTTTAATCTGTCAGTTTTTATTTTTGTTAATGAAGTCTGTAAACATGTTCAACTAAATGGTTGAGCATGGGAAACTAAATGTTCTCTAGATACACCAGGTTTATTGGACGCGATCTGAAGTCTTTTCAACCTCTGTGCAAAGGCAAACCTGCTTGTTGATGTGAGATTGAGGTTTTCTGTTGATGAGTTTTGGACTGAGCTCAAAAGGTACAGTGCAGCAAAGAGAGTTTCCTACCCTTCCATAAAAGAGAAAGAGAAGAAGAGTGACAAGATACCGCTGTCATACTGCTCTTGACATGTCCCAACACAGCAGGTAGCATTCTCCAAAGTGCTTGGCAGATGCCATCTTGTACCAATGCAACAGCTGACTTTTGTCATTGACCATTTTTTGGCTGTAACATCAGGCACACATAATCATGTGTGAATCCAGTGGTGCCAGGTACACAGGTAGTCCAGCACAACTGGGCATTTAATCCTTTTAAACAATAACCACAGTTTGAGAGAATCATTCATGATTCATTTTGGATCATTTGCGTAACGAAGTCATTGGAAGAAGTACGGTAACACAAGAGGAGATGGGAAGGAGATTCAAGGTTGCACTTTTGGCAGGAAACCTTAAGGCTATCAAAATGCTTCATGAAATCACCAAGGATGAAATCTGTATTTCCTGACTGAGTTAAACACGACTTGACAATGCCAATGAACTTTCAGAGAAATGACAGACAAATTACAGCGTGCATGTGCTAAGCCATGTTGAAACCTTCATTTCTAAAAGGCATCCTGTCAAGAGTTGTAAATAATGTGGACTAACACCGAAAGATTTTCTTCCTACTTTCTATGTCATCTACTTTCTGCTCACAGGCTGCTTATAGGCTGTGCAGATTATTCAGTGGATTGCAAATCAAATTAAATTTGACCAGGAAGCAAGTGAGGAATACCAAGGTATTTCTGGCCACACTCGGAAAAGGGTTGTTGTTTGTCTCTGGAGATCTCCACCAACAGAATACCACTTCCCAGATTGTCCCATACTAAGTCTTCTGTACTTTATACGTTTAAGGATTGGTTTTGTTTTATGGAACTTTATTTTTCACTTGTTATCTGAAAGTCGTGTAAAAACCCAAGGTAGCCCACAGCTAGCACTTGTGTATACGTGAAGGAAACTCGGGATGCATGGCTAGAACAGGATTTGTTTTAAGCTGAAGCTGCAAGAGGCTGCAGCACAGCTGGCTGGGTCACATCACTTTCCATACCATCTTTTACCATATGGTCATAAGCTCTTACTGCAGAGAGGAGAAATGAGGAAAGGCATTGAAGGCGTTAAAGCCTTTTGACATCTGTGGCATCCATTCTCCAGCTTATAATCATCCTCTATTCCTTGTTCCCTCTCTGTCCCTTACCACCCCACAGTTGCTCATTTCCAAACCCTGTGCAGCAGTGCTGAAACACCCTGATCTCATAAAGCCATAGAACATTTTGGGTGGGAAGGGATTTCCAAAGCTCATCCAGTGCCATCCCTGCCATGAGCAGGGACATCTTCAGCAGCTCAGGTTGCTCAGGGCCCCGTCCAGCCTGGCCTGGGGTGTCTCCAGGGATGGTTCATCCACCACCTCTCTGGCCAACCTGGGCCAGGCTCTCACCACCCTCAGGGCAACAATTTCTTCCTCATGTCTGGTCTGAATATCCCCTCTTTTAGTTTAAAACCATCACCTCTTGTCCCATCACAACAGGCCCTGCGAAAAGGTCTGCCCCCATCTTTCTTACAGGCCCCTTTTCAGTACAGAAAGGCTGTGATAAGGTCTCCCTGGGATCTCAGGCAGGAATACTTGAAAGGCTGCAATACGCAGGTATGAGCCAGATCCAATATAACTCACTTCAGCCAATGCTGAAAAATTAACACTAACAATACTTCCACTTTTTTTTTATTATTATTATTTCTACTTAAAAACAGCTACACGCATACCATCTAATTCTGCAATCATTATTCATGTTGCATAATGTTTTATTCACATGCCTAGCTGCTGTCAGACCAAATAAGAGTATTCAAAAGAACAAATGCTGTTTCAGGTGAAAAAAGACCAGGGAGCTGGGCTCACAGCACTTCGTGAACCATTTGCACTGGCTGGCTGACACGGCAACGTTAGGATTTCGCAAGGGCTCATCAAAAATGGGTTTGCTTTTTGGAAAAGTTTCTCAGATTTGTTGTTTCCTCTAACAAAGTGAGAAATCCTGCTGGAAAAATTAACAATATCTATTAAAATATCCTAAAGTGACCAGGACAAAATGGTGATTTTCTGCAAGAGGAAATAATTTTCAGATTAAATTAGTTGTTGCTTTAATTTTAGTAGCAAGAAACTGTTGTTTAGTCACCCACCTGATTTTCAGGACATTTCTAAAAAGCTCTGGTTTGAGTTTCTATCTTGTCTTTTTCCTCCTTTCACCATATGCTGTTCTGACATGCCAATATATCATGGAGCAAGGTTGTCAGATCCTTCCTCTAGAGTTTTTACTAAATAGTACTAAGAACAACTGTACAGCTCCATCTATCTTACAAAAAATAATAAAATGCAATCAAGACAAGAAGTTTCCAGTGGAGACCTTGAAAGCAGTCCTCTCTGACTTCACAGTAATTGGGGTTATTAACATCACTAATTTCAGTGCTGATTTTCAGGCCAACATTTGAACTGGCCTAACAGAGAAAAAGTGAAACACCTGCAGGAAACACGTTTCTGTTACATTGTGCTTGACATGGGAATTAATGGGTGCAATTCTATGGCCTGTGTTATGCAGGAGATCAGACAAGATGATCCTAGTGGTGCCATCTGGCCTTAAAAATCTATGAATCTACATTTAAATTCTCACTTGAACTTAGGTAACCTCTCCCTAAGCCCATCTGCATGTTGAATATTTCCATTAAAAGGCAGTTGCTAGCAAGCCAAATATATTTTATTAGTCTCAATCAGCTTTATTTTATGTAGCCACTGACACTGCATTTTGGCAATAAAAACCCAGAAGAAAACCCAACACAAAACCAGGAGTTTATGCCTATAAAGGCAAAGAACAGAAAAATAATGAATTAATGGTCCCTACAGCCACACAAGTTCAGGGACCCAGTGCTGAGCAACTGCCATCACCAAGCTCTGAAGAGCAACCTGAACAACTGAGTAGTTGATATTTGTGTGTGACAAGCCCTGGGAATTAATTTGGCTGAGATGTAGATGAATACTTGCCCAAAAAATGGTCTTTGGGACCACTGAAAGCTCAGGAAGGGAAGTCATTCAGGTTTTAAGCAAGGCAAATAAAGAGGAACATATCTTGTTAGAGTGATTTCTTGTTTTTCCTTAATGATTGTTCAGCCAAGGCCTTGCTACAGTGACTGGCTTTAAACCAGGATTTAAAAAGACAACGGAATGGGGTTTTTTAAGAGTTTCAGTGGCAAAGAGGGAGATGGAAACCCTTCTCCAAGGCCTGACAGCTCCCTACTGTCAGCTCCAGCGGCCTATGACCACCCAGGACTCTCGGGTTGCCAAAGACATTTTCTTCCATGTTTTATTCTTAATAACCACAGGGTGTGGACCGCCTCTGAACTATGTATACATATGAATGGGAAGATGATGACATTTAAGCACTTCAGGTAAATCAGTCTCGTACATATATATCTTGTCAGTCAGTCAAAGGCCCACAATATACCAGCAGAACCCAGATGATACAATCGTTTTTCTCAGGTCTTGATGCAATTTGGAGGTGTCATATCGTTATCCTGATGTACCCAGGCTCGGAGAGGCAGGGACTTGCCTGCAGCTACACCGACAGAGCTGGGTCAGATCCTTCATTCCCTCTCATTAACTTGGTAATATTTAATGAGATTTCCTTGCTAGAAAGCTAGAACAACTCTGCAAAATTTCTGAAACATATTCTTGATGGTTACACAGGAACAGCGGGAGCCTGATCCAGAATTTATTGAAGCAATATTGCTCTTTGCTTTGCATTTAGAAGCAACCAAGAGTGAAGGAACAGAGAAGGGGTAGAAATAGAGCATCAGCAGAAACTTTTATCCCTGAAGTTTGGGTTTATTGGGGGGGATAGGTTGTTTTTTCAGTTTATTTGGTTTTGGTTTTAAATATATAGAGAGATATAATTTGGATCTAAGATTCTTCACTCAGCTGGATTTTGTTTCCCATGAAAACATGTTCTGAATGATCAAATGTGGGTTATTTCTAGTGAGATTACTTGGGGAAATATATTCACGAAGAGACTGCATCCTGCTGATGCAAAACAAACACGAATAAAGAGACAAGCCAGGAAAGAGATCTGAAGAGAAGCAAGTAATGAAAGGAACATTTTGGGCACAATGTGTTGTTGGTTATTATTATACTATGTCCATACTCTTTTCCCTTATTCTCAGCACTGTACGTTTTAATTGTCCCCTGAAGAAATGGTTCTGTAGATCCATCCACAGGGAGCAAAGGCTCTGTCAGTGACAACCAAATTAATTTCTCTGTTGGAAGCATGAATGTGACTTAAAACCACAGAACAATGCAATTTTAGCAGTTTAAATCATCTTTCTTTATAATAACTATTGCCCTTTATACTTTGGAGGCTAAGAGCCCTGGTAGCACAACACTAGAAAGACACCACTAGTAAGGAGTTAGTAGGTCTGATGGCAATGTTGCTGTAATTTTGTGAGATCAGTATATTGATTAACATTCTTCAAACAGATAACAAGGCCTTGCCTTTTGATTTAGCACACATAAGAGCAAGCCACTCCTACCTACAAGGCACATCCCAACTATGTGTTGCTTACTATATGCAAGCCAACTTACACACCTTGGAGTCACTTCTGGGTTCAGGTTTTCATTGCACTTTGCCTCAAAGTCCAGCCCAGCTGGAATCAACCCATCGCTCTTCAGCGCAAAGAGGAGAACAAGACCAGAGCTTAATGTGTGGGAGAAAAGCAGTATTTTCTTTCATATCTGTGACTATGGCAACAAAACCTATAGGAGATTCTATATGCACCTATGCCTAAAAACATCTGTGAAGAACACAGCCATGTCAAAATATAATCTGCTCATTCCTGCTGAAGGAGTTCCTTCACATTTTCAAAAGAAACAGATGTTTTATACCTATATATGATCCATATGTGATAAGAGAGAGAAAGCACATAAATTAAAAAACAAACCACAAACCTCCACTGGACTTTAAAATGTTGACCCTTTCCTCTCCTACTGATACACAACAGAAATGCTAAGGGAACTCAACCAGTACTTTGCTTTGTGGTCATGAACACTTTTCAGACACAGCTTTGGATTCCAGAACCAAAGTGTTTTGTTGAGTATTTTGATGCATTGATCCACACAGATAACACTAGAATGACTTTAACTTCAGGGAGCCTGTAAAACGTTCTAAATCATATTAGACAAATGTTTTTGAGGTGGCATAACCCAGCATTAAAATTAAGGAAATTTCTGCTTTAGGACTGCTTGTTCAAGTCATTGCATCCTGTTGTGCAAGGGCCTAATTAGGCAAACTTTGCAGCAGGATGGTCCACTGAGGACTGTTATATGCAGTGATGTGTTGCCACTTCCAGGTCAGTAAGCCCTTAAACAGCAGATTACTGAAGCTGAGAGAGGATATCCAGAGGAATTATCTCTCAGTGTTTGCCCAGTTCTTATACTCTGGCCCTGGGCATCTGGTCCTGGCCACTGCCAGAGGCAGGACACGATGAGCAGATGGTCTTAGGGCTGTTCTCCTGCTTTGCTGGGACTCCCCATCACAGGCTGGTACAGCTGGGCACCAGAGGTCTCACTGCTGCTTTAGCTCATTTTGAGCAAGGAGCGTGGAAAATCCTGTGAAAAACACAGATGACCCTCCCTCACCATGTTATATATACATATATGTTCAGCTGAAAATGTTCTCTTCCAAATCTCCCATCCCACAATTGAATACAGAAGACCAACAAGGAGGAAGAGGAGCCACCACTTCACCTTCTGGACCACTGCCCCATGATAATAGTAGTCTTCTTAAGGACAACCTTCTCTTTTTTCAAGGCAACACTTTATAAAACCCTTACATCCTATTAAAACATGTCTTTTAATTACCATGCAATAGGCACAAGCAGGCTGAGACATCTTGACAAGACACCCCAAAACTGTAATGGGCTACAGAGCTGCTGAGCATCCCACACGTGACTGGTGTGTCACGCATCACTCTCCTATGATCTCAAAAGCTCCAAGATGGCTAAATGTCAAACTATTTATTGACAGGAAACATCAGGAAGAGATGTGAAGTGTCCTTAGTAGAACCATCCACCAGAGAAGTGCTGAAACCACCTTTCTTTTCAGAGGAACACACCTACATTTATATCTATATAGCATTCTTTCCCATTTATGATCCTTTCCTACAAATATTAGTGAGAAAAAATGGCAAGGAAGACCTAGCTGTCCTGGTGTTTATATGTATTTTCTTCTAGATCTAGATCTATGTATTTCTTAATTATCAAAACTTTATATTTTGTACTGTATATATGTGACTAGTTAACACTTTCAATGGCATTTTAGATGGCACCACATTGATTCCCAATACATTGTGCATTTGAACTGCACATTTTTCAAAAGCTCTGTCTGTGTGTGTTCTCTTGTGTTTATTTTACTTTAAATTGTTATTCACAAAAAATATAATCCCTCACAAAAATGAGAGACAGAATAATCCTTTATGCATTCAGCTTTTGTTGAATTGTCCAATGCAATTTGTGAAGTCAAAGAACAAAGTTTAGCTGTGCCTCGCACCTCTGCTTCTAAAACAGCTCTTAAAACAATATCAGCAAGTTCAGGGCACTCAGTAAAATCCCAATTTATGACAAAAATTTCTGTTTGGTTGGCACAAACCTATTAACTCAGCTGAAAAGAGTGACAGTAATTGCAGCTGGCTAAGGGTTGATAAGAAAACTCGGTCCACTAATTTGAAAGAAAATTTACAGACGAGCAAAGCCATGTCAGACAAGAGAACCAAAGATAGCTGCACTCGATGTTTTCTAATGCCGGTTAAATATATATATATATAAAAGAAATGAAGAAAGAAAGAACTAATTCATAATATTTGCACTATAAGAGGCATTTTTGAAGTGATAACTTCATAGTGCCTTATACCTTATTCTATTGATGTCTACTCACAGGAAAATGAACTTTATATCACATTCCTAGAAGGTGACAGTTCTTCCTCAGTTTCACCATGTTCACACAATTTTCTCCCTATCATCACCCAAGAAAACCATCACGTCACTTTTCCCCATTGTGACAGGTTGGCATCGGCTGCCCAACACAGGTGGCTCGAAGTGCTACCAGCATCTTCTCTTCCAGCACCAAAACTTCGGGTGGGCTGTCAAGACTCTGTGTGGTCCATGGCTGAGAAGTCCCTTGGAGAGACTCTGTTCTATAGGACTGAATTAAAGCATCTGACGCTACTCAACGATGGGATGATCATTGTTCTTTTATCCGAGTTTCAAAGAAGCTCAGTAGAGTGACCTTTTCTCGAGTCTTTTTTCTCCGATTCCTTCTGATCTGAATTTTCTGTAGAGGAAGAACTAAAAGAAAAAGAAATGTGCTATTCCATCCCTTTTTGTTCTGTGGGAACATTGCGAGGTGTATCTGATTTCTTAGGTTATTGGAAGGTCTGAGTTTTTTGTATTACCTACGATAAAAATAATTGTTTCAAAGATATGAAGCCTTGTGCTTCAGGCCATAGGTCAGCTGCTAACTGATGGAATAAGGAAAAAAACCATTTCCCTGTGAGAAAATCAGTCCCCAGTTGTCCATGATGGGTTTCTCACATCTTCCTAAGGAATGACTGTCAGAAACAGAGGTTAAAATAAGAGCATTTCCAGCCTCTCCAGTATGGCAGTTCCTCTGTTTCAAAGGCACGGTATTTTTTTCTTAATTTCAACATTTGTGCAATTAATATATAGATTTGGACAGATAGGGTTTGCTGGTATTTGTATTTTTATATATGTACATATTAAATGAGAAAGTACTTCTGTTAGTGAATTTATTTTTAATAGGGCTACATCATTATGTCACATTAGTGCACACTGTTAAATCCTAATTCACACTTCCATGCAATTAATGTTGTTGGCTCATATTTGCAGGAATAAGAACATCCCTGGAACTACCTGTGCTACCCACTTCCTTACTCGGGCAACAGAGTAGAAAGATGTTCCACACTGTTAATTCACCCCCTTTTAATTCCACATCTCATGACTCAGTTTCCCTGATTTTCATTTCACATTTTTATGCCATCTCTCACACACTCACACAGTTCATGTTCACAGCTACTATGGGTTGTGATTAAGTACTTTTCTCTGAGCACTTTCCTACAGATCCAGCAGCATCTCCTGCCTGTAAAGCTTTTGAATTTCCAGTTTTTTTTCAGTGCTGTGATTTCCAGTGAGATTTTACTCTCTCAAGGAAATCTCAAGTATCCGCTTGATGTCTTGCAGGGCTCATTTTGGGTTTGAATCTGGGAAACATCTTGTTAATACAGCCCTCTATGGGCTATAGTAATACACAAATGAATAAAACCTATGATGTATATGCTGTCAACGGCAAATATATCTCTAGAAAGAAAGAAAGTGCCTTACAGGTATGGATATAAACCTTTAAAAAAAATAACCATAAGCAGCAGCAGCAGAACAATAGAGGAAGTTTCCAATGCATATGTAAAATTACAAGTGACATTCACAGATCAACAGCAAAGGGATAGAAAAGACCTGCTGTACTAAACCAGAGTAATCACTCCCATTTGGTAACGATTTCTGTAAGTACAACTCATGTGACAGAGTAGGATTTATGGGGTTTGATTTGAATGCAACAGCTCATTTTGGTGAGCACTCAGAGGAAAAAAATAATAATAATAATTTTTAAAACATCAGGAGAAGCCTCTAGATATACCAGTCTGGATTATGAGGCACCTTTTTAAGTGCAACGTTCAAGACACTTTAGCCGAAGTTACACTCAAATTATATGGTAATAAGGACAAGTCAAGGTGTACATAATAAATGCTGGGAAAGCAGACTTGTGTCACTGTGCATAAAACAGAATGGATGGAGCCCGAGAGGCAAAGTGACTGAAATGAAAAGAAAAAAATCCTGAGAAATCAGCAAGTTGTGCAAGTCTAGACTGACTATATGAAGTGTTATCCGAGCACATAATCTATAGCAAACCGATGCAAGAACCCCAGAAACCATGTTTCCTGCTGTAAAGGAAAAAGCATGCCTGGGAATACTTGCAGATGTTGCAGAACATCCTTCCAAGATGCCATCAGGCAGCACTTGATAGTGTTTACAGACTAATGCTCCAAGGCCTACAGAAAATGTAAATGGATGGGCACTCCCTCCTTCAGTCACAGGTCTCTTGGCATGTCCATACACACGCCTGGGCTGTTTGGAGACAAGCCCATGCACCTTCACTGCATCCATAAATCTGTGCAGGCGGTGCTGGCAGCTCGGTTCTGCCCCATCGCTCGGATTGATGCTTGGCAAACCACAGGCTCAGGGCAGCTGAGCAGCAGCACCGTGAGCCCACACTATGAAAATAAGTTAATGCAACGTGCAAATCCTTCCTGAGTACCTAGACAGTCATCGCACTGTAAATCACGCCTTAAGCAACCTGTAAACCATGCATTAACTGCTTGCTGGGCTTAAACCCAGCTAGGTGGGAGCTCCAACAATTGTCACACGTTCCCCAGGCACATTGCCCCAAAATAAACCCTGCAGCAGAGCAGCAGCATCTCTACTCTCATGGATTTTACCTGGGCTCATGTAATGGATCATCATCTTCAAACGCAAAAGATGGTACAATTTACATCATTTATTTTCTCAACCCAGTAAGAGAAACTGACTGTCTGGGTGAAGCAGTTAAGGAGTCCAGGCTTAATGCAGAAAAGGGGTTTTATTTGGATACATATGGGAAAGAAGACAGGAAAAGGGGTAAATCAAGGCACTTCCAAACAAGTGGTACAAAGAGGTAAAAAATTCTGAACACAACAGCAAAACTTCCTTCCAACTCATCTTAATCTATAGGTGATCGCAGCACAGGATACCCATGGCTCATACAAAACCTTCTGGAAATTTCTAGGTACTATATCTTACATGAATATGAAAGACAGCCTCACCTTATCCTCGACCAGGCACAATACTGAATTTTAATCACTCAATAAGAATTTGATAGCTTGCAGAGAGGAGAGTTTCAGTAATAAGGTTTGATAAAACATCACCCTTGGGAGAGCTTGTACGTAAACACTGCACAGGAGTTATGCAGCCCTGGTATACAGCTTTCATGACAACAAATCTATCCAGCATCAGGAACAAAACTCAGGACTTAAAAAGGTTGTATCTCTGCATAGCAATGATCTTTTCCTCAGAGCAATATTTGTTCTCAATAAGGTATGCAAAGAGAAGCAGAGATGGACTCCTCCCCCTCCTAAATCTTGACCAAAATTATTGTTTTCAGGAAAAGGATTAAACCCAAGATTTTTGCCAGCAGTAGAAAACGCATTGTTTGCACAATAATCACCGCCCCCAAATGACAGCTCGGTGTCATTTCACATTTTTCTCATGTCACCTGACCGCCAGGGTTTCTAAGGAAACACCAATATTGGGGGAGATGGAAGAAACAGAAGAAAAGGACAGAATCTAAAAATAAGACTCACGTGCCTCTTCCAGACATTAAAACTGCCTGATAAAAAACCGTAAACATCTCATCTTTGCAATAGTAACACTTCTAAGACACCCATAAGACTTCATCCAAGTGGAATGATTTTGCACTGAGCAATATTTTGCTATGAGAGAGTTATATTTACAAAATCATATTCTCTTAAAGGATGTCTGGTAGAATATGCTGACTGGACTATTTCTTAAATTACCCCAGAATAAATGGAAGCATCATCATTTTGCACCACTGCAGCCTCCAACAAAACTCAAAGTCTTATGCGGAGCATGAATAGAAGAAAAGATTTCACCTACTTTGAGTATTGATGGTTTTCATGCTGGAAATGTAGGATCTTATTGTATTTTTTAAATAAAACCAAAATGGGTGTGGGAAGAGAAGATAATATCCTTCCCCTTGAGCCTTGACAGGGCGGGCTGGAATCAGATGTCCAAAACACTCCAAACTCACCTGCACTAGATGTGCCCAAAGAAATAACATCGTAACACAGCAACTTAAGCACTTTTTGGTCAAGTTGAAGTTGAGTTAGGAAGAAGCAAAAATATACTAGGAATATTTTTGGAACATTGTAAACCTCTAATTTTTCAAAATGTCAATGCTCGTCCAGTTAGTGCAAAAACCACCCTACTCTTGGTGGGATATGCATCAGGGATATTTCCCCATCTGTGATGAAATTAGGACTCTGGTATAAAAACGGACTCTAACATGGTCCATAACAGCACATAGTACAACACTGAAGACATTTATTATAAAACAGCTTTGACACAAAGCTCCCTAGAAGCACTTAAGTATTTTACCATCTCTCCCAATTATGCAGGCAACCACAACCAGCGCACAGTTAAGCAGATGATTTCACTGAATGTGACTATTGGGCTTTAGGCTATGTATAAATATTCAAATTTTACTCCCAGACAGTCACTAGTACACTCCATGTATAGATCAGGAGGGAAATATTCGTGGTACTGAAGTCAGAATGTTTCAACGTGTTTTTAGAAAAGGCAGCCAGATATTTATTTATAGCATAACTTGGATGTTTTGTGCTGTTGGTGTTAAGACAGAGATCCAGAGGACATTGGTTTAGCAGTGCGCATAGACCCCTAACACCAAGTACCATGATTCACTGTGAAATCTGCATCAGTGTTGAAATAGTTCTTACAGAATCATAGAATTATTTTGGTTGGAAAAGACATTTAAGATCATTGAGTCCAACCATTAACTCAACACTGCCAAGTTCACCACTAATCCATGTCCCTGAGACCCTCATGTCTGTCTGCTCAACCCTCCAGGGATGGTGACTCCACCACTGCTCTGGGCAGCCTGTTCCAATGCCCAACAGCCCTTTCCAGGCAAAAATTGTTCCCAAGATCCAATCTAAACCTCCCCTAGTGCAACCTGAGGCTGTTTCCTCCAATCCTATCACTTGTGACTTGGGAGAAAAGATCAACATCCACTTCACTACAACCTCCTTTCTGAGAGAAACAGAGAACATATATATCATACCTGTAAAATGTAGACACATATATAAAGCTAATTAATTCTTTCCATGTATTTTTATTTAAAGGAGCCTTTAGCCACTAGTTTGTAAGTATAGATATAAGAATACGATATAGGAATCACCAAATGTTTTTGTCAGAGGATGACAGGGACAAGCAGCAGACAAGCAAAACTGAGCTGCTCAACCAGTTGTGAGGACACTGGTCCCTCGTCTCACCCCAAGCATCTCCCCAGCCCTGCCCACTTTAGAAAGCAACTGCCTTTCCTTCCTTCAGTGATGGGGACAGACAGTACAGCCAAACTTCAATCAGTAAGGTTTGTTAGCTACCTTAAAGGACGGTTGGTACGTCTTGTTTGATAAAATGCTGGAGTCTCATACCCGTTTGCTCTCCTTTGCACGGCTCCAAGGCTGGAATGGTGGGAGCGCCCAGGGCTTTCCAGTTTGCTTTAATCAGTGCCTTAGTCAGTCACTTGCAATAAGCTGAAAAAACAGTATTTTGACATGTAAAAATTCATTTTTAAGTGTTCCCATGGATCATATGCTACAAAAGAATTAATCTGGTGTCTGAGGCAGGTTAAACATTTTCAAATTCAAACAGACATTACCTGAGTTCTCCTGCTGCAGGAGCCTCCTCCCTCTTGTAAAACCATCAGCTGGAGCCCAGGAGGTGCTTCAATTAGCAGCACACACACACCTGAAATAGAAAGCAGAGGAAAAAAAAGGCTATTTCCCTCTCTTGTTACAGCCAGAACCACACAAATTGATTTGTGCTGTTCCTGAGTTTGGTCTTTTTCAAGTTTGATTCATGATGATAAAACAACAAGAAGAAAAAATATGTATATATATCTTCATGCCTGATTTAGCAAGTGGGCAGAACAAAATCCCCAGCCTGACTAACCACACTAACCTTTTAAAATGTTGTATTTTCATCGACTGGCCATCCCCCTTCCTTGCAGGAGGCTGAGGCTGCACAAGGGGAGAACAACAACTGCCAGTTAATCCAATTACAGAGCACTCTAAAGGTTGAGGAGATGGAGTAGCTTGCCATTTGATATATGATTATGGGGGATTAAACTCTTTATTCCTGTGACAAAATTTTAATAGGGACAGTAAATGACTCTGAGAACCATGCAGAATATCTGCAATTGTTTAAGGATGCTTGGTGAATAAGAAAGAAATGAAAAAACATAGGAAAAAAAAAAAAAAAGGAAAATTTCCAATCCTGTTATAAAATACTGAACAGATTTACAAACCTTTTTTATGAGGCTCCTTCAAGTGACGCTTTGGAAACCTGCTATAAACTATAATCAAGAGGTGGCACAGAAGGGCCAAGAATTGAAGCAAGGTCTTGAAGGTGAAACCCTGAGCAGCTTCCTGCAAACCAGAGCTCATGCTGAATATTTAGTACAGAGGTTATTATATCAGCCCAAGAGACAAAGCAGATACCAAGGAGGAGCACATGTATAATTTTCATAGCAGTTAATTCCATTCATCGTCCTCTGGGTTCCAGTAGCAACATGAGACGTTCTTCAACACCTCATGACCATAACCATATTCCCAAGGTCTTCCGCAGTATCTTCCTATTATTTGAGATGCTGTTGTCCTAGTAAATTAGTTAGGAAAAGAATGAATTATAATTATAAAAGAACTGGACCTTGCAATTTGCAGCCTTGGCCTGTAGGATTGGATCTGGCCATGAGGAAGGAGGGGCAGAGAGCAGCATACATATACAAGCAATATCCAAAACACAACAGGATTCTGGCGATGAGTTAGACCTCAGATTTTTCATTGCAAGCGAGGAAGAAAAAAAAGTGTCCTGTATCATGGGTAGCATTTTTGTATTTTATCTGAAGAACAAAAATCCCATTTTCAAAATGACTAAAGGATCAGAAACTTAAAAGGCATTTTGATCCCTAAACACGATGATAGGTGATTTGGAGATTTTCAAAAGCCATTTATGAAAGGCAGAGACCAACACAGAAGATGGGACTAGAGCAGAATACTCATAAATTTAACCTTATACTGTAGAAAAAGGAACAAGTAAAGTCACAGACAACATCTGCTCCTGAAGACATTCCAGGTCTAGAAGGTAGAGCTTGGGAAAAAAATAGAAGTTTCCCTAAATTGCCCAGGCAACTTGGCAAACCCATGTAAGCTCAGTTCTATTTCTCTGAGTGCCTAAAGGTGCTGGGAAACATGGCCTAAAGGATCAAGACTCAGAAGGTTCCTCAGGGACTTAAAGTCCTCAGCACATTCAAATGTGTCTTTCCACAAAGGGACTTGGCTTTTTGAGTCATTACAACTGTATAGGAATAGGCGCCTATTTTATCTCAAATTAATTTTATTGTATGAACTCTGAATCTGATCTGGATCCCACCTTTAAATGAATTGGATTCCAGAGACAGCAGGAGAACAGCTGTGAATGAGAAATACCTCTATGGTCAGATTTTCATAGATTCAGGACTTCTGATTCCACCCCTTTAAGAATAAAATACAGAAGAGCGACATATCTGAAACCTTGCTTGATTTCTAAATAACTGAACTTTCATCATGATTGTACGTGTTTCACTTTAAAAAAATATGAAATATCTTTAGAATATTAATTTGAAAATCTTAGAACTGGAGTCTCATTTTCCCAGAAAAGTTTTAATGTATCTCCTGGTCTCTAAAAACTGCTTCTATGTTTCTTCACAGAAAATAAGGAATATGAAGTCCTTTTATCTTTTAGCACATTTCCCAGTGGAACACTTTCGGCTTCAGTCTCAGCTGTCCACAGTGACTGCAAATTGATTTATTCCTTGTAATGGTCAAACTCTGTCATCAAAATGCTGGGAAATGCTTTAATTCAATCTTTGCATGTCCTTTAACTTTTTGGGTTTTATCTCTTTTGCTGTTTTAACAACTGTTAAAATGTTAAAGGCAATCTTTTATTTATTTATGAAGCAGTCAAAATCAAGGCATTAGATTAGAAGAAACCTGTATGCTTTACTCAAAGTAGTAAATATGCAAGACAATATTTTTCAGCCCAGATTCAAGAGTAAAGATAAATAGGAAGAATAAAAAAAAAACAAAAAAACTAAAAAGAGTTTAAACCAAAGGAAATAAAAAAATTGCATATTTTCAGATGAGTGTTATAACTGCAGTAAACACCACTCATTTATACAGATGTATGTGTTTCTCATTGCGTGTTTAACCTCGTACAATACCACAATGACATAGAACATAAAGTTCACAAAGTCATTCTTAGTTTAGGTGTGAGAAAGTCCCATTCACATGTGAGCATAAAGGTTTTCTCAGCTTCAATCTCAGGTATCTGTCTGAATACTTTAATATATGCAGACTTCCCCAAGCTATAAGTAATAAAACCTTTCTTTAAAACCATGGTCCAGCTGAAATGAGCCACAAAGCCCAAAATGTCAGTGTTTACATATTTTCCAAGTCTGGTGTGTTCTGTTTGTACCACAGACACAGATGTCCTGGACAGGCAAAACTAAATTCCTCTTTTTAACTGTGAATGTTGCTAAGCATTTGTTCATGTTTTATGTAACACGCTAACTTGTCTTTCACTTTTTTGTATTCCCAGGTCTCATCATCTATATATATTTAATGTTCTACTCTCTACTTGTGTCTTCATTTCTTATTCTGAAAAGCATATTCAGCAAAACTCCTTTTTTTTTTTGAAGCTCTGTCATAAGTCAGTGTAATTTAAGATCATTAATCAACTTTTCCCTTTCTGTATTGACTTTTAGACCTCAAGTCTAAATCTGTCATCCCCTTACCTTATCTTGGCAATAGCATCTGTTTTTACGGGGGGATGTTTTGTTATGCTCCTGTCATGTAAAACCTGGTTCTTTACCAAGATTTTAGGCATCAGCTTAATGAGAGATTGGGTTTTTCTCTCCAAGATGAGTGTCTGCAAGCCCACTGCAAAAATAGGCACAGCCTCAGGTACCTGTAGCAATGAAGTGCCATTGCATCAGTGATCTGAATTTTACTAGTATGGTTTTATACTAAAATACTTTACTTTGGGTGTGGAGGGTTGGTTTTGTTATTGTTGTTTTGGTTTGGGTTGGGTTTTTTTTGTCTTTTTTTTTAATTATTATTATTTTTGTGTTTGGGGTGGTTGTTTGGTTTGTTTTAGTGTGTGTGGGTTTTGTTGGTTTGGTTTTGATTTTTTGTTTTATTTTATCCTTAGGATCTCAGTAATTACCTTTCAGCATCCAACTGTGAAAATTTTGGCCTGTTCATATTGTGTGTGACTCATTGTGGTCCTTATGTTCCTTGGAGCTGGGATGAAGAGTGAATACCCATTCTCTCAAAAAAAACAAAACCAAACAACAAACCCATAACCTTGCTCTTACGAAATACGCTTCTAACAGAAAGAAGTTAACAGGGGGATTTATCCATATTCAGGAGCATGGAAATCTAAGTTGCTCCTGTCTCCTCCCTGAGGTAGCAGAAGAGTTTTAACAGCTGGCCCTTCAGCACGGTGCTGGTAACACATTAATGGAAATAAGATCCTTACAGTCAAGGATTGACTGTAATCCAAGTTTAAAACACCAAGTTCAAGTCTTCCAGGCAATTTTACACTTGGATAACTTACCACTTACATTTATCTCTAAATGTGAATGCAAAGAAGAAATAAAGTACATTTGAATGCATGCATATCTTTATCCACAGTATCAGTGTTCTGTCTGTTACAGTCTATATTGGTTATTAGTTGATTGAATATGATGTACCAGCCTGCATTAAATAAACCAAATCTGCAGTTCTTTTTCAATAAATATATCACAGGATAAAAGTATTTCCTTATTCCAGCAGATTCATGGTCACCTCTCTTCATTCCTACCAGCAGGCAGCAACAAATCCATCACAGAAAATTATAAGAAACCCTGGCATTGGTAAATGCAATCAAAATGATTTTTTTAATTATTATTATTTTTAACTTCAAGGAAATTAGCCTCTAACCCAATGCTAGAGGGTGAAATATGCTTAGAAAAATGCTGATGCATATTTCTTCAGCAGAGCCAATGACAGATCCAGATCCGGGTACCACTTTCTGCCCCTGTTAAATTTGGGTCTTGATACACATAAACTTGCAGCAATGGTTTCTAATATTGTTGTATATTTCTTTGTTAATACACAGGTATTTCTCCTGTAGCAAATTGTGTGCTTGACAACTTCTTGTTCTAATTGCATTATTAAAGCAGCAAATAGCAGCAGCTAGTTTACGCTCAGTACATCATTAATTATTTACTGTAAAATGTAACCTCAGTGTATCTCCTTTGATTTGCTTATTGTCTTGAGCATTTTATCTTGATCTTTTGACTCTCAGCTCTTACAGCAGTCTTCCGAGAAATCCAGTGCTTCACATGCCTGCCGCAGTATTTCTGAAACACCACCATATTTTATTCTGTAGCTTTTCCTTCTGACAGCCTGACTATCTACCAACATAAAATTGTGGTTGAGCATTTAACTTTCATCAGCACAATGACATCTATTCCTTGGTCCGTACTGTACTCCTTAGATTTTGTGCACACTAGGACTTCGATTACTAGTTTGAAAAATGATGCATATTAAATGCAAAGCTCATATTGTGTATTTTTTAGCAATGGATGTATCAGTCACTATTTTATTTGTATTTTTAAATCCTCTAGTATTGTCTAGTCTTGTCAAATATTAAGAGATTGGTATCCTACAAATATTGTCGTCTCACTATTAATGCTGAAACCTTGTCATTGCCTCTTGCCATGATGATAGTTTTTTCCACTTTCATGTGATTTTTCTTAGTCAGTTTTAAATCCATGAGGAAACCTTACCTGGCATCTCAGTGGCTTCCATAGGATCATCTTCTGAAGGACTTTTAACACCCTTCTCTGAAACCCAACAGAGTAATTGTTAATCATTGTTAATTGATAGTCTCAATAAGAGCTGTTGGAGTGGAAAGCCCTCACCAGGAGAATCTATAGGGAAGACTTAAGGAAAAATATAATAATATATGTAATGTGCAAGTCTCTTATCAAAATCACTGTAATTGTACAAGTAGATAACTTTCAGGAGCAAATTCTGTATCAATAAAACCACCGGGCGATACCACTAACTTGTGACAACTTTCTGGCCAGTGATATTTATTTCATGCTTGTATTGGTTTTGAAGGATATTTTAAAATATGAGTATGAAGTTTCCAGGGACCTAATTGCAGAAGCCATCTCAACTGCTACATCAGATAGGATTTTGAATAATTTATTTTTATTGCACATATTCTTCTCTGCTTTTGTGATGACGCATTGAAGTATTTAGCACTTATCAGGTATTGGTTATACAGGGAGGGCTGGTGGCAAAACTGGTATACATGTGTCATTACTGGCTTTAATAAAATAGAAATTATTACTTTTGCTTTAATTTGCTACTCTAGTTTTACTGCCTGACCCACCTATAGGAATATCTACTCTTCTCAGCAACCATGATTAAAAGGATGACATTATAACTTCATACATTTGACTTTACTAAGCAAACTACTATCAATATAGATAACACTCCCAATTGTGAAAAGTAATACTTCTCTTGTTTTATTTCCTTCTAAATAGTGTTAAATAACAAGAAAGGTATTCTGAATTTTTTTTCTTATTTACTTGCTGATGCTGTTGTGTTTTCCAGGGATATAGGTCTCAGAAGCACTTCAGGACAAATCATATTTCATGTATATGATTTTCCTGAATAAAGACTTTTTTTGTGAGCTAGAAACACAGCCCAACCTAAGGGCATGTGCTTAGTTTTGATTCATTCAGTAGCGCACCTGTGATAGTAATAACATAACAGCTTTTAAATGTTTAAGTGTTCCAGGCCAGACTGTTTATTAGGGACTTCATAGACCATCCTTCAAATCGGACACATCAACAAAATTCTCCAGACTGACAGAAATATTAAACTTACAGGGTTTCTTGCCTTGAAAATACCTTCATAACCTCAAATGAGTCTACCTTTCCTTCCTTAGATTATTCCAGTAAATTATTATTGCATTACACAATCTAATGAGGGAAATTAATTTCTCAAAATTACCTTCCGTGAATGAAACCAAGCATAAGGTATATAATTACTTGAGGGTTTATTTTTTCCAGAGGAAAGAGAATTACAGTGAACGGAACAAACTAGGATGTCTTAGATGGAAAAGTACTATATTTTCTTTCCAAAACAATTTTACATAATAATTCTATTTTTACCCTCCCACTGCCTTCTATCCAATGTCTCTTTTTTTTGGAAGAGATGCAGTGATTGCACAAGATAAAGCTTTTTAGCTCCTTAGGTACTGATTCCATAATAATTAAAAAGAAATCTAAAGATTGCCTATACAGATTTTCTTTCGGACTCTTTGAATTATCTCAGGAATACTTCTTCAGATAGGAGCTTTTGATATATATAACTCAAATGAGATACATTTTATTCCTCCCATATTATTAGTAACTCTTCAAAAAGTGCACGATTTTCTAGTCTTGTTCTAGAAGGCACTTTTAAGTCCAGGATTAAGGCATTGATATTAGTGGCTAGAACATGACCTTAGTGCATTAAATTCCTGAAGCATCTTTATAGAAAGTAATGAAAAGAGGTTTTATTTTTCTCAAAAAATTAAAGAGCCAGTCTGAAAATAAATAAATTTTAAAAATCCAAACAAAAAACCCAAAGCCAAAATAAACCGACCCCAAAACCCAAGTGAATGTTTTCACCGCTGGCCAATTCCATCTTCTTTTCTGACAATGAATGTGAGTGCTGCCCATCTTCAGCATCCTTTCCTGTCTCCAGCATCCCTTCTTTAAGACTGATCAGCTCAGTATCTCTGAGCTCATTGTGACAGCACCCACAACACCCCCAGCACCCAACTGTGGGTCCCTCCTGCATTTTCAGACATCGCAGCCTTCTCAGGTCCTTCCTAAGAGTCTAAAGGTTGAGATCATGATGGGCTGCACCTTCAGATAAGTGAAAACTCTCTGTAGTTTTCCCTTTACACACCTCAGGGTTATGAACCATGTACTATGGGTCTGTTTCACCCATGTGTGGAGCAGGAGCTACAGATCTTTCTCATGGGAGGAGTCAGCTGGGGAATGCTTGGGAGATCCCATGAAGTAAACCACTACGGAAATGCTAAAAATTACTATTGTTTGCAACAGCTGCCAAAAAAATCCAGCTCCTGCAGCAGGATTTCAGCGCGATCCTGAACCGGCACGGCGGTTGCGGTAGCACATTGCATTAGTTTTACCAGTTAATGAAAGACCTGAGGCAATCTAATTCAGGCTCTTTTTCTGCGGAAGCATGCCAGCTATATTCCCAGGCCAATTATTGCTTTCACAAAGTGCTCTAAATCTGTCAACAAGCAAAAGTGTGAACTACAGTACAAAAACACAGTTAAGAAGGTGACCCAGTTGTTATAAGAGAAATGTTTCTTCTTGCAGTGGGAGCAACGAAACTTGGCTGCCTAACAGCAGCAGCACCAGATCATGATTAAGTGATATGCATATATACTATTAAGATGTGCCAAAAAAGTCCTTTTTTATTAAAAAAAAAGTCTATACGGTTTGATAGTAAATAAATGCTTATTCTCCTACACGTCAATATGACAAACACTTTGCAAGCTGTTGTGGGAACTCCCAGGAAGGTTCAAATAACTCCTCTTCCTGCTGGGACCATGAGCAAAGGTCATAGCTATAGAAGTAACAATGCCTCAATGTACATGGATATATTTTTCTAGAAACCAAAGTTAACCAAGGAAATTATTTAAAAGAGTTACAATCAATTTCCATAACAAGCCAATATCCGTGTCTTCCTTAAATATTCAACGTTATTGCTGGGTAGGCAGTCTTTGTGAAAAGAAAAGAGAAAGCTATGCAATGTTTATTTTGAATCACTGTCATAGAGGCCAGCGTTTGAGAAATCACTCACCTGTCTTAACTAGCACATGTGAAAACCTCTTGCCACGTACTAGGTAATTTCTTTTTGCCAAATGTATGTGCGGTAATTAAATAGAGTGTAATGTTGCTTCAGTCCCCTCGAGGGCTGCTGGCATACGCTCAACAAGGGCAAGTGCTTTGGCTGTGCTCAGCTCCTCCGAGAGAGATTTGCATCTGAAGCTTCCGTGGTCTAATTCCTCTGCAAAATTAGCTGTGATCTAGAAAGGCCAAAAGCTATTCTAGATTGTCACTATTCCCCATGCTTTGGCTCCAGCCTGAATCTTAGGGCTGGGTGTCGACACACAGCTCTGGAATCGCAAAACTTATTCTGAGGAATCTCCAAGCAAAGGAGAATTGTAGCACAAAGCCCCAGCAAGTACATCGTATTTCATGGGATGCAATTTGGTAAGATGTTATATAGGAAAAGGAGACAAGTTTTTATAATCACATGAACTAAAACTACAGGGTTGATGGTGACTGTCAAAGTAATTATAAGAATGAATCATGTCTGGCTCTATAGTTATTGTCAAAGTAATTCATTATTTGCTTAAAAATAACATTAAAATTTAACCAATAAAACCACTTACCGATGGCTGGTTTTATTTTTTATTTTTCCCCTAGTCTAAATGTCAAGAAAACATAAAAGAAAAGAAGTCAGAAAATTATCTTAATCATAATAAACCATCGTTCATCATTTAAATAAATAGAAAACTGAGACATCTGATATCAATTTAGGCATATCATTTATCTAATGAAATATTACAGCTTTTTTGCAAGGGTCCTGAGGGGCTTGCAATTAAATAAGACATTATTTTTTTTTTTTTTACTGAAAATGTGGCCTTATTTAAAGGTAAAAAAATACCTGAAGACATGAACTCTCCCTGTATTCTTTCCATTTACACACCTTAGCCTTCTCCCTGTGCCAGTAAGGACTTCTGCCCCAGAGTGAGGTGACTTGGTGTTCTTTCCCTGTTGATTCTGCCTTTGTTCGGTAATTTCCAGCTTTCCTGAAGAGATAAGCACCAAACTGGGCTGGCTGCCAGGGCAGCCAGTGTGGGATGCAGGAAGGTGACCCCAGCGGTCAATCCCATCTTCACATCTCATCCCCCACACACCAACCTTTGCATCTACAGCTTCATCTCACCTTGGCTTCTTCTCAGCAAATCTGCAAGGAGCCATGGACAAAACATCATCTGGATCCACAGCAGGGCAGAGAAAAATCACAGGAGGGGAGATAAGGAAAGCAAACTAAAAGGCAATTAGAAGGTTTCTTTTTCTTCCAGACAATGTCCACTGAGATTTGCCACATGGTATTGATGATAGCAGTGTCAGCTGCTAAGGAAACAGAGGTTCAGAAAGATACATGTATGTGTTTTCCCCAGTTAAACTGGGAAAATAGACCAAAAGAGCAGTGAAAGAAGGAATTAGCCAGATGCATGGACACTAATAGCCCAAATCGGGTCTGGTTTCTGGGCTAGAACTCAGTGTAGCTGGATTTTGCTTTGGTTTTCTGTTGCCTGTACGATGCCTTTACTTAGAAATGAGCACAGCTATTCGATTGCCCATCAGACGATAAATAAGCCTTGCCTCCAAATGGGTTAAATGTCTTGAAAACTGAACTCTTCAGATTTTATTAGTGATCGAATAGCTCTAGGTGTTTCTAAGCAAAAATCAATAGAGAGATTAGCTGCAAGAGTCTGCTGAGAGATTATGGCAAGATGTCTGTCAAATGAAAAGACAGTGTATTCCGAGACTGAACGCTGCCCTTTGGGATGGGGACCAGGTGCACAGGAGCTCATTCCACAGCTTTTACTCCATGGACCACTGATCGCTGGCTCTCCGCAGCACAAGGAGCATCATCCTATATGGCTACATTGATGATCAGAGACTGCAGAACCCAGGCATGACGCACTCCATGGGGTATTCAGGCAGAGTTTGATCAGGTCAACAGCTTACTCCGAGAGCTTCATCACTCAGGATTTCATTGCTGGAGCTACTGTTTTTGTCAGGGATGTTTATGTTCTCCATAGCAGAGCAGTTCAGATGCAAACATACTCATCCCACCACACTTGTGGGGCATCCGATGCAGAGCCAGCACCTTGATAAAATGTTTGAGTTTTATCCAGATTGACAAGACTCTTCCTTCAACAGTTCAAGGTGATGTGGTTCCTCATGGATTCAACAGGGCTGTCCAGTTTGGGCACAAGAGAGATTCATAAGTCACATTTTAAAATTTGTCCTTGCAGATGGAAACCTCTTTGCCAGGCTCCAATCTCCAGCTGGTTTAAACTTGATGGGATTCCTCTTAATTTTTAATAATAAAATTCCATGATAAAATTATTTAAATACATTGGTTAAAACTGTATTTTTACCACTGCTGTACCTTTGGGTATGAGCAGACCTGCAGTCCCCGCACCACTGTATCCCTAAGGGGATTTTTGTGTACTTCCATTGCAAAGACTTGCACAATTTACACATGCAATATCTCCATGGATGGGAGAAGCTACAGCCTGCCATTCAACTTGATTTAAGCATCAATATTTTTCTTTCTCTAGTGTGATGGTCAATGCTCCACATTAGGAAGTAAAATTCGCTGTACACTCTCAAACTTTGTTACAGGTTTTTAATATATTTTAAGCATTTTACAACAAGTCTCTTATTCTCAGATGAAATTGAATTTTTGTGTATTTTTAATGATCTCATTAACGGCTTGTCAAGCACCTGTGTTTCCACAAGCAGTTTTACACATCTCTAATCATATCATTTCAGACAATTCCCTTTTATATTGTTTTGTGAAGTCTGATGAGGCTTCACCTCTGAGCAGAAGTGATCTGATTCTAAAGAAACTGAGAATCAGTTGTACTAAGCAATTTGAATGCAACAGCAAGACACTGAAAATAATTGTTTGCAAATATGTCTGAACTTATGAAATTGAATTTCAAACAATCTCACAGCCATACAAGAAAGGAGTGTTACAAAAGCAGTTTGCTTTGAAGTTAAACTGAATATCAAACCTGAAGTTAAAATTAAGCTAAATATTAAAGCTAAAATCAAAAAAAGAGGTCAAATGAAATGTCCATTCTTCAGTGTTAATAGAAATAACATCTGATGCAGGATGGGCTTCTGTGTGGCAGTTAGAGTGAGTCTGAGCACAGAAAACCTGTGGAAAAGTACATATAATTTACCAATAACTTACTCAATATGATTAAATTCAAATGTTCATAAAGTAGTAATTGTACTCTGGGAACTGGAAACAATGTTAAAGCTGATTCTGCGTCAAAATGCATCTTTAAAACTTAATATAAATATCAAGTTAATATAAACAAGAAAGGTGTCAGTCTGTTCTCTATTTCTCCTAACATGTAGACACATCTAAAATAAAAACATATCAAGTTAACTGATCATTTATTTATCTCTATAAAGGATTTCTCTGCTTGTTAAATGTAAGAGAACAGGACATCTATTTTATCTTCACCGGGAACTACTTCAAGACAGGGAATTTCTAAGAATATTTCCAAAATTACTTTGCATTAGATAAAAAGAAAATTAATAGAGCTGCCAAGCTTCTTGCCCTTGGTGAAATCCATTTGAGTTTATAGCTGCCATTAACAGTACTGTTAAAAATCCTGGGTAAATTTAAGATTTCAAGTGAAATTCCTCAGCATGCCCATAGCTATGGAAGGCATCTGGACAAGTAACCCAATCCAGTGAAGAAGACCAGTGAATCTATGTGCAAATATCTTACACAGTCTGAAAAGTTACATTCATTTACTTTCAATTCACCAACATCCTCTTGTTCAGTCTGTGATCAGACTATTATTTAATCACTGTGATTTGAAGCTACATTTCAAACCCTTTTCTTGCTTTTCTTACCTCTTCTGTCAATTATGGACTCTGCATTTACATGCACCAAACAATTGTTTTGGAGCTGCCTCTTCTATAGATACTCACAACTTCCCTGCTTTTACCAGAGATTCTAGATGTTCATTTTTGTGACAAGAACCCACTGCTGTGGAGGATTTATAAAGTGAAGTGTCTGGCTCAGCAGCAGTATTTTAAGAAAGCAATTCTGTTCCCCAGTCCCCTCGCCCTCTAGGGAATCTGTAAATTCCACAAATTAACTCTACAAAGCGGTGTGCCCTATCAGGGTTTTGCATTGTTTTTAGCATTTAAAACAATGTCCTAAGGTTTCGTTTGATAGATCCAGACTTCCAAAGGAAGAAGCTCTCCTCCAGTGTCCCACCTGCTCCTCTTTTCACCAGACTCCCAACTCCTGCAGACATCAAAGGCGAGGCAGCTTTGAACAGAAGTGGCGTGTTATCCCAGGGTTAAATGATGTTAACTAACTACCCCAATGTGCTAATCCTCTCCAAGAGTTTTTGTCCACTCTGTAGATAACAGACATTTAATAAAAGAAGAAATAACAAGAAGGAAAACATTCATCATTGTACTTCAACGCCTTCTCCGAAACATAGTGGCCAACCTGTAGACCTGCCATTTCTAGACCCATACAGAAGTACACAAAATCAGCCTCTAAATACTCAGGTCAAAACTGCCTAGGGTGGAGAAGAACATATGTTGTGGTCAGCAGGTTGAAGGAGGTGATTCTGCACGTCTACTCCACTCTGGTGAGACCCCCCCGCAGTGCTGCATCCAGCTCTGGAGCCCCCAGCTCAGGGCAGACATGGACCTGTTGGAGTGGGGGCAGAGGAGACACAGAAATGATCTGAGGGCTGAAATGGCTCTGCTGGGAAGACAGGCTGAGTTGGGGTTGTTCAGACTGTGGAACAGAAGGCTACAGAAGATGTTATTGCAGCCTTTCCATGCTTAAAAGGGGCCCATAAGAAAGATGGGACAGACTTTTTAGCAGGGCCTGCTGCGATAGGACAAGGGGTGATGGTTTTGAACTAAAAGAGGGGAGAGTCAGACCAGACGTGAGGAACAAATTGTTGCTCATGAGGGTGGTGAGAGCCTGGCCCAGGTTGGCCAGAAAGGTGGTAGATGAACCATCCCTGGAGACATCCCAGGCCAGGCTGGACGGGGCTCTGAGCAACCTGAGCTGGTGAAGATGTCCCTGCTCATAGAATCATAGAACAGTTTGGGTTGGAAGGGACCTGTCAAAGCTCATCTAGTCCAGCCCCCACTCCAAAACTGTTGGACTGTGTTGCTCATGCAGAACCAGCTCCCAAACCACAGTGTGACACCACACACCTGATGTGGCTCCATCCCCAGTGGCTGTGGGGTTGTTTTCTGCTGTACAAGGCCCTTACTCTGCTGCAGTGACCTACTTTCATACTCTGGTTTGATAAAGTTTAAGAAAAAAAACCCAGACAAATCCTCCAACCCCCTCAACAACAAAACCACGAACAAAGAAACAAGTAACCGCTTCTTAACTTGTTCTTTAAGATTCTTAAGAGCTTCTGGAAAATAAATAAGACTCAAATCCCGTAATTCATTCTTATATACCTGAGGCAATACAATATGCATTTTTGTATGTTGGATTTTTGCTTCAAATAGCTTTGTAATAGTCTTATTCAAAAGATAAATCACAAATGCTTTTTTCATTCTATTTCTTTTTAGCATAAGATGCTTTTCTCTATTGTAAAAAAGATTTAAGAAACAAAGATTTCATTTTAAGATCTACAGCAAATAGGGCTTTTATTTGAATATTTACATTTGAATATTAGGGACTTTAAATAATCTATCTGTGAAAGACAAATAATTTAAGCTGTCAGAACAGTGAGAACATGGTTTTAATCATGTTTTCTGAAAGAAAAAAACAAACTCTAAAATGTAAGTTGTTTGTTCTGTTCTCCAAAATGTAATCACAGTTGTGGAGTGAGATGTAATGATCTGACAAATACTGGGGCATTTGAAGAAAGAGTTAAAAATACATAAAGGACAAGATAAAATGAAGATTTATGGCACAGCATACTCTAGAGAAGAAAAGGTGATATAATTGTCTGGATGTACCCCATAATAGCAGGATATGTTTATACCAGGCAATGGAGATATCTACACTAGCAGAGACCTGAGTCAACAAACTCACAGTACGTATAGCACATGATATTTTGATTATACTGGTTTAGGTAAGTAGCCCTGAACTAGTAATAAGCTGCATACAGAAAGAATAGTTCATTTGCAGAATCCAAAACAATCCTGGCCATCCAATAAGTTAGTTTAACTAACTAGTTACATTTGCTGCTCTATATGGATCTAATTCTCGCATCTCACTGATCAGAGGTATGGAACCTCACCGGTTTTAGTGGGTTTGCATCAACATAAGAGAAAAATCCAGCCTGTAGAGCAATGAAGCAGGAACATTTTCAATCACAGGACATCTGGATCATCTTTGTGCAGCAACATTTCCTACTGTCTTAGTGCTGACCACATCAACAGAGGTGCTTTTCTGAATGTAAATTATAGAGAATTTATTTTGGTTCTTCAGTATCAGTTATGTGGTTTATCAGGCTGTTGGCTGGTTAGTATTTTATGCTAGCTCTTATCGCATCACCAGAGTATTATATAAAATGAATCTTTTTATAACTATGCTGTTCCCCCACAGGAAGTCTCCATTTTATAGACTAGAAATGGAAATACAAAAATGCTAAAGTCTTATTCACAGTGCAGATCTCTGTCTGTGCACTTATACCAGCACAGTCTTCCTAGTGTAGCTGCAAATTGATTATACCAATAATTATCCTGGTAATCAATAACGCTTATTCTGGCAAAATAACTTTTTGCTGTTGCACCAGGTGCCTTAGTGTCCTAAAAATCATTTTATCTCTTGAGACACCTGGCAAAATTTCTCACAATTAGAACAAGTCTGAGACATTCAAGATCATGGTGAACTCAAAGTTAGCATTCAAGACTCGTATCTTAAATTCCAGTCCGCTGAACAAAACTTCCATGAGTTTATTCATAAAGAAACTCAGGACAAATAAAGTATGCAAAAATTACAAATATTTCTAATACTCTCAGTCATTATAAGAGAAGCAGAAGTAAAAACTTGACAAATCCTACCTCGGAGGAATCCATCATGTTCCAGGAGAAACAATACCCAGCAATCAGAAAATTTGTTTGACATTATTCTGTGAAGAAAAGAACATTTACCAAGGGATTTGTGGGAATTAAAACAGAAATCCAAAATACAAACAGGATTTGATGATGAAGCTCCCACACATAACTTACAAAATGATCTCCAAGTTTAAGTCTATTAGAATGCATTATGTATGACATATGACAGATCATCTATAATCTGCATAAATGCAATGCCTGGAGCTCTGTTCATGGAGTGGGGACACGAGGAATTGTATTTCTTGGAAGGGAAGTTCCACAAGCCAGAAATTTGCTGTTGGAATAGAAGACAAAAAAAAAAGACAGGAATACACCAAAACAGGAAAATAAAGGATAGAAGGATAAGAAAGCGGTCAGAGAGCAATAGCATCCTGGCTCTGCTTTTATAAATATAAATATTATGGTTGAAAACACTTTTAAGTGTTTTGTGAGAAGATAAAGTAGTAGATTTTCAGATAAGCAAAGAACTGCACAACCTACTTCATGACTGAATATCTTTTAGCTGTTTATTGGAGCTGCTGTTTTGGTATCATCATGACTGGAGTCAGACTTGGAAAGCTGAATGAGAAACAATAAACTCAGGGATGTATAAGCTGTTAATAGCACTAGAAACAAAGAAACCTATTTTTGAAACCATTTAAAATAGAAACCTGGGTAAAAACTCATAGGAATAGATTGTATGCTCCAAGAAATGAAGTAGGAAAGTCACCATGATCAGGGGTTTTTATTGGGTAGGAGAGTACTTGCAAAAGCTAGAGAAAAACAAGTGATTGGGACAAAAGACATAAACTAGACAATACTTACATGCAGAAACGTGTATTAGAAACCTAGTATAGAAAGTACGCAAGTGAAGCCTGAATATTAGATAACTTTTGATTAATGTCTCCTTTTACTGTGCTTACATCTTTGCATTTAATTTCTGAATTAAAATTTTTTGATAGTGGATTCTGCCATTCACCAGCACAGACATTTTTCTGAATTTTACCTTGCAGGAAATATCTTCAACTTGAATGTCTCCCAAAATCCTTTTAATGCATTTCTGCTATTCCCCAAAAGCACCATGAATAGTTCCATTGATTTCAACAGTCTTCAGATCAGCCCCATGGGACTGAAAGATGAATGTATTACGTACTCCAGAATGAATTATTAAAAAAAGAGTGCAAAAATATTAATACATTTGTAACTATGAAGTAGGATGACAGATTGCTAGCCAAGACAATATATCCTTAAAATATGTCACTTGAAAAGGGCTGTATTATTCTTAATCGCATGGATATTTTCTCCATTCCTATGATACGTTTCAAGAAATTGCATACATGCACTGAAAGCCACCAAAAGATGCCCTAAGCAGCTATTCTTAACATAAATGTGATGATTGTAACTTGACAACATAAAGAGTTTTATATGGAGCATATTTAAATATTACCACCATTATTACATATTTAAATATTACCACCATTATTAGCACTTTGATTAGAGGTCTTCATTTTCCTTTGCCATTAAGCACTTGCATTTAGCAGACAAATTGAATATTTCTTTACCCCTTCATTGCCTGCCTGGTGGAAGCAGATGAAGGTCCTACCTTGGGTAAAGTGCCACCACCCACCTACAGTCAGGTACGGTTTAGTGGGAGGATAGATGGACTGATTCTTCACAGAACAAACAAGGGAATTACAATAATTCTGTCAAAGTTTTTTTTCCTCAATTTCGAAAAACATTTTAGTGGGTTTACACATATTTCTCCAAACCACGATAAAAAAGAGCTTACATTTCGTGCTCCTCTGGTGAGCATGTTTCACTGTTCGTTTTACTTCAGTTTGCAAAGAAACAGTGTGTTGCAGTTCCGGCACAGGGCAATTGTGTTGGGTTGCAGGTGAATAAACCAATTCCCTGGATGAAAATTCCTCAAAAAGTTCTGTTCAGACTCAATGCACACACGTAATCAATCTTCAGCTGACAATCTGTCTGAAATGCAAAAATACTCTGTGGTTCTTGCCTTGCATCTTGTTATGATTAGCATGACACCAATTCTTCATGCCTTTGAGCATCCTATCTCAGTTAAACATCAAGTCCCCGCACAAGCTTAATTGCCTTTCCAGAAGGTGTAGGAAGGCATCACATCTTCCAGATAGGTCCACTCTCTCCATAAGTGTGGCAGAAATTATCCCCAAGTGATACTATTATGGGAGTACAATCAGAGATAGGAATTGGAAAGACACAAGTCTTGTTGGAGTCTTTCAAACCTCCCCTGGAGCCTGGTCTGAAAGTTCTTGGCCATGTTGCTTTAACTGATGCTATTCAACAGGAGTCCAGGTTTTCTGTTTTGTACAAAAACTGCTTAGGAAACTCTGGCTTGGAACAAGGTGAATATAGGAAAACAGTTATACATGCCATACATAATTTATGCTGTCCTATCATCAAGGTATCGTTTAAGCAGGTGGGACAAACCTGTCCTTACCAGTCTCAGAAAGTAAAATTTGGAAATACAAATGTCAGCTGCATTGCAATGTGTCAGAAGCAGGTCCTGTGCTATTTTGGATGCTTTGTTTTCATCCAGCTCTAACCTGGTCCCATGGACCGAGTGGCCAGGAGAGGCTGTTGTGCTCCAGGGGTGATGCCACTGGACTGTTCATCCAGAACTGGATGAAGAGTCCTCAGTCTCTTGTTGAAATCAGCTCACTTCAGCCAAGTTTCAGCCTGCAGCCAGAACCAAGATAGTTTTTTTTGTTCTTTAAGGCTTATTCATGCTTGTTCATCAAGTATTTGCAGGGAAGAGCTGTGCTGCTGATCCAATCAGCCAGGCAGCACAAGGTGACTCAGAGCTGGCAGGTCACAAATAACTAGCAGTGCACAAATAGCAAGTGCTTATTTAAAAGAGTTTTCTGGTCAAGATAAGGACTCAAAAATTTACCCAAGACAATATTCAGATAATTTCAAATAATGGGTATATCTGAGAAAATTGTTCTCTGCTGGTGGATGTTCTCTGAAGTCACATTGATCAAATGACTCATGAATTATTTATTTAGCCGTGCTCTTAACCTTAAAAGCAAGCATTATTGATTTTGCTTCATATATCATATTATGGAATCAAAATATAGAGAAAAATATACCATGACTGAAGTGGCATGGAAATGGCCCATCAGCGTGTGTTTATCTGGCCTGTAAGGCAGAGAGGGATGTACAGAGAGCGATTCTGGCTTTGCTGGCATCTGAAAATCACTGTAAAGAGGATCTGCCTTTAGTTGCAGAATGCAACATGAGTGCTCTACTCTCATACTGTTGCTTTCAAACAAAGCCACTTTTGGTGCATATATAAAAGTGGAGACTTAAATATTTAAGTTGAACAACAGCAAAATTAAGTATTTACATCACCAGAATAACAGACATGGTCTGAGGGCAAATACTCAAACTGGAAAGAGATTTTTGCTTCTTTTTATAGCACTAAGCTAGACAGAGAATGGCAGATTTTAAAAGAGGAAGAAAAAACAGCATCATAAATAAGTCAAGAAAAATAATAAATACTAAGTGCTTTGCTTTACACATGAGTCATTAAGGTTAACAAACTTTTTTTCTCTCTCTCTTTTTTTAGCACCTAATTACAAAGAAAACACCATGACCTAAGGTAGACAACAACATCTTTGGTGAGGCCAGGTACAAAATGAGTGTTAAGCCCTTGAAGTAAAACACCTGGAGATTTCCCATGGGTTTCTTGGTCCATTAATCTCCCTGTCATTCCTACCCAGCTCTTTCATATCTTCCTCGGACTTGGTGACAACAGAAAGCTTGTGAGGCTCCAAAATAGTATCATTAAAATAACAGATTACAAGGACCAAGCTCAGCTTCACCTTGCCCCAAATGATATCTGATCAAAGGAGTTTCTTCAAAAATTCACACTTGAGAACTGTACTCCTGAATATCATGAAAGAAAAATCCTATTTTTAGTTAGGCCTCTTCTTTTGACTGCAGAGAGAATCACAAAACCTGGGACAAGTGCTTGAACTTTTTAGTTTTAGTGGCTTCACACAGTAAAATTTGGGAATCACCATTCCAAGTGTGCCTGTCTCCAGTTCTCAAGGCAAGTGGAAAACAGAGGAAAAAAAATATTAAGAAAAAGTGTTAATCATTGGGGTCGCGTATTTCCATTGTACTTCAAATTAACACTTTGTTAATTCAAAGTCTTAATGGTCCTGACAGGACTCATGTAGACACTTCTCAGTGCATCTTCTCCTCATGACACCCTACCAAAATTTGCTGTATTCCTCTCATGTTATCTTGTTGTATAGGTGAATAATATAGCTGTTGGGTCTTACAACATATTCATTACATGGAGAAAAATGGTGAAACATGTGGCAAGATGTTATTTTCTTACCAGCTCATTTTAAAACTCTCCCTTTAAAAAGACAATCTAAAATGAATCTGTAATAAAGCTAAATGACTGGATGTTACAGAAGCCTTTGGCTACAGTCAGGTTTTATTAGGAGATGATCATGACATACGGTATTATAAAGGGTTTAAAAATAAACCATTTGGGGCTCTACGGAGTTGTTGCATCTATGGAAGGGAATGTCCCTGCTTATAGAGAGCCTTCAATGAAGTATTAATATGGGAGAAAACTGAGTACTTTTATCCCTTTTCCCCTCACCCTGCTCTGTAGTAAAATTTACCCTGTGCTGGGAAAAAAAAAATATATATATATGTATATATAAAAATCAATATATGTATTTCTTCTATCAAATCACAGTTGGCAAATTAGATCCAGATTTCTTTAAGAGAAATTGCTTTAGTGAGAAGCATCTCTATCAAATGAGATTTCAAATATCTTGTGCTTCAGAGTTTTTCATAGTTGCTTATATAATATATTTACTATATAGGAAGAGTTATCCTCTGTACTATATTTGTTGACATAATCTAGAGGCATCTTAGTAGCGTATTTCACATTTTGAAAGATATTTTGACTACATGTGCTCATTTGGTGGAGTTTGGGGACTTCAGGTGTTGTATTTGACATGTAAACAACTATGACTGATAACCAACCTTTCAAAGCAGATATACAAAAATAACATTTTCCATAGCCCTTGCTGATGGACAGTGGGATGTAAGAACCTTTAACCGAACTCACTGATATTTGAGAAAATGCGGGCACCTCAGTTTACACAGATGGGGAAACTACTAGAAAAAGGCTTATTATTTTAACCGTTGACGGAAATATTCTTACAAAGAGAATAGTTTCTTTGGTGCTGCCCTGCAGCCTAGAGACACTTTGAAAGTGTTCACAGTGGCACATACAGCCATTTAATTCTGCAGGCATTAATAAGTAATTTAAGATTAGGTACCATTTTGCATGTGTTGTACTATGATATAAGATCATTTTCAGCAGGTATAGGATTATGCAGCTATTGCATCTAATAAGTTTACATCTTAAAAATGCTTCCTTTCTTTCACTTTTGGTAAGTGGGTAGGAAGGCACCACGCCAAACCACCTGAGGGAAGCTTTAATTCTGCACATCTAGTGGGAGAGTAGCACAGCAGCAAATTGCAATGGTTTAAATGTGCCCTACAAACTTAAAATGAAGCCTGAAAAAGAGCTAAGGGATGTATTTAGTTTTAAAATTATTCTCATTACCTTGAAGTGCCACAGCTGAGCAAGAGGCCTTGGTGGTGGCGTGTTATCTCCATCTTCAATGGGCTCCCACTTACTGAAGACGAACATCTGCACTGACACTGGAGAGTAATTCCAGGCTTTGGTAGTTTGGGGTTAACGTGGGAGACCTCGAAGGACAAAGCTCAGATCATTTTGCAGTTCGTTCAGTTGGTCTGAAATTGTACCTGCTCATCAATCTCCCAAGTGTTCAGCTGGTAGATGACCACCATTAGTCCCATAGGTTGTCCCCATAGGCCAGGGTCAGCTTGAGGAATTTATTCAGAGAGAGAATTAAGGATCTTCACCCATAAGAAGCTGCGAAGAGCCACCTCATCAGTGCTAACAGACCCAGCAGAGGAGCAGGGAGCACATCATGCTCAGACAGAGAAAAGTGGCTCCTCAATCTACATCACGCTCAAGGGCTAAGTTCATAGAAGCAGGGGCAAGTGTGGAGGTGAGCACCACGGTCTGGAGCTCCACAAAATGACCTGAGCAATTCACTGAGGGCTGTGAGGAGCATTCATCACTGAATGAGGTTGGCAGCGCTTTAACTTCCATGCTCCTGCCTCCATTCCAGCCTGTGCTCTTCAATTTTTTGCATAAATGACACTACTTATATACTGTTATGTTCAATTTACTTAGGAAAGCAGATAAGGTCTGTTATAGTTACATCCTTAACTATCAACATGTTAACATCCTGTGTCCACAAAGACCTGTCAATGGAGGAAGGGCCTAAACTTCTTGATCTTATTTATAAAAAGAAAGCATCCATTTTCATTTCAATATCAAACTCATAGAGGAATTAATATCTTTCAATAAAATATCTCCACTGATATCTTAGGCTGCAATGCACATTTCCTGAAAGCAAATCTATTTCACATCGGATTTTATTAAAATGATTTCACATCATTTAGAGGCGAGTAAGAAAACCGAGAGCAAGGCTGGCAATCTAGCTGTGCTGTCTTCTGGGGGATGTATTGGGAGCAACTTCTTGAACCGTCAAGTAATGTTTTATCGCTTCTGAGATTATATTTCTTCTGCTTGTCAGTCACAAGTACAGGAAAAAATGGAGCACTAGTAAATAGAGATAATGGGGATTTATAGGGACATGCAATGAATATATACGCAGGGAACGAATGACTATATATAAGTAAACCAATATTTCAGAAAATGCTTTTAGATATTTTAAAAATATCCCTAAGTATTATTTACTAGTATCACCCTAAGTATTCTGCTTATCTTCTCTAATATCTGCTCCTATTTGTTCTCTCCTCTTTTGGGTTCTTTCTTAATACAGTGTTTGACTGAAAAAAACACAGGTCCTTCTCCTATCATTACATCATCTTTTTTTTAACTTGGATATAATATATCAAACCTTTTTGCAAAAATTGTTTTCAGCTTACCTTACATTTACCATAAGTGAGAAGATACCTACAAATAATACCAAGCTTCGTAAGATATGTTAATAGCAAAATACGACCTCTCAGGAAATCCGCAAACAGAAAATTAGAATCAAGGCATCCTGTTTTGGATAAATTATTTGTCATATTTCATAATTGACAAACCAATTATGAAGTGAGGATAGCTAGCTAAAAAGAAGGTGCCAATTATAATCAATTTTGAAAAATTTAAAATTGTAACATGATATTTTCTTCTTATAAAGAAAAAAATTCCACAGAATTGCAATTTTTTGTGCAAAAAGACAGCAGGACTTAGTTTTTATTTTTCCAGAGTCTCACAAATATAAAAAAAAGAACCTTTTTCCCTCCAAAACAGGAATTATCCCTAAGTGGAAATGAACACATTTTAAAATATATGATACACCAATATTTGAGCAAAGTTGCTTCTGAATCAAATCTTTCTGCTCGGAGCTGTGCTTTCCTTTGCTTCATTTGAAATCACTTTGTCCTTGTAGGATGAGTTACTTTCTTTTTTGTCCGATAGGTGGAATGTAGGCTGAAACAAAAAATTAATCTATTCAACAGGAGCAGAATTTGTCAAAGCTTGATCTATGGCTTACTCTGCCTCTAAAACACACTGGTTCATAGAAAGTTGATGTGCTTTTTCGTTTACTGAGGCACTGCTATATTTAATAGCAGCATTCAAACGTGTTATCGATCTCTGTACTGTAACAATACTTACAATTCGGTCTGTCACATGGGTTTGTTTACCGACTTTGCTGTGATGGTTTATGGAGTCCAGGACTGGACACTTTTCCCACAAGGGCAAGGTCATGCACATGCATCAATAAAGCAAATGAAATGTAAGGAGAACATTCTATATGGGTCTATATTACTCAAATCACAGAATCGACTGGATTGGAAAAGACCTCAGAGATCATCACGTCCAACCCTTGGTCCAACTCCAGTCCATTGACTAGATGGCACTAAGTGCCATGTCCAATCTCAGTTTAAAGACCTCCAGGGCCAGTGAGTCCAGCACCTCCCTGGGCAGCCATTCCAATGCCTGACCACTCTGTCTGTAGAGAATTTCTTTCTAATATCCAGCCTAAATTTCCCCTGGCAGAGTTGAAGCCCATGCCCCCTTGTCCTATTGCTAACTGCTCTGAGAAAAAGTCTGAGAAATATTTAAAAACCAAAATAATATGTGTGCTGAGCAAATACACTTATTTAAATTACCTTTCATTTGGGTTGTATTTATACTATGAATCTGAATTCAAATTCAGATTTAAAATTTTAAGGTCACAATAAATCTGAAATATCTTATTGGCTTCAGTCTGACTCCTGGATACACCCACGCAACTGAGAAGGGAATTCGCTCAACTGAAGACAATTCCCTGTACAGTTTTCTTTGTGAAAGATTTAAGGATCTCCACTTTGAACAAATTGAGGCTAAGTATGATGAGAGCTCTGGGAACCAACACTCTTCACTGAAGGACAGCCACTTCTATTATCTATGTGGGGTGGGGGGGCGAGGTGGAAAAATGTATAGGCAGAGCTAGAAAAATTTAAAGGAAAAACAAAAGGTGAAACAATGCTTTGGCTTTAGGACACCTGTGGAGAACCTTCTGCTTCCCCTGCCTGTGAGCACTTGGTGCTCTTGGGCTATATCCTGTGTTGGGATCTTATTTCTTTGGGAGCCCTAATTTCCTGGGCTGTTCAGCCGGTACCTAAAACTGGTCTGATATCAACAGGGAGCTAGAAAGTCAGAAAGTAGAGATGATTCAAAGGCAGCTTCCACCCCATCCTTTCATGGGCGCATGAATATGGAATATGTCCAGTTCTGGGCCCTTCAGTTCCAGCAGGACAGGGAACTGCTGCAGAGAGTCCAGCACAGGGCAACAAAGATGCTGAAGGGAGCGGAGCATCTCCCGTGTGAGGAAAGGCTGAGGGAGCTGGGGCTCTGGAGCTGGACAAGAGGAGACTGAGGGGTGAACTCATTAATGCTTACAGATATATAAAGGGTGAGTGTCAGGAGGATGGAGCCAGGCTGTTCTCGGTGACAACTAATGATAGGACAAGGGGTAATGGGTTCAAACTGGAACACAAGAGGTTCCACTTAAATTTGAGAAAAAACTTCTTCTCAGTAAGGGTGCCAGAGCCTGGCCCAGGCTGCCCAGGGAGGTTGTGGAGTCTCCTTCTGTGCAGACATTCCAACCCGCCTGGACACCTTCCTGTGTAACCTCATCTGGGTGTTCCTGCTCCATGGGGGGTTTGCACTGGATGAGCTTTCCAGGTCCCTTCAACCCCTGACATTCTGGGATTCTATGAACTGTTTTAGAAAAAAACCCTCAGAATTTCACAGGTCAGTTTGGCAGATGTTGCTTGTTCTTGTAAACAGCTTTTGAGGCGCGTGCTGCATGTGAAGAGCTGTAAATGCCTCTGCTGTAAATCAATGCCTCTCAGGCATAAAAAGATACATTGTCACAGGATAATATCTCTCCCTTTTTTCAATACTGTCAAAACAAATGCTTTGCTTGACAATAATTCTTGCAATATTTTTGTTTCCCACTTGTTTGATAAATAGAAGCAAGTCGAAATTAAAGGGATTTGTCATCACAGAATCAACTCCAGAACATAATGTGAGCCACATCCGATAGGAGTGCTTTGTGTGCCAAAGAATTGTTTCCTCAGTAGCAAAAAATTGCCCATTTGGGGATGCTACAGGTGACATATTAGACATAAGCATTCAAATTGGGTACACTAACAGAATCCTTGCTAAGCATGAAAACGTTTTTGTTGCTTGTAGAAGAGAAATCAATATCTAAAAGCTTTGTTACTATGATTCCCCTTCCTCCTACCCTACTTTGTGAGCCAAACTCCTGGGCAATAATGAGCCTGTTGGCTCTCCAGCACATTGCTGGGATTTACACCACCTGTTTTTTCCACTGCCTTTTTCCCCAACATATATGTTAAATGCAGAATTATAGAATTATCAGACTTCCCTGTACCAGAACTGCTTGAGAGAACAGATTTACTCCAAAATCAAAGTGCAATCCCATGCATTAAACAAGTCTCCGTTAAGACAAGATTGCTGGCCTTTCGTGATTAACAAATTCAATTAAAAAAACAAAAGCAAAGGAAAATTGGTGCACATGTCTCAGAGTTCAGAAGGTGGCTTAAGAGTGAGAGATAACAAGGGATAAAAGCAGGTCTGATAAATGTTTATGAATAGTTGTTCAGTGCAAAATTAAGGTGCAAACTAGAGAAAATGCTTAACCAAATTTGTCCACGCAGATTCATTTTTTAAATGGTATTAAAATAGACAAATCATAACGGAAAAGAAAGTCTGTAATTTTAGCAGATGATTACTAACTGTGCTAATTAAGTGGCTTTAATTGACTCCATCGAAGTCAAGAGACAATTCATATGTATATTGCTGCAAGACTCAGTAATCATAATTTCTGCAAAGTAACTTTTAAATGAGTTATCCTGCAGCTTTTATTATCTAGATAGCTGTTTTTAGTCCCTGATTAGCAGATTCCCGGGGGCCATGGATTTATCACTGAGGCATTGAAGGTAACTAAAAAAACCATGGTTATTGTCAATACACTTCCCTGGGTGCTTTGAAGGATCCCAGAATTGAAAAAGATAAAGAGGAGAAATGAGGCAGAGGGAACACTTTTTTCCACCTTAATACTTTTTTATCACTTCTTAATTTTCCAATCACTTTCAAAATCTGGAAATCTTGCTTTCCCCTGAAGAAATCCTATTTTGCTGCCCTACCTAATTGAAGAGAAAGAACGTTAAAAATCTAAACATTTTGACATGGGCAAACATTGCTTTTTGAAAATAGCTTCTACTCCTTATAACGTCACTGAATCTTACTATTGTAAATGGGCAACTTCAACTAAAATTTGGGGGTTAGAGAGCCTGAACAATACAATTCCATCAAAAAATTAATTAACCTATGGCATCACTATTCAGCAAAACTTCTAGTAACTGAAGACACAGCCCTATAGCAGGGAGCATCGAGACCTCTTGTTTTATGTTTTCTCGTTTAGCCCCACAACTCCGTCATTTCACCTTCAAGACTGACAAGAACAATTAATGCCTCTCTTTCCCATTAAATCACTTTATGGATTTGCAGCCTGTTGCTTTATTGTCATTCCTTTCCTCTAAATTGAGTATGTTCAGCTTTCCTGCAGTCCGACATTATAAACCTTTCACTCTTTTATTTGCAGTCTTCCCAACTCTTTTATTTATCTTTCTTTTTAGAAATACCCTGCTCAAAACCTTAATGTAGCATTTCAGATGTTACCTTCTCTGTTCAAAATTGAAAGGGCTGTATTTTCTCATTTATAGCTAGTGTTTTACAGGTGATCAACACCTCAAAAAGTGGAGAACAGATCTAAAGATGTATAAAAGCCTTTGTACTAGAGCAACTACTTTAAGCCTATTTTAATTCAAACATATGAAAAAGCTGAATTAAAGTATGTGTGTATAAAAGTAGCTCAGCCATTTCTGATTCTTTGATCATTTACCATGACTAGCTTAGAATTTTTTTAAGTGGACTTATTTATATTTATTTCTTGTGCAATCTCCACTAAAAAAGAAGCACAGCTTTATAATTTTACTTTTTTTAATACCCTTGCTCCATTTTTTCCTAAATATATCCAAGAAAACAGTTTGCAGCCACTGTCCTATGGTAGGTTTCATTTGCTCTCTTCTAAACAAATTGAGGAAATAATTTAATCTGAAGTCTACTTTTCTACCCCTGGAGAATGTTCTCCTGTTTGACTCCACAATGTTCTTTCTCCTTAACCATTCTTTCTGTTGAGAAAAACAAACTCACGGAATTACGGTCATATCGCTTTTAAAGGTCAGCATCTCTCTTGGCTTTTTTCCATAGATATGGCGATAAAATGCATGTGGGTCAAGACTGACAATGTTCTTTCATTTGTATTTACTGGTTCTGTGAAAGTAATAGTTACAGAGTCAGCTGTGAGCTTGGCAGGGTAGTTGCTGTGTAATACCATAAGCATGTAGTTTTGCATCCTAGTACCTTCTTACCTTATTTCTGCCTAATTCAGTCCAGATGTGCGGTGAAAAAGAAGCAGGTGATGATTCCTTCAGCACAAGGAACTGCAGAGAAAAGAAAAATACTAAACCTACAGGGAACAACAGTGCAGCACAAAACTAAAACAAGATAGAGACAGCCAGGAAAACTGCTGAAGCAATGAAAACTTGCAGTAACTGAGAGAAGGAATAAATCAATACAGGCAACACGTAGATTTATGTTTGAATTCTGCCAGCCCCATGGAAATTAATATAAAGTGACACCAAAGCAGTAACACTGTAGTTTAAGCCAAGACAAGGAATGAGCAGCGTTTGTGCAGCACAGAGCCTGGGGCAGGGTCCCAGCCGGGCGATGAGGACACAACCCTGATCCCAGCACCAACGCAGACAACCAGGAACAGCAAAACCTTTTTAGTCCGTCCATTCATACCAACTTCTCCCACTTTTATTTTGCAAAATGTTATGCATCCCCTTTTCCTGACAGTGGGAAAAGCACATGTGGTTAACAGGATGATATATAACTTCTTTGCGTGCATATATAAGCCAAAAATGGGAATCCTGAGCATCCCTCACACTGTTTAAATGAGCAAAATGATACTAATATGTGTGTGTTCCTATCTCAACTATATCTACCCATCTCTCCAGTTCAGCCTCTCTTTAGTCCACCTAGTACAGCGTTGAGTGGTTAGACAGCCTTAGGTAGACATCGCCAGGACATGTTGGAAGAGAGACAGATAACTAAAAGAAAACAAAATATCACCTTTAGAAATTGCAGCTTACAGAAATGCTCATGGGACTCACCTCATCCAGTACATTACTGTGGTTCCTTGGGGAGTGCATCTGGTGACCATCACCCATCACCACCCAAGCAGTGTAAGAACAACCAGAGAAGTTCCCCAAGCTCTTCCCCAGCTGCCTGTAGGGTTGAGGGTTCAGATGATCGCATTTAAGTAATTCTGTTACCAGATAAATTCTCCTTTAGCAGCCTCTAATATGGATTTCGCTGTGACAGGGGCAGATAAGGCTGAGCATAGTCCATAAACTGTAGCCTCATGTGAAACAAAAACAAAACCAGGTACACTGTACATGTCAAAATACTCTTGTAAATCAAAGGAGTGAAGATTTTACACGGTGTGGGAGCACTTTTTACTCTTATAAACCTGATTATCAATGTGGACACTAGATTTCTCTGATTTGTAGTTTGTACTAGTCCCTCTCTTAGCACAGTGGATTCTACCATGATTCCTCATTCTGCACATGGGTGTGCAACATCTCCCAATGCTCTGAGTGTCTGTGTAAGGAGCAAATACACCTCAAACATACTTCAAAGACTGGGCGTGGAGTTTTAGAAAAGTCATGTTGTAGCAGGCACTGCAAATTTGAAGATTTATCAACAGTTTTGAGCTATTTCTGGAGGAGGAGAAAAAGGTTGAAACAGTTGTTAAATTTTTACAGTTTTTATGAGAGCTGTTATTTAAAATTTATTTCACTCTCTGAGCTTTTTTGTTTATGATTTCTAAACATTTGTTCACTTGCTTAATTAAGGAAATAAATATATGAGTACCAAGTTGGTGCCTTTGCTCGGAGGTGTGGGCACTGGATTGCAGAGGGTTTTGGCACATTGTGGACTGTGACAACCAGACAATTCTTGGGCTGCTGCAGCACTTGGAAGTTGCCAGCTCAGGCTGGAGGCTGTGATGGGCTCCCAGGACCTGCTGGGCTCTGCCCAGAGCTCACAAATGTGAGATACCATAGAGGGGAAAGGAAAAAATGGTGTTGCAGACACCCAGCAAAGAGGCAAAATCTGTGGTAGCTCCCCTTGCCTGGTAAATTAAGATGTTGCATGCCCCGTAATACACTTCCCAGCTCTTTCTACAAGGTAATCTTGGAGAAATATTTAAACTGTCCATGCTTGAAGAAGTCATTGATCTAAAATCAGAAATAACCGACTGAAGTTTCTTCCCTTCAGCCCAAGAGACTGAGGTTTCAGCAAAACATCCAAGTGCAAGCGATGCTGTCAGACGACCTATACACCACTTCACTTTTTTATAGCCAAGAATTAAGATTTACAGAGTTCAAAAAAATAACGCTTTAACTTCCCTAATCAAACCCCAAACCACTAGACCTGAGCATTGTACCTTCCCCCTTCACCAAAGAGCTACACAACATTCCCAAGGATGTGAATAACTTCAATAGAATCATAGAATCATTTCAGTTGGAAGAGACCCTCAGGATCATGGAGTCCAACCATAACCTAACCTAACTCTAGCACTAAACCTTGTCCCTGAGAACCTCGTCTAAATGACTTTTAGACATCTCCAGGGATGGTGACTCCATCATTTCCCTGGGCAAATGAGTTGGACTGCTCAGCACAGCCCTCTGTGCAGCTCACATGCTGCTGGAATCAATAAGAAAGATTTCCTCTAATAGATTTTGAATAGGGCTGGAGCACAACACTGGGCTGCCATGCTCCAAATATGGGATACACATCAACAGAACATTTTTAGCACCTATAAAATAAGAAAACAATGTAGAACATATGTATTTCCTTAACTGCAGCAAAAAGAACATAAAAATATTAATTCAATGGTGTGAAAATCACTGATTATTACTAATTTCTCTTTTGTGCTTAGCTTCATTCTCTCATCCAGCAGCTGCATGCTCTTTACCATCCACGTCCATACACGCATGTACGCAGAGATATGTATGTACAAACACAAATGCACATTTTTATTTCCGCACCACAGGCTAACATGACTTCTTTGCCTCTTCAATAACCAGGTGCCAATGAAGGGAATACGCCTTCGCCAAGGCACCGTGTTCTGGCTCCGTTGTTCACTGCAATTGTGCAGCTGGATGTCACTTCCGATTACCAAGTGCTGTCCAAAGCACAACACAAGCCCAGCAGACCAATTTCTGTACTTTTTTAGTACTTCTACATTCACTGGCACTGCATGAGCTATAAATAAGTACAGATATTGCCCTAATATATTTAGGATAATATAAATCTGAAAAAACAGTCTTTCTTCTGCACTAGCAATCCTATCACATTCTGAGCAAAAATAAACCTTCAGGGAAAATTCTTAAAGACTGGAGGATGGGCTATGTATGGAGAATCTGACTAACTAATGAGTAAATAGGTACATAAACTACATATAAATATTTGATGAATGAGCTGAATTAGGAAAAATATAGGGTAACTTATTGGGGTATAGCTTAAAACAATGTGAAGAAATCTACTTGACAGTGAGACATAATAGATTGTGGAACAGTCTTTCAAGGGAAAAGTATCAATCCTGTAATTTAGATAGTTTAAGATATGATTGGAGAAAAATACCAGAAAACTACAGCACGCAGCAAATATTCCAGGATTTAAAATACATTATTTGTATATGGATACTATATGTATTAATATATTGTATATAACTTGAAGTGTGCAGAGAAGAGGCTTCTCGAGTCAAGCTTATTGAGATCCTAAGTGCAGCAGACCTTTTTCTCATCATAAGAACAAGAATATTTTGAGGTAAACTTGCATTTTGTAGCCAGGGGCATCATTTGCAGGTGACTGAACAATCAATTAAAATAGCTTGAGTAGGTTTTGTTGTAAGTTTTTCCATATAACCAGGTCATTGCTGCTTATTCACTGCTTAGGAGCCTTTCAGGCATTAACAACACAAAGTTTTCCTAAAGACTTCCAGTACCGTCTTATGGATTTATATTTTGTGACATTGGTCAGCCTTAGCAGTGTTATAGATTTGTCTGGCTAAAAGACTTTTTATATCTTACTAATTAAAATTTAGAAATTCAATGCAGACCATATAACCACCACAAAATGCATCAATGGCTCCTCCATAGCCTTAGACCTTTGAGTCTTTGGATAAAGTGAAAGACGAGTCGGTAGAACTGAACTGAATTCAGGATCGATAGTTTGATGAGACTTAGGACAGTCCTGTTTACCTCACACTGTTTCAAAAGCAATCAGTTCTTGGCCTACACATTATTTATAGCCCCTTTGCTATGGTTATTTGCAATTTCTCTGTGCTGCTCAGTTACACGTTTTGATGAGCTCCAGCCTGCTGTTTCAGCTTCAAGCCACTGTTCAGTGTGAGCATGTTAAAGTAAGTTGGAAACTCCATAACCACAATTACCACAGTTCTTTATTAACATTAGTGTCTGACAATTGGGTTTTTTTAGGATAAATATTTATTTGTCTGAACAAATGCACTTACGCATAACTGTGTTCAGCACTGCTATGATTAAGGTGCTGCTTTTTTTTTGTTTTTAAGCTTACCTATTCAATCACGGAAAAACAATTTTCTCACTGGTGGCGAGTCAATCATCCTACAAAATTCATAGTTAATGTTTGATTTTTCATAAACTGTTCATCAAACACTTGTGAATAATGAATGCACGACTTAGGATCAAACGATATGTAAATTTAGGGCTCGACTCAGCCAATAATTTATTTATCAAGAACAATTTAAGCAGTACTGTCTAAAAGCAGCAAATTAGTTCTCTATTAAAAGCCAACTGGACTTTCTGACTGTGCATAAGTGTTTGCAAAACAGGGGAAGGCATACATGGCCCTATACCCCAACCTATTTATCAGAATATATTCATAACTCCACCTCCCATATTGTTCTGGTGTAACTTAAGTTCAGTTCTCATTTTCATTATAAACATTTGCAGTGGGTTGGAATAATTTGCTGTAGAGCATCCCAAGCTGTCTGCTTCAATGCATTGGATTTTTCCTCCATGCAATTGATTTAAATCTTAACAGACATTTTTGTAGTGAGGCCAAAAAACAAAACCACATCTTTCTCAACACTTTCTCTTTTTAGAGTTACACTTCAGAAAAGAAGAAAAACAACAACCCCACCTTTTGTACATAAATAATTATTCACCAATTCTCACAAAAACAATGCAAAAACCAGTACTGGTTGTACAGGTTTTCACAGCCAAATATTTCAGGTTTTGGATAGGGTGATTGTGAAGTATCTCACAATGGGTACAAAGGTGAAATCACCAAAGTCACTATAATATAGCTTTTCTAGAAATGTAAGGGTGTGCAATCTACTCTGCTTTCTAAATTAGACTGACCAATATATATATACACATATAAAGGTTATAAAAAAGACCAAGTAATTCAGGCTCAAAATACTATAATTTAGGTCTTAAATGTGCAAACTTAATCTCTTCAACGTCAATTGAGCTGCCTGTGTATTCAGGGATACCTCACATGAAGGAAGGATTTCTTTCTTACTTAAGAAGTGATCAGAAATAGGGATAGAGGTGAAACCACAAATTTCACATATTTGGGTTTTCTGCCTAAACACAGCTGAAGTTTGTTCAGCTGATTTCAGGAAACTTGTCAGATTTCTGAATTTTGTAATGTAGATGCTATCTTTTAATAATTTTAATTTAATAGTTAAAATCTCATCCTTGCATTTACAAAATATAAGCAATTAAAGCCCCATGATTTGGTTATGTCATATATCACATGTGTAAAGTGTTCCAGTGAATCACTGGGCACTGAGATATGCAATGACATGTCTAAAACTATTCCCTTCACAGTTTGTAAGAAAAAACTGGAATTGAAAACATTTTTACAAATCAAACATATTGGTTAAAAATGTCAGTCTCTATCAAATGAAATATTTTACCCAGCATTTGACAAGTTTAAGTAAGATTTGTATGTCTGTTTGGGTCATATTTGAAACCAAAATTAGTTTTGAACCAGAAAATCAGGTTACAGCTCTTTGCAGAATGTCAGAGGATCACTCTTTTGCAACTGTGCTGCCAAAAAAGAAAAGGCGAAAACCTAAAGAACTTGCCAAAGCACAATCTTTTGTACAAAGAGTTTGTAGATTAGAATTTTTTAAATGGAGAGTTTCTATTTGATGTGTTTCACCTGAGTACATTGTATTACTCATAAAGACTCAGAGTGCCTCATGGTCCCTTCAGCCCAGTGGGTTGTGGAGCCATCTCAGGTACCCAGCTCAAAGCATCCTCACCTCTCCACATTATATGACCTACGTTCAAAGCACAACATGTAGCTACATGAAGTGAGAACTAACAGTTCTGGAAGCTGCTATAGGCAATGTTCCCTCAGTCGTTCTTTGGGTGGAGGAAAGAAGGAGGAAAGCTTCAGAGCCAAAGTTGTTATAATTAATTTTTCGTGTGTGCGCTTTACTCATACAGTCAATTTGTCATTGAAGGGTGTAATTTACTCTTCTCTCCACAGACTTTTGAACAGCAAAGTAAAAGACTCTGGATATTGCAAACTGTGCAATACCGATGATAATGCAGAAAAACCAGCGCTCTTGCAAACCCTCCCATCACTTTGAGTCCTTTCTTCCAGCTGGGCTCTAAAGGAACTTTCCCTCAAAGGCAGAAGAAAACTATATACAATTTTAAACCTTTAGCTGACCTCTAGTTTCCAAAGGGTTATGCCTTAAACCTTTGGGTCCTTCCAGCTTTCTTCTTTCCTGTTAGAACTTCCCTTTCAAGCATCCTCCGTGCCCCCGCACAGCTCAGAGTGGCTTCCACGTCAGCTATCTCCTGCTCTGCTGGGAGCCTGTGCCGACGAGTGGCTCTCTGACCTTGCCTTCAAACACAAAAGAAAAAAGGGATGAAACCAGCTGAAGCAAGAGGAAGAGTTGTAGTAGGCAGCAGAGGAAAGAGTGAAAGACTACGATGATGGCGTATCGGTGCAACTGCAAGTTACAGTGAAACTCATGGCATAAAAAACATTTTAACCCTGTGTCTGCAATGCAAGCCTGAGATATTGTCCTTGTCATGCCTTATAATAGATTTCTTATCCTCAAAACTATACTGGAACAAAGAGAAAAACAATCACAATCCCATGTTGCTGGTCTGTTAAGAGATTTACAGAGTTTGTTTCTATAAATAAGGAGCAAACTGAACTTGGAAATAGTAGAATGAAGAAAGGTTGCTAAAGGTACTGCTGAAAGGATAGAAGCATTTTCATATCTATTCAACTTTATTGCATGAGCCGGATTACAATTTTAGAGCCATTCTTTAAAAAACAGAGCTTCTTGTAAACAAGATGAAATACAAAGATCAACTACAATATTAACATTTATACTGTATTTAACATAAAGGCTTCTCTGGTATATCTCAGAAAACATAGAAAAAAAGGTCTTACGAATAAAGGCCTTAATACTGTTTAACCATAAGAAGAAGGTAGGAGAGAAAGGATCAGGATTATCTATTGAACATTTGTGGGGTTATACACATTGTAGCGTCTTCTAAAAGTGCATCAGTTTTTAAGAGCATCTTCGGAAATCACATTGCACATCTGAATGCTTGAGAACGGTCAAATATGAGCATAACAACCCAGCACGCAATGATGAGTTCTCTCTGCCGTTGACTGTCTTTTCATTTTACAGCCCGAGTTAAGCACCGCTTCTTTGGATCCAACTGCACGTGGATGTTTTCTTGTCAGAGTTTATTTTCACAGTTATAATCCAAGTTTTTCATTCGTAACATCAGTCCATTGCTGATTAGGGAATATAACAAAAAAATAGGATGTGCGGAGGTGCATTTCAGTTTTCAATTCATTTGCTTGCTTGTAATTTCTCAGAAATTTGTTGCAAGAGAAGATGATTGAGGGATACATTGCGGTTTTGAAGGGGGTTACTTTAAGTTCTGCATTTTTTTCCCCATCCTTTGAAGCCTCACAGTCATGTTCTGATTTTCCAGAGTCACTCTGCCTTATTTTTACCTCGTGTGACTTGAATCAGAGACACTGCACAGAACTGTCACAGTTCAGCATTGCTGGAGGAGCAAACACTAGGACCATGAGGAGCTGCGAGAAGGGTGAAAAGGGCTTCGCTTCCCTCTGCACAGCACCCATAGTTTAAATTGTAAATTTTTTGACATATATGTGCACATGCATGCAAGAATATATTTATCTGTCTTCTACAGTTTTAAGTGTGCAAAGTCATCCTGTTATTTATTGAACACACGCATTGTTTAAGTATTGAAACCTCTTTCAAATCAACACTAGTCTTGATGCAAACTAACGTTCGCACTTAAAATTGAATGTTATCCTTTCAGGGCTTTTACTGAAAAGTAAGAAAGACCATTTAGAGAGAAAACGAGCTTAAGTTCAATTAAATATATTTACTGAAAATAAAGGTGAATGAAGTTGTAGAGCATGGAAGTATTCAGTTAAAGTTTTCTAACCTTGAACGCTGACCTTTGAAATTACATGTAACCATCTGCTCACAAAATCTATATATTTCTTGAGAACAGGGAATAGGAATAGAGAGCATGAATTTCCTAAGGGCTAGATTCTTGGGGGAAACACGACTAGGGAAGCATAACCAATAATTTCCTAGCCTGAAAAATATCTGGAGTTATCAGCAAAGATAGTGAGGGGAGGCTTTATGATGTGGAGGGCATAGCTGATTAGAAAACTCACTTTAAATGGATGCTAAAAACAGGGAGAGAAGCATCTTGGCTGGCACTCAAAATTTAAATAGAGCATAAAAAGCCGCTATTTTATTATTTCACAAGGAACTACAGGAAAGTAATCAAGAATACTTGTATACAACTTATTGTAGTAAAGAAAAATAGAAGGTCTGCAATTCCAGCAGTTTTATGAATGAAAGCAGTAATAAATCCAAAAATAACCAAATGAAATAGAATTTAGGAAGCTATTTTAAAGCAATTTGAATTAAACAGTGTATTAGTGAGCATTTGAACAAATATGTGTATTTTTATATTGCTACAGCTCTCGGCTGGGTATAAACAGCAGGATAAAATAGGAAAGTAAAACTCTTGGAAATCAAAATTACTGCATTTTATAATAGCAATTTACATTTACAGTATTTATTGCAGACATTTGAAATAGAGACAGCTGCTGCTTTGAAACCTGTTTACTATAAGACATTTCCTGAAGGCTTATACCCAGTCCTCAGTAAACTTACCACACACGGATGGCCCCGGCGCTTTATCAAGACACGTAGTTTTGTCCCTTTTCTCTAAACACAATGGTACATTTTGCTATCCTCGCTTCTGCAGCGCTGCAGGTTATGTTCAAAGGGGAAATGTCTTCTTTAGGATTATCATTGTTATTATTTATTATTTACACAGAAGAGCAGACAGACATAAAGAGCGGTTAAATTAAAGAAGCGTATGAGCTGGAATCTCAAGTTTCCTAACTGTGCTTAACCTTGACCGATGCAAACAGGTTGATGAGGGAGTCTCCATAGAATTGGGGTCCTGGCTGGACATTAAAGAGTGAACAGGGCAAAGAAATGCAGGGACAGACATCAGCAGAGCACAAGGGAGTTTAAATCTGCTCTAGAGTGCTGAACACTGGCTAACACGTCGCATCACGGAGGCACAACATGATTGCAGTTGTTTAGGTACTGAGGAAATAGATCATTAGGGAGGTTTTATGGAAAGAAGAAAAAAAAAAAAACAGTGAAAAAATGTGTAACGCTTACCTTAAATATTAATGTTTTCTCTTTCTGTCACATCTACCACAAGAATAAAAAAGCACATGACAATCGTGATGGAACTAAACTTGCAAACTGCCCTCAGGTAAACACTGCATGTGCATCTGGCCACACTTCACAAGAGATGGACTGGAACAGGAATGGTTAAGCAACTTACCTAAATTAATAAAAGCAGCATGTCCAAAGCAAGAAGTGTATCCCAAGTGCACTGTTTCTATGCTGTGCTTTAATCAGAGAGCTTTCCATCAATATAAACAGGTAAGTATTAGTCAGTCTTGCACCTCTGGCAGTGATTTCAGTCTGCGGAGGGAAGGTGTAAGACATCAAACAAAATCCTCTGATGTTGGTGGGAGCAGTCCACACTTAGTTTGACACGTGTAATTAGTATCTCAAGGTGCAAGGTAGCGAAGAATCTTAGCTACAGCCTTTGTAAGAGAGAACAAAGAGCTGGAGATATGCTTATATTTAGCCTTGATGTACTTTCAGTTTTTAAAGCAAACAGAAGTGTTAAATAAATCGCTATGAATAGGTTTGAAAGAAAGTGGGAGGCCAACCAGAGCTAGCAACTCTAAACCAAAGGACTGAAAGAGATAGATAAGAGGTTTCTCTATACTTTGATTTCTTCTTCCTTTATCTCTCACTGCTTATTAACCTTCTCCCACCTGCCGTTTCACCCACATTTCCATAACACTGCTGTCCACACACAAGATTTGGCTTTTCCATCTGCTACAACTTGCCTCTCATCTCCCATTTCCCTCCAGGGCTGGAGGACAATCCTCCTGGAAGGCAGCTCTGCTCCTTCAAAAAGGGACTCAACTGGAAGGCTCATGGTTGAGGGCATGTCCTACAACTCCATTTTCCAGAAGCATCAACGTTTTATTCCCTTTCAACATAAGGACATATTCCTGACTTGCTTGTGGCCTTGCCAGCTGCTAACCCTATGAGGGGCAGTGAAAAGTGCAAGCAGAATTGTCTAAGTTTCTCCTCCACAAATGTTTATCATGCACAAATCAAAAAAGAACCCTGAAAACCCCATAAAGAGGCCAACAGTTGTCAGATTAATTTGTCTCACATTGCTCAGCCAGACATAGTGCCTTAGAGCAATTTGAGGGACAACAGGATCGTGAGGCTGCACTTTTCTTCCAGCAGCCTTTATGTTTCATATCTAGGAGGAAATCTGTTGTGTCTTAAAGATCAAGAATTGAAACTTTACACACTTTACATGAGACCTCCACAATTAGTTGTCTTCTTCCCAGGAAGGCTTATTTCCTGCAATTATGAATGGTGTTTGGCTCCCTACTTTCAAACCACAAGAAAGTAGAAATGGGGGGACTGGAGGGAAAAGGTGATGAAATAAGGAGAACAAAAATTTAGGCTGAATAACAGGAGAAACTTCTATCTCTTAACAGACAGCTACAATAAACTTTGAAATAGCAGATTGGTCAAAACACTGGAAATAAGCTATAAACAACAACTTTTGAACTGACAGGAGATGAACTTGTAACTGAGGAGCTTTTATCCATCTCTAACTTCTGATTGTATCAAAAGAACAAGGAGAGGGTGTGGATATCAAAGAAAATTGCTTTAGGGAATTTAATCTTACTATTAACTCTTCATCCAGAGGGGTGCTACGAAATAAAAAAAACACCTCCTAGAGCTGCCACAATGCTAAAATGAAAAAGAAATTCTTATTTGGAAGAAAATACATGTCAGATGTTTATAAGACAGGAGCAGACAATAACATAAGAAAGTCAGATTTTAGAGGATAGAAATGGCTCTTGTGTAACTGGAGACCAGCAGGAACCTATGACAAGCAATATATCTTTGTTTAAGGATTAATTGCCACCTTTCAGCAACACAGGGTTCCCATCAGTAGGAAGCTTGAAGAGAGGGATTTCTTGAAAGGCAGCATTATCCTTGTGATGTCCCTGTGGTTTCAGAAAGGTAATTGAGCCTTCTGAAAAGAGACGGAGCTTCTGTAAGTGGTACTGTACTGCCAGGAAAAACCTTTTATGCACCAGTAGTTCATTTCTGTTGAAGGATTGTGTCATTAGCATATAGGGGTATTTTTTATATACGGAATATCAAAGCAAGGCGACTTCTAAGAGCTTACCTTGGAAAAAAAAAAGGAACTCAGTTAGTCTGGAGGGGAGAAGCAGTGTTGGCTTATATACTAAAATATTACGATGTTTGGAGGAAGGCAGAAAATCACTGAGGATATGTTCCTGAGCATCTTTTGGGTATTCTGCTTTCCCTCCTTACCTTGGGGCTGGCTTGTACTGCCTGGGGACAGGCCTTTGTAAGGGACAATAGAAGCTTTCCCGTACAAGTTTTCCCATATTTCCAGTGCGTGTCTGTACAGTAAACAGGCTCACGACACCAAAGTGCATCCAACAATAGTATGGCCTCCTTGCAGAGCTATGTCAGCACATCTTTTCCATGTACGTGTCCCTGGGATGCAGGAGGAGAAGATCCTGAAGTTTCAGAACAGCAGGAACAAACTCTCATGCAGAAGGGAAAAGCCAACAGAAATCTTCCTGCTTCTCATAAGAGCACATATTTTTAAGAACCAGACCTCCCATAGATATGACACAGAAGACAGGAATGTCAAACATAATTTACCTAAACCAAAGCCAGAAAACTTAAAGTAACTGGAGAGGAAATCTATTTTTAGCACTTCACAGATTTCACTTAGAATACCCCCTTCCAAAACAGCTCTCAGATTCCTCCTAAGAAGTGAAGTCACTCAAGCACCCAGGGAATTCTACAGCAGTAAAACGAGTCATGCTTCTCCTGCAACTTTTATGACTAGAACCGTCTCCTTTTAACCTTCTTTTTATTCCTTTCTGCTCTTCCAGTGACCTCAACTCTGTAATCACTGAAGACAGAAGCAAAAGCATGATGATTATACAGGTCTGAGCTCCACAAACCCCTCCTCCTTGCCGCCCCCAATATTCTTGCTACTGGGATCCCCACTGCTGAGAACATTCTTTGGATAAATTTTAAGAGTCAACTGTGTCAACTTCCTAGACTTTGAAAATGCAGTATTTTTGGGTTGAGATTAATATCTCTCACTTGGCTCCCTGGTCATGCCAGCTTCCCATGTAAGTACCTGAATTCACTTTCCATTTTCATTCTTCCCTGTTGAAATGAAAGACAAGATCAAAAACCACAGAGCTGATGTGTGGTTTGGTGCCCCAGGTCCCTGTCAAGAGCTAAGAACTGCGCCAAGACCACAAACTCATTTCACACAACCAACTAAACTGCAACAATATTGTATTGATTTTCACAGCTGTTAAGAGCCCTGGCTTTCAGATGGTATATTGAATTTAATATTCCCTTATGCAGATACATAATCAATTTGTAAGCTCAGAAATTTAATATCTTCCAACACTGGAGTAAATTTCCTGTATTGCAGAGTGCAAGGATCAAATCTCCAGCCTGTATTCCAGTCACTCATCTGTCATTCTGTGACCCACTTTATCAAGTTTTACATATACCCAAATCACACCCAGGTCTGAAACCCAATGACTTTTAGCATTCTGTTGCCTGTGAAGCTGAACTTTACCATTAACATAATCCTAAATGGATATCCCACATTTATCAGTAGATATACATTTATAAAATAGTAACATATTAACAGTCATTTTCTTTAGGAAGCTAAAATTGTGCTCTTAGCAGTGAAGAGGTATATGTGTTCATCCCCCTAAAAGTGAAAAAGTTGTTAATTTCCTCAGCTTTCCCATACAAAAAGATATTCTGGAATCACGCATGAAGGCTCTAATACAAGTCCTGTGATTCTTCCAAGCATCACATGTCATTTCAAGAAACATTAAACTATCATCCTCCAATCTTCAGTTCTTACAGGTTTCATCAAAATGGTGATTTGGAGTAAAACAGTGAACAGCAACACAGGTCCTATGGAAAGAGTTTTCAAAAATGCATGGTAGAAAATCAAAGTGTAAGATATAAACAACCAAAGCTGTGAAATATTGTATTGTGTCTTTAGAATACGGAGCAATGAAGCAATAAGTTACAATTAAATACCTCATTTAGCATGCTGTGTATTCAGAATAACAGCTCAATAATATAATGCAATAATAACTCAATAATATAATAACCAATACATTCCTCAGTAATGAATGTTAATGATTAGCCTGTGTATTAATGGCTAAAAATGAAACTGCTATGAACTTTTGCTCTGGTAGTCGGTAATGATGAATTACTCATATTATTTCCCATTTAAAGATTAATTGTTATTGCACATTGTACCTGAAGTACCCTGAGGTATATTTTTTCTTCAAACGTATGGGTAGAAATTTCTGGTAAAATAAATAATAATAAAAAAGAGAGAAAAAAAAAAAAACCACAAGCTTTTACTGTATTCTGAATTCACATACTGCACTGTTTTTTTAAAATAAGTTATTTCCACAACTGTTCACCACCCACATGGGAACCAACTGTTCCAAACAGCTCCCTGGCTGCTCCCACCTCTGAAACCCTCCCTGTACCCAGACTGATGATGAAATTTCCAAAGGTCTTTTTGAAAACCATTTTAAAATGTTTAAATTCCAGTTCCTGATTTAAATCCTTACCACCAGAACAGCCCAAAATAGATTTTAGCAATGACCGATATCTGTCCAGTGCCATTATATTCAACGTAGAAACCACATTCACTTCATCTATGTACCTGTCTTATGCAGGAATATATGTAAAGTTTGGTGTAAAATCTCTGTTTTAGTCTAAGAGGAGCAACTGCTAAGTTTTGTAGTCATTTTGCAGCCCTGTTTCCTAATGTGTACATTTTCACATCTAGTCTGTCTATAGCATCTCTCATTTGCCTGCAGGTCCTCCTGCCCACACCCTCACAACTGTGAACACATTGACTCATTTCAACCCAACTCATTGCTAAAGAGCAGAGAAAAACCCTAAAAAGGATCCTACCGAGGTAAAGACTGGAACTGTGAGAAAATTCACGTGAGAGCAAACCCATAAAAGATTTTTCTAACCATGGAATAGAAGTTAATTGGGAGGTAAAGTTACACTCTGATTGGTATTGAAATCAGTCACAAGACAGGTAGTGCTTCCTAATCCTGTTTTTGTTTATTGTAGAGTAAGGGACATTTTAGGGGGACAAAAGGGGAGAGTTTGGATCTATTTTTTCTGAACTTGTGTTTTCATCTTTGCCAAATTACAGACTTGTCATGGTTTACACACTTTTAATTTTTTTTCCTAAATAACAGCGATTAATTGTCATCTGAAAGTCAACTCATGAAAGGTACAGTTGGAATTAAAAGCGCAGTTGCAAAACTGAAAGAAGTGTTCTATGGCACAAATAAGGGATATACTATAGATTTCAGATATGCTTATGCCGATTTGGTAAATTGGAACTTCAGAAGAGCCTTCTGTTTGATCCAATTGGGACTATCACCTCTTGGTGTGGTATGCAGCAGGATGGGTGCAGAACCCACTAGTCTTCCCCAGAACCATAAAACGAATTTCAAATTTGGGTTCTTCTGCAGCTTCATAGCATATTCTTATTTAGGAAAACAGAATTTGTAGCTATGGTGGGTCATTGTGTCCAGGGCAGACGGGCACATTTCCTCCCATTCCTTGTCTATATCAAATCAGAGACTGGCACAACTACCATCATATTAAAAAGTAATTTGAATTTTACAGCCTATTTTGTTCATTTTTTGAGTTTTTCCTGCTTAGAGTTTGCTATAAATCAGTCTGTGCCCTTCATCTGAGATGTGTGAAAATTAGGCACAGCTGCGATACCACATTTCTTCAAGCTCCTGAGAATTAAAACTTTTTCTATTACATTTTTTCGGTTTACATTTTGTGCGACAGTAAATTTATTTCTTGGGCAGCCACTGAAGGGGAACCTGAAAACAGCATTTTTGGCTTTTAAACTAGTTCATTACATCAAAACATAAAAACCGTAAGCTAGAGCTAACAAGGGAAATACCTGTATTACCAACAGTACAAGTTTTCTACACTGCGAGATTCTAGTTGCAAAATGCTAAAAGTGTAGTAAATCTAAAATTGAATGTAGTACAAAGACATTAAGTTCAATGAAAGTTGCATTTAAGAGCCCATTTTCCACAGCTATGTTGCCTCTTGAAATCACATCAAATGCATCAAGAAATCCAAGTATATAAAAAAATGCAGCCTAAAAGGTAAAATCTACTGATAGTCTATGCTACTTTGCTTGATCCAAAATGAAATTTGAAGATGTGTTTGTAAAAGGCAAAAGTAATTATTTCAGCGACTAGAAATTAAACCCTCACCTTAGCTTTCAACCAAAGCATCTTCCTGCCCCAGTCCTCTCCTCCATTCTTTACTTCCAAAGACACGATGAAAGAAGTTTTCATAGGTATTCAAATACTCTCCAGAGCCAGGTCAATCCTCTTGCAAGACAGAGGCTTTGTGGTGCCAAGGCCAGACAGAACAAAGGAATATAGATATGGGATGGTTGTGGATGATACAATGCATGAAGGGAATATCAAGCTTCCAAGAAACCTTATTTAAGGTGTATATGTGGAGGGTCAGAGTGACCTCCTCACCTCTGCATCAGCAGGGACAGCAGTGCCAACCTAGAAAGAGAAATTCACCATTCTTGTGAACATAAAGGAAACCAATAGACCCTTTATGATACGTGGCAGCTCTCCTGTTTTGTTGCAATGTAATAATTTCCTGCCTCTTTCTGAAGAATGGCTCACAACACAGATCAAAGAGAGAAAAATAGTTACAAGAACTGTCCTGAAAAGGCAGCTTTATGCATTTTAATACAAGCTTCTCAGAACTCAGTAGTATGGCTCTTATTCAGGCTGTGATCACTTACCTACAAGACCATTTCCATGGGCTTGCCCATGGCAACGTGAGCACCTTGGCTGCAACACCATGGGCTGCAGCAGTTTCATTTCTACTGCCTGTAATATCAATAATGCACAGGAGGAAGTATTTAGAATTCAAGCTTTAAATTTTTATTTCTGCAAACCTTTTTTTTTTTTTTTTTTTTTTTATAAACATGTCATTCCATTGCTTCCAAATCACTGTGCTATTTCTGCAGTTGGCAATATTCATGTTTTTCAGTAAGGACATGGTTTCTGAACAAATCACCAAGCACAGTTCCAATGATAATGATGTTTTCCTCATGCCATTTCTCACTTGGGGTGAAGGTGAGCATGTAAACCAGATGTTTTCCACAAAAATGAATTCCTAAACTCATGACCTAGCAAAAGCCACTCCTGTTTATCTTAGAAGATGGAGAAACATCCTGCATGATTTATAACGGCAGATACAGAACAACAAATAGAACACTGAATAAAAAAAAGGGGTTATCATTAATTTAATATTGTGATTTGTGAATACCTTTGCCATATTCACAAGTGTTTCTCCATCTACTCTAAACAATATCTCTAATTACTTTAACTGCTAGTAATAGATTTTTTTTTTAAATCATGCATGCACTGCAATTCAATCTGGTTTAACGACTCAAGTAGGGGAGGAGGAAAACAGGCAAACTGTCATTTTTAATGTATTATTTATGCAAATATATTATGCTAACCAGTAGACCCACTGTTTACAGACAATGCCTTATTCTTGCAAGTAAGAATGAGTCAAAATGCTTGGAAATGCTTGTTTATCTCATCTGCAAGTCAGATCAAAGCATCAGCTGTTTAAAACAGCTTACTTAGCACAATGAACCAAACTACATGTAGTGTTTCTGCACTGTTCTGATCCTCGCGAAAATATAATAGATTTTTACATGGGAGCGTACAGAGAACACATTTCAGTGCAAGGAAAAACACGGCCTTTTAAAGGATTGTAGAAACCTCTTTCTCTGTGCTCAGTGATCAAAGAAGAGAGGATTAAAATACTCTCAGTGTCCCCTTTCACACAGAGAAAAGTACGGAAACAACATCGCAAATGACAGCGAGTCCAACACAAGCCCTCAAGGCACAATCTGTGCTTGGCCAATGATTTTTCCCTCATTTTTCCAGCAAAGCAGTGTCTCTTACTTAGGCCACTTGTAGGATTTGATTATATTCTTTCAGACATTTTAAAAAACGGAAGCAGTTTTGGGCAATAATACAAAATTAAACTGCTGTTTCCAAGAGTTTATGATTTCAGGATTTAATCATGTAAGACTAAATATACATAAATAACTTACACCCCTTGTATTTTAGGTCACTGCAAATCACCACACGAGAAATAAGCTTGTAGTCTGCAGGCTTTGAGAAACTGTGGCAGATGCACACATTCAAACTTCACATCTAAATAGTGACATTCCTGCTGGTGGCAGCCATCCAATATGTCCAGGAGAATTCATACACTTGCAGATACTATCCTTGAAGTAGACTTTTTTTTTTAACTATCATTTACCTGCAACATGACTATTTTGGGAATCTTTTTGGTGAAAAGTGCACCAAGACATATGTGCAATCAAACAGGGAGGTGGGTCATAAAAGACACTTGTAGAAATAACGAATGGAATTCAAAAGCAAAAATAATGATCTTCCTATGAAAAACAACTCCACCCCAGCAGTGGACATATTCCAGTTACTAAAGAAACTACGATTGAAGAGTTCCCTGAGAAAGAAGTCTCATGTGATAAGCAGTTCTTTCTTAATCTAATTTCTTCTTCCAAACCTTGCATGATGTATTAAATGCAAACGCTCTTTGCTGATGTTGCCAGAGGACAACCAAAGGTTGTCATTTATTTCCCCCTTCACCCCCAATACAGAAATTGCACCAGTACCCCCAGGTAAAGTTTGTCTATCCTGATCTCTCCTGCCAATTGAAGGGCTTCTGAAACTTGCATGAGACGATTAAAAAAAACCCCTTATCTAATTCAGATGCTGTGTTCTCATGCTCAGAGAGGTCTGATTCTTGCCTTGGACATCAAAACCACGAAAGATAAGTGGCCTCAAAGGGCAAACAGTCATGTGGACCAGGACAAACATTTTTAAATTTCAGAAAATAACCAGAAAGCTAGCTATCCAAAGGAAGAATTGATGGAAAAAAATAATTTTTAGCCATCATTTCAAACCATTTCCAATTTGTGCCCAAATCCTAACTGTAGACCTTAACCTTTACCTTGAAGAAGGTCAAGATACAGGGCTACATATCCAGAGGGGATGTTATCCCCTTCTTTCTAGACTGAATTGCCCAATTCCAGAAGAGATCTAGGGCTGCGCAGTTTAGCGAACACCCCAAAGTATCTGTTCTCCTCTCTGTTTCCAGATTTTGTACAAACGAGGCATGGAACAGTTTCCCAATAACTAACACCACAACAGACTTAGAAGCTTTACGTTCTATTTCCTACCCTTCGGAAAAGACAAATTGTTGCCTTACTTTTATGACTCCAGAGAAGAGGATGATTAACTGAATCAAAACATGTTTTATCAGGTGTGTCTTGGCAGCTGTAACAACAAGGGTTATTTAGGAGCATCTAAGAGTAACATCGTGGAACAATGAAATTCAATATTTTGTCAGGTGTGTTACTTTACTATAGGCAGGATGAATGACTGACACATGTAGGGGTCAAAACACTTATTTTTATGCAGTTGCATATTTGTCTTCACCTGTTAGATTCCTCTCTCGGACTGGTGACATTCCAGATCTGAATGACAATCCCTCATAGTCTCTGTTCTCTCTCTCATGTTTTGAGCATTACAGAGATACAATGGGTAATCCAAATTTTTAAATAAGCATTTCAAGCATAATGCATATATAACTGTAAAATACATATAATAGTTTTATGCTTTCCTCTGGTTACGCTGTATTGTACACCACTGTATTTATAGCAATTTTCAAGAGTTCATAAAGTCAGAGTGTGCAGTACAAAACAACAAAAAAATTGCATTCAAGGCATCAATTTTCATCATTACTGAACCCCATTGAAAAGCCAGACAAATTTGTTTCACCACTTCAGAAGCACAGCACGCTGCTAAATATAATTCATAGAGGTGATTTACCTGGGAGTCGTCAGCAGAATTAGTTTTTTTTTCTAGAATTTTACATTCCTCTTGAAACACACGATGTCTTTGAATAGATCTCAAGGATTCAATGAAATAAATCAGATTAATCCCTTTTGAAAGGCAGCTCAAGGGGAAAGAGTATCAGTTCTTTATGTCAGACATTCACACATATCCAAGCGTGAGGATGATCAAGGGGCCCACAAAACTTGACTGGTCTTATTTCCTTGGCTGTATTAAAATTTTGCTTTCAAATCTTCAACATGATGGAAGACTTTAGATTTCTTTTTTTTACAGATTTACTACAACGATGTAAAATGAACCCACTGATTCAATGCCCCTAATCAGAACTCTATATGTTGATTCGTTTTCCAGAGGGATCTACTAGAATAGAGAACAACACTACACGTTTCAATGGGGTTTAATACATTGATGTAAAGTACATTAAATTTGATTGGTAAGAAATGAGATGACAAGAGGCCAAGGAGGACATAATGAGTGGTAGAAGTTTTGCTTCTAAAGTCAATTGATTCTGCAATAACAAACAAAGCAACTAACAGTAGCCGTCCAAGTAGCAATCAAGTGTTTGTAACAGCTGCCCCCTTAGGAAAGATGCCAGAGAATACCTAAAACTGCACAGAGTTTTCACCAAAATTAAAGAATGTCTGCTCAGCCTCGTCAAAGTTAATAGCAAAATGATCTGATCACGAGCTCTCATTGTAAAAATTATCCCCAATGTATTAAACATAGCTTTTCCTCATAGGAGCAGATCAACTTTTTGGTTTGAAACGTACTTCTACTCTGCATTTGTAAAGCACATACTGGCATTTTCGGCATTTGCTTTACCAAATCTCTAAGGATGTTTCAGGATGAACCCTAAAGTCTTTGAGAACAGCCTGAAAATAGCAGCTGAATATATTGTTAAAATCTCAAGTTGCAGTATATCAGTAAAGCATTTTTCACTTGGAGTTTAAACCTGATTTCTTTCGAGGGCTGATCTCGAATAGCAATATTCACCTCAACCACTTCAAGAAATGACTTTTGAAAAAAAAGCCAGTTTTTTAAGTGCAGTATGAGAAATTACAGTGCTGAAAGAGTAGAAAGTAGTCAGGAAAATACCAGGACATGAGTCATGACTCTCATTGATTGTTAAGTCTAGAAATCTTGTAAGCAAGATCATATGGAGCAATTGACCACAATAGCTCTTAGTAAGTCTTCAGAAATCACAGCATCTCATTATCCATTTTTACCACCTCACTAGAGGAGCAATCATATCTCAAGATCCCTTGCCATCACTGGACCATAGAACAGAAATATTTGTAGCAACTTGGGAGATGTGGTGTCTTTGATTCCTCATCAAAACAAAGGTCTTTTGGCAAAATATGACATCGAGGTGTGTAAGAAATAGACACAATTATATCTGACGCTGTGTGTGTGTGACTTCATTGAGAAGCTTGATCCAATTAGTATCTCTTCTGACTGGATTCTCACATGGAAGTCACTCAAGTTAGGAGGTGATGACATCTCCTGGAAGAGATGGCTGAAGCCAGAAATTTAAAAACCAAAATATATATACAAATATATATATATATATAATAAAAATGTATTTCCCTGACCATCTGTGATGTTACATGTGGTCCTGAGAATATTTGCTTGTCCTAGATTCAAGGGTGAGTTTTAGGCACTAGGATTATTAATTTGTTTCTGACCTAAATCTGTTACATTTCTCCCTGTCGTAGCACAAATATCTCCTTTAATAATTTTTACTTTTGCTGCTGTTCAGCTTGCGTCTCCCTTGACTCCTGAGTTATGAAACACAGCAAGTGTGAGAAACTTTGCTTCTCTGTACCATCAATACCACCAAAATCATCTGTCTTGGTTGTTTCTGATTTAAACAGGTCCAGTCGTTGATTCTCAAGCTCTGCTATAATAACTGAGGTTTTGTTTCCCTTCTGTAATCTAAAAACACTTAACCCTTTTTTTATTTTTCTGAGCAGAACTAAAATAGGCAAAAAATCCTTGTTTGGTTTTGCACCCAGCACTGTTGAATCATTTTCCCTTTCCAAATCCATTAACCATTTCATAACCTTAATAATGCATCTGCATGTTTTACCTTTTATCCTCCTACTAATTCATCTGGCTCTTCTAGATGCCTCCAACATCTTTTCCCTGTTCAGCCAAATAAATCTGAATAATTTTATAAACAATAGGAGAAAAATAGGCAGATTTTAACACTCTCCCTTAGTTCATTAAAAACACATTTAAACCAAGCCACCCTAGAACAAAACTGGAGGCTACGACTCTGAGACACCTTCATCATGGAGAAAAATGATCACTTCATTCCTAACTTGGTCTGTCTTCTAGTAGTTTCTTAATCAATATTTTTCTTTAACCATCTTTGACTTATTGCGCTGAACACCTGGGAGCTTGGTTGGATACAAAAAACGAAACACAGCAAAGAAAAACACACAGAAGACCAAACATCCCCAGCTTTAAGTGTTGAAAGGATACATTTGTTACACAAAATCTACTCAAAGATATTATTTTATATTTTCAAAATTAACTAAAATGGATATTTAAGGATATAATGTTTTCTATCAATATTTTTAAATTAAGAGGTTTTCATATGAAAATATGAAATAGTTTAATAAAAATAACTAGATTTAGCGTTCCTATGAAATAAATTAGATCCTTTGGCATTTTGAGATGTGACTCAAATGAAGTTTTTTGAGGCTAAAAATGGTAAATTACTTCAAATGCACCACTGTCCAGCCACCAGCTACCCTGGAAAAAACATGGTTTTGATTGGATTTAAATACTCTGAGCATCTGCATTCAAATACAGATTCAGGCTTTCTAGCTCATACATTATATTCTGACAGAAGACTCAAATCTTCTGAGATCCAGTAGAAAGTGTCAAATTTGTGTTTTCAATTCATATGACTCTGCATTTTTTTTGAGTAATTTTTTTAAACTTAAGTTTCGAAAAACACCTCTTTCTAGCTTTCCATTTTTCAACATTTATATACAAATTTTCTTCTTTTCATTCTCGGAATTATCATTCCTATTATTGTAACAATTATTTATTCCAAAGGTAATAGCCATCTTTTTCCAGGTTTCATATTGCAAATAATCTCTAAAAATTATCTATACCTTTTGGATTTTTTCATTGTGGTACTAGCATGTTGAATTTTTTTCTGACATCAGCTGACACTTTGATGAAGAAAAGAAACTTAATTGAAAAACTGCCTTTGCAAATTGAATGCCTTCTTAGTGTACTACAGATATTTTTAAAGGCTTGCGGAAGGCAAAATGGAAAGTAGGCTGGGGGCAAATGCAAGACTATATATTTCTTGAATTAATAGTCACACATTTTTTACCACATGTTTCCCATACAAAGGGAAGTGAACTTACCCAGCTTTCTAGCAAAAGAGAAAAAGAAGTTTACAACACAATAAAGTCAGCTAAAAAAAAGCTAAAATAGCAATAGTAGCTGCAAAAAATATATATATATATATATATATATGCATATACACACACACACACAAATCCAAGTTACACAGACAAGGAAAAGCCTTCCAAAAGTATTATGGAGTAACTTTAGCACTTATATGCCATGGAGACAGCACTGTAATTTTTTTTTATATAGAATGGATATTTATAGACTTGAGGTAGGAACAAACTTTTCTACAGCTTTATACATTCTCTGAGCATCATCACACCTTGCACTTTTCACAGATGTTAAGACCAAATTCACATATAATGTTGATTGATATATAAACTGTTTTTATGGGAGAGTCTTTCTTGCTCTTGAAAAAGAAGGGGAGAGAAGGTTGGCAAGACCCAACAAATTACAAGATATAAAAGTACATCAATCATGGCAGGCAGCAGTACAGTGAGGACTGAAAAATACAAGGTATGTATGCTGCTATAACCTCAGCATCAGAAAACTCTAACATATAAAATGGAAAGTTGCTGTCTTACAGAATATGACAAATTTAACACTGGCAAAACTTGGAAGTTGTAAAAATAATCAACTAAGAAGGGAACAGTGAAGCCACGTATTGGAGGAAATGTTTTATCTAAGACAGTAGGCAGAGAAGGGATGGGATTGGTATTTGCTGATAAAGTAGGAAAAATATATATCAAATCTAGTGTCAGCTGCCTTATAGGAGCAACTCACCCTTATATCATTAATTTTGTCAGAGGCATCATGTGGAATCAGGGCACCAGTATCGATACACAGACTGAGAAATTGATAACGAAGGACAAGAGGGAGTTACTGGTGAGTCACATAGCACAAAGTCACTTTACAATTATATTTGAAGAAAACTTCCTCATCCTGCTGCATCATTTTCCTCCCCCCCCCCGGATAGTTCACTTGAACCTCCACACTCTCTTCCTTCAGAAAAATCCCCTGGAGACCTCTGTTGGAAATTAGGTGAAGATCTCTCCTTTTAGAGTCAATATTACCCCTGTTTGCAGAAAGATCACATAATATCCCAATGTTATTAGCATCAATTGCTTTCTTCATGAGTCCTGAAATATGAAATTGCATATGTAAGCTCCATTATGGCTGCAAAAGGAGCTCATGCCTGGGCCATTTCAAGCTTCCTGCTCAATTAATTAATCAATTAATACATGTGTGCACACATCATTTCAGCCTTCATGCCACGTTTCTCTTTTCAGATATTTAAAAACATATGCTCAGTTGCACAGTATGAATTGAAGCGAGAATTGAAGGCATTCCAAATTTCATGTCTGACCAAGGGATCTCGGGGAAAAAGTCAGTGCATATGAAGCAGCAAAGATAATTAAGTCTTGAGAAGATGGTGTCAACTGCAGTAGTTATTTCATGATGTCCTGAAGCTCAGACGTGTTTCACACACACAGGAGTAGATTCACTGAACCCAAACACAGAAATTTTATCAGCTTCAATGGGGTGTACATTGACTCAGTAATTGCTGGGACATTTGCATTTGTGGTGTTCAAGGAAAGCACTTACTATATATCTCTCTTTAATAGATAATTCTGATCTTCCGGTAAATGGGAAGTGTTCTTGAATTACTACTTATGTCACTGTTGATTCCATACCTGCACAAAACTTCCTAGCCTATTCCCATTTAAGAACAAGTAGTTTTTCTCTTACTAAGACAGTGGCTTCTACTACTTGCGTGTGAAGGATTGCTCAGTTTGTCATTAATTACTTATTGCTGCATTTCAGTGCAATACTGCTTGTCCTGAGAGGGGCAATTGTGTGCTCCTGGTGCTTTACAGACTCATCCCTTCTCTGGCTGCAGGAACATTCTGCTCATTTTGACACCTTTTGAAACCTGGCATAAACAGTGATACCGTGTTCTGTTCTGGCAAAATTAGATTACATGGTCCAGTTATCAAGGGAATAAGGGGAAGCCATTTGGTGCATGCAAAGACCTGCTAGTGTGGGAATTACCTGTGACTGTCACAGATGACAAGCGTTAATTAACGGGTTTTTCTGAAGGAACCATCCTACTGAATGGACCCTTTACCTGTCAGTTTTACTTGAAAAACCTTTTCACTCCTGACAAGTCACTCCCAGACTTCATCTCCTGTTGGTCTGTAGGAGCCCTACTTCCAGCCTCAATGGGTACCTCTTGAAAGATAGATAGATATAGACACATACTAAAAAAAGAGCTATTCAGTGCACCTTCATAAAACATGTTGGCAGCGAAACAGAATTTAAATGAGACATTGAATGGGATGTGTAAGTGTTCAAATGACAAAGCACAACGCAATTACATTTTCAAGCATGTGCCGAACATCCTGCTTTAAAGCGGTGTCTAAATACCTTTGCATCCTCAACATCTCCCAGCCAAGCCCAGAGAGCTGATCAATAGATGAAAACAATATATTGATCCCCGTTGCCATGGCAGCTTTCCTATCAACCTGCCGATCAATGCAGGGATTCCAGTTTCCCCATGTTGTTAATCTTGTCAGCAGCGTTCGCATCCCTCAGGTTTGGCAGCACATCGCCCGCTATAGCTTTTTAATTATATCTAATCTGTGCTGACATGTTATACTAAATAGATGTACCTGTGAGGGTTATACAGCTCTGAGGTAAGAAACTATCACTCTTACACACACATTTCTGTAATAAATGTGGGGTTCACTCTAAGAATGACTTAAGAGCAATTTCCACATTATGAACTTCGAGGTAGGTGTGTTCTCCCATGCATTTTGTGTTAGTCCTAAAGGATCACAGGCTGCTGTTCACTAAATGGGTGTAATTTCTGGGCAAATTCCATTTGAACTGGGGTCTGCAAGAGCAGAAGGTCCATACAGGCTTGTACAAGATCCTCTTACTGACAGAATAAGAGCACACAAGAGCTGCATGAGGGGCAGATAGCAGAGGGCTGCTATAACCAATGGCATGAAATATAGAGGGGAAAACTCTGGTCACAAAATCAATGACAATACTCCTATTAATTTCATAAATGCACCGTTTTCTTCTACAGAATTAGAGGCTTAAAAGGCTTTCTTTTCAAATCTGCTGAGAAGTTTTAATGTAACTCATTAGTTGTCTAGTGAGATTTTCAAGAGTCTTGGCATCTTCTAGAGGCAAAGTCCAATTTCTGTTATAATAAAAGTCCCAATTTTCTGACTCTGTTTTCTGTGACGCCCAACTTACTGCATAAGACATCTATGCATTGCATCTACTGCTTAAAATATTGTGAATTACATGCAGCACTTTCAGACTAAGATCCCTGTGTACCTTCAGCATAAAATTTACTTATATGCACATTTATTTATGTAGTATATCTATAAAGACACCATATATAGCTCACTCCCCAAAATTGCATCTTACAGCATATTTCTGAAACAAAACCAATCACTCTATTGGTAGCAGCTCAGAGTTCAAAATGCATATTTTGCCTAATCAAAATTTCTCCAGAAATACTCTGAATATATTGGAGGTTCTGAATTCTGAGTTTAACAATGTTAAATGCTTGGTTAACCCTTCTACTCTGTCTTTTCACTACCTGCAATGTAGAAAATGAATGAGGCCTATGGTCTTTCCCTGTGAAATGCTAGCTTTGGTTATCTTTTGAAAGCAGCTACAGCTGAGATTTGAAAAGAATAAAGGAAAAAAGGTATGGAGAACTAAGAACAGATATGTAATGCAATCTTAAGAAAAAAAAAATAGTGAGAAAGGAACTTTTTTTGAGGAAAAAACAAAACTCATAAAAGGGAAGTTTTCAGCCTTAAGAGAAGTGTAACTTTGGGAATGAATTTTCAATCAAATGTAAAAATAGATTTTTGCTTATAATTTGTGAAAATAACTGTCATTAGCATACACGACTGTGTGAACGCCTACCAAGCACTGACTCAGCATCCTGTACATGGGACAGTGTCACGCTCCCTTACTCACTGAATGAACACACCTTCTATCCCCGTACAGCCACAACTACAGCAGATCAAAGACAGAAAACACACATACTTCAAATGAAAAATTAGAGAGAAACATTACAGCTGGTCATGATAAATGTCCAGCACATCCTTTAAGGACATCAAGTTGACACTTGTAGAGGACAATACAATGTGCACAAGCAAACTCAGCAGAGGAGGCGTCAGACCACCCAGAAGGTGCAAAAACAGATAATAATATGATCTTTCTGTTAACAAGATAGCATTAAATAAAAAGATTTGTCATTATAACAAAAAAATATAAGCAGGAATAGACTCAGCTTCACAACCATAGTCAATACGAGCAATTCTTCTCAAACAAAATAAGATAAAGGCAGCCTTGTAAGTGAAGACACGTAGGAACAATGGGCTGAAATAGGAAAGATATCAACAAAACAAAGAAAACAAGAAGATTAGCTTAGGAAAACTATAGGCAAAAAATAAAACCAGATATAACAACTGTCTTGGGTAAAAGAGTATAAAATCAGAACAAAAGGAAGTGCCTTATAAAGTACAAACAAAAGATGGATAGAAGACAAAAAAACAGCTCCAAACGTGGAAATATTAGATGGTTACAAATAGCTATCCAGACAAAATAACTTCAAGGACTACTTAATGTGATTTTGTAAGAATACATACAAGAACAAAGTGTGTCCCTCTCTTGCAAAAGTAGTTCACCAGTTCCCATGCCCTTTACCAAACTTTTCTATGGGGACTTGAATGTACAGCTTTACTTTCCAGACACTATTATTTGGTCATGGTTCCCATCAATATCATTATCCTCAATGCTTTTGTATTTCTTTTCCCTGCAATGGCATTTTGTGAGTCAGCCAACACAGCAGTTCAGAGATAATTGACATGCTTCGCTCAGAAAGTACATTCAGCCTCCAAAATAGCAAAGGAGACCACACAGATGAGTGCATGGGCAGACAGACACTGTGTTCCACCCTTTCTAACGATATTATAAGAAAATTGACTTAATATTTAAGAACAGGTCATTTCTTTTTTGTCTGAAAGAATTATGAAATTTGCTTTCCTGATGTGAAAGTCTAAGGGTCTAAATCTAACGTCTATTGAAATCAATGGGGGAAAACAAAGTGAGTGACATTTTTGTGTTGATTTCGGAGACCCATGAATCACTTTCCAACACATTAATCATAAAGCACAAACAGAAGTGAGATTTCTTTGTTGTATTAATACTTTTTATAGATAGTTATACAAAAGGCAAACAACAGGCTTAGCAACAACATAAAGTTAATATCTTTCTCCCTTGTCCTAACCAGATTGATGTAAAAAGGTGTGTCTCAAAATATTAGAGCTGACCAGAAAATAACTATACTTTGCGCTGATCCTCATTGATTGAGCAAAATTTGGTTTTATTCAATGCTGTATGAGAAGAAAAATAATCATGTATTGGGCTAAGAAATGTTTTCAATTGCTGAAGGTGATGTATGTTGTAATAAAATAGATATTGCACCCTTCAGAAACATCAGGAGAGAAAGTGCCTGTGGCGGGAATGCTCCAAGCAACCCATGCCAAACTCAACCGGTGTCTCCAGACAGACTATTCCCTCCCAAGACAACATGAAAATGGACTTTCCTTGGACATATTTTTGATGCCAAGCTCCTTTGATAAGCCTAGCTCTTTAATTTCTTTGGTGGTGTCTATTCTAAACAGCTAGATATCCCTAGCATGAAGGCTTTGGTTTCAGCTTCACTGCATCCCTCTCCTCAGACCCAGGAGGACAGAGGTTTCTCCTCTGTGACATCTGCTCCACAGCTTGAGGCCCTTCGGGTTCTTTTTCATCTCTTTCTGGATGGCAAATGAACCATCTTCCTCCTGAATAGATGCATGTGAGAAACAGGGTTGTCGAGTTTTGTTCAGCCACTTATTTTCACAAAAACAATAGCTGAAACACTTTACGTTTACAAAAATAAAATGTGGATTCACACATAAATCCTATAGTTAAGCACCTTCTGTCATATGCAAAATAAATTTACCAAAAATATTCTTTGGCAGCACAGGCAAGTGAATTAAAATTGTTCCCAGATTTAAAGAGAAAACCCTAGGACCAGAACTGTGTGAATAATTGATTGTTTTGGTTCACTGCCAACTGTGAATTTCTACAGGTGTTTTGGTGAACAACCCTACCTATCTTCAGTTCTACCTTCTCCTGAAAATAATAAAAAATGTTATCTTATAAACTTCAGTTCAAATGAGAGCATGACATTGCCTCAAGTTACTGCAAGGGATGCACGACCCCAGGAGCTGCTGCCAGCATCTTCCCATTCTCATTTCCAAGCTTTCATGTCCATCACAGCCTGTTTTTGAATTTTGACTCTCTTATTTGAGACAGAAAAAGGACATAGTTTAGGGAAGACAAACAGTGAAACATCTACCACCTTCATGACCTTGTGATGGGGAAGAAGACAACAGTGATGTGGTCTCAGGAACAGGATTTTCTGTGAAAGGTGGTTCTGAAGGACACCCCAACTGCCTCATGCCAATGGAGATAACCTGGACCACTGACAGCTGGGAGGAGAGGCAGAGAGGTTTTGTTTTAACTAATAAAACTTGGTTCATAATACAAAACCACAGCTGTTAAGCTATTTTTTTAAGGAAGGCTTGTACAGTGGTTTTGGTTTTCACTAAATATATATCATTTAATGGAACTCATAGGATGCAGATTCTACTCACATCCAACAAATACATCCATTTAAAATTCAGATGTTATTCACTCCTCACACACAGTTCTCTTTTACCTCTGTAAAACAGCAATTTTTTTCCTGTGCAAGGACATATTCCTCCACACAACCGCTTCATCCATTCTGAAGGTGGATAATTTTAACTACCAGATTTGATAAGTTGTATATTAAGTGGTCTTTAATGACTAGTGCACAAACTGTGTACAGAAAACTCAGCATCCCTTCTTGACTTGTTGATTAAGTAGGTTCTCTATGTAGTAGACACAGTATTCCATGAACATGTGCAGACCTCTGTGAGTGCAGCTGCTCTGTTACGTGGTCAAAAAAAAGACCAATACTTCTGAAAGTTGCTGTAGGTTATAAAAAGAAATACACACTTATCAGAACTAACATCAAGAAAAAGATAGGGAGGAGGCTGAGTTATCTTTACAGTGATAACAGCAACGGAAAAACATTATCTGCCGAATTTCAAAAATGTGCATCAGGCTTTCTTCATGCACTGAAAAAGCCTCAGGCTCTCCTAAATATGCTGGATTTATTCTGTCCCATGTTAATCTCAGAATGAGGGCTAAAATTAACCACTTTTAAATTTTAATTTAGTTATTCAGGATTTTTCCCAGTTATGGTGATGACAACTGTGCAATAACATGGTGTTTCCATGTTGGCTACTTTTAGGCTGCTGATGGGCACTTCTCTAACCCTGCAGCTCAACGGTGCCATGCAGACGTATGCAAGAACATCATCTGCTGGTCTGGAAAACTCTCCCTGCTCCACCTTACAGTGGGAGGTCTCAGCAAACAGCCCTGGTTTAATGATTATCACTGCGATAAACTCAATTCTTTCTTCACCTGCTTTCCTATTCCTCCTCCCTCACTGTTTCCTTGCAAGCTTCGCTATTTTTCCATATCTTCCAGAAATAACTGTATAATCCATCCTAAACATTTGTTTTTGGGGGGTGTTTTGTTCTTTTCTTCTAGTTTATTGCTTGTGAAGCATTCTGTTTCAGTCAAGCATCAAACCCCTCCTTATGAGAGACTATTTTGTTGATAGCATTCACTTCTACTATGTTCTTGCATGGCCCCAAATTACATCTTCTACCTGCAGTAATCTCTGCATCTTCATTGCCAACCTCTTTTACAGGTTACCTAAAACAAGTACATGAAAAACCTGCTGGTTGACCTAATTGGCTCCTGTTTGGTTGTTACTCAGCTCCATCTCCCACTAGACATTAAGCTACAGGGCATCATTTCCTCTTAATTATTAGATTAAATTACAGGATATTTTTTATCCAAACTTCCACTGCATTACAACAAAGCAAAATACACTGACAGACCCAAACACAGACTTTTGGCCAAGTCATGATCATCAGTTTAGTTTAGTTCATAACTTCTTCTTGCTTATGGAGATCTGTTTCTCTACATGCGACTTCCTTCCATATGGCTTGCAAAAAACTCGGGGGAGTAGCACACACAGAACTGCTTGGTCAACACATTTGTTACTTCCATCGTGGCAGCCCAAAGCACCGATTCATCATGAAACTAGACAGGCAAAGAAGCAGCCAGCCAAAAAAAAAAAAACAAAAGTGGAAATACAAGCAACAGTGGAAAACAACTTAAAAGACTGTTAAGCAAACTATCTTTAAGATCTGCTTTGACTTTGTTTCTTAATAATTACAACTGTAAGTGCCAAATTGCAAGATACATAAAAATTAATTTGTTATCAATGATGCTGAGACAACCTAAAAAAATGCCAAAAAAACTCCACAACCTTGGAGTAGAGCTTCTGCTTTCTATAGGTTATGGAGCACTCTCCTCTTCGCATGGGCAGACTTGATTCGTCTGCCTTCCCTGACGCCCTCTTACCTCCACCTTCAATCAAAAGCCCAAGAGCTCTTGAGACAGGCCTAAGAATAGTCTGCAGTTAAATCCTGATGGTGCTCTATTCATGCACTGCTCTTCTGGACAAATAGTCTGCCATGTACCACAAAGCTATTGCTCAAGTATTAATTCCTGAAAGGGAATAACTCATCAGTGAATCAGTGTAAGAAAAGGTGCTGACTCTTTGCCATGGAAACAGGTGAAGGGGCATATTAAAGAAGAAATTGTTTCACTGGAGAGGCTACAGAGATCTGGCAGGAGCAGCAGTCTGGTTTGAATACCAAAAGTAAGCAAGTGTGAGAAAAATGCCATGTTTTAAAAAAGTCACATGCAACAGTGAAAAGACACCATGAGTAGTCTCTGTGAAGCATTCCCAGATGCTCAGACCATATATTAATCTTTTTCCCTGAATGCCTTTAGCAAAATACACAAAGCAATTTTCTTAGCCCCTAAATTTTTGCTTTCGTGATTAGCCTGTGTCTTTAAAGAGGTGAACTCAAGTTACAACGGGGCATGGAGCCGCACACACAGGCTGTGCTCTGCCTCATGCAAAGGTCTATCAACTGTCCCAAGGTCTGAAGTCCAGGGGCCAGGAGGTTATCCTTCTGCAAGCATGTAGAGAGAGAAGCAGCTTTTAGAAAACATATCAGTGATATTGAAATTAAATCATCCTAATGATACGGTGCTGAGCCCCCTGAGACCTGAAAGTGTTGGGTCCAGTTAGCCAGAGGTTGGTACAATGGGGAGAGTGGCTGGCACCAAGCTCCTTGACCTGGTGCATGGGCATCCTCCAGGCCTCAGGTGGTGGGGATTAGTTACTGGGGTGGTTTTCCTTGCTAGAGAGAAAGATCAGAGCCTCTGTAACATTATGATGTTAGAAACAATCCTTCCAATAAATAGGCCCTCAACAGGACGCCAGGACATTTAAGTACAAGACCACTTTGTTGTTCTACTCCACAAAATGTTTAAAAAGAAACAACAGTATGAGACCACCCAAACCAGAAAAGCAGGCATCTTCAGCTTTGTTTTCCCTAAACACTGATAAGCCGGACGGATACCCAGACCGTGACTGCACATAAGCCAGAGCAGGGAGTGCAGGGGAAAAGTTTCTTTATGTCCTTCTCTTATGTGCTTATCTCTAACTTGGCAAAATCAAGATGAAGAAATATCTTTTTGTTACAGCTAAGTAACTGCAATTTGCACATGTTCACTCTGTATTTAAGAAAAAAAAAAAGAAACTTTTCTCAGAAGCCAACCCCATCTACCCTTTTGTTCACTTATTGTGCTGCTTGTCTGGTTCTGATCAATTATTTTCTGCTCTGCTCTTAGTGCCCATTTTAAAACAATTTACCCTTTTTTTTTTTTATTGTATCACTTAACTCAAAAACTTTATACGTCAGGAGCAAACGGAGTTGATCACTATGCTTAGTTTTATGGCAGAAACAAAGCGCTAGGTCAAGGGTATGTCTGCATTAATGGATAGAGCAGACTTTAATCCCAGATGACAAGTGTATCTAAAATGCTATTCCAACGCATTTACAAGGATTGCACTGTGAGAATTTGCCTTGAAGATGACAGAAGGAAACTCACGTGCACAGTCTGATTAGCAAGCAGCATTAATAAACCACATATTAACACAGGTGAATATGGAGCAGGGAACACTAAAAGGCCATATATGCTACAAGTCTTAACTCATAACACACAGGTGGCTGCAAAAATCAGGGTTGCTGATTTATGCTTCATTCTCTGAAAAGAAAAAAATAAAATTGCATGATCAGGAATCATGACACTGTAGAGCTGTGAACAATTTTATCCCTGGCAGAATAATCTTATGGTTATTATCCTTAGATTCTTTCCTCCCCCCCCCAATAGCACATGAGCTTCACAAACAGAAAAAATATTGCTGAGATAAGTACTGTGCTCAACAAAGCCTCACATGCTTTCAGTCATCTGTCACACCACGGTGTTATTGAGCGTTTTGATGGGCAGCGACCACAGGTGCTGTTGCTGCACCCATGACACTGTTGCCTTGCGTCCAGCTGGAGCTGCCGGTGCTGCCATCAGCTCAAACGAATGATGAGAACGTACACGAGAGCGAAGTCAATTAGAAGAAAAGAGCATCGCCAAAATAATTCAATCTCCATAAAACACCTTTTCTGAAGCAACAATATGCTCACTTGAAGTTAATTATGACATCTTCAGCAATTCCTTCATTGATTTTAAGGAGGGCATCATACATTTGGGGTTCTCGATCAATTGTTCCTTTCGGTACATTTAACTGCTGCAGAACGCAGCGGTGTTTTGTGCAGCTATTTTGTGCACAGAGAAACACTACTTGAAAAACACCTCAGACTCCCATTTATTTCAAGTCATTAGAGCAAAATCTTTTGAATGGACAATATGATTCATAAAGTCAGAGCAATACTTCTATGAGCTTTCTTATGAATTCTAAACCTTCAATATTTGTTATAGCTCTTTATTCATTTGGTGCCTGAAAAGAAAAGAGGAAAAAAGCTCACCACTGAACAAAGAGGAAAATGATTCTCAGATTTCAAACAATAAGCACATCAAATTAAAAAATCATTTATTTCAGTACCTCTCATGCCACTTAGTCACAAACACACACAATTGTCTAGCCAGGCTTCTCAGCCCACACACAGCTATTCTGTGTCTTTGAGGCATAAATTGAAAGTAAGCAACTCTGACAGAGGGCTGAGAGGAATACACAAACTCTCAAGTGGAACTAAAACAGCAAACTTCATGTTTTTCTTCACAACCCCTTCCCAAATGCATGCACAGTTTGCACTCTATCTCCATACTCTTAGAAACGCCAAAAATCTTTATGTATTTGGGTAAACAAAACAAAGGAGCGAATCCCACGTATATCCAAACAGCTCTGTACCTTGGCATCCATCAGCACCGATATTTTAATGGTAGATCCTGGCCAACTAATTGCACTGAACTTGTCTTTCAGCACAAAGCTGGAGGAAGGTGAAGATAACGATTCCGTCCCACCAGCCCCAAGCTATTGCTGCTGAAGAGATGGCACAGCCTCATAAACCCTCAGCTAATCTGGGTTTCTGCAGGAATCACTGCTGGAGGGACGAGTAATCCTATAGTACATATGGTTTGCTAACAGCCCAAGGACAACTTATTCCAGAGCCTCAGAGCATGGGGAGAAACATCACACAAGGCAAGAAGATTAAAGGCTCTTACCACTTCTCACTGTATTACCACAGCTTTCTGTACCAGAAGAGGAAAATTAATATGAAAAAGTAGAAAAAAAGAAAGGATGGAAAGGAATATTAAGCAAAAAAAGTATGTAATCTCATAAATACCAGCTCTGCGTTCATTACGTTGCAGCCGATGTTTCCAAACTCCAAACATCTCCAAAATGCTAAACCATGGCCACCTTCTCTGGGAAAAGGAGCACAGTTACACAACACGCTTTGGTACTCAAACTTACATGTTTATTCTGACTCTTTACAGACACAACCACAAACACATTGCTCCAGAGACCTGCCACAACATGTTGTCACAGACAGATGCTGCTCATTGTCCCCCTCCGAGCTCCTGGACAGGCGATATTTCTGCTGCGTGAGTCTACCAGCTCCAAATCCAGCTCATTCTTTGCCATTTACTTTTTGTTCTTTGCTATTCATCCCCTTTCCTATTTCTCCCATTTCATTTACCAAGTAACTCTTACTCATCCTTTTTCATCTGTCCACAGTCATGACTTTTTCTAGTGTTTTCTATCTAAGCTATTCTAATCTAATCTTTTATGGGACTGCTGGCTCAGAATGATAGCTCTCCTTTCAGACCTCATTTTTCACATTACCATGTAGCAGTATTACTTGGTTACTGGTAGGGATTCAAGTTCTCTCTTTATTGTTAGAAAAATCTATTATGAACCTCTAGACTCTCCTGTATTGCACAAAGAAAAATAATTACAAAAAGTACCCACTCTCTTTAATACTAATAATTTGTCATCTACTGAGTATTTTTTTTTCTAGGTGTAATATTAGTCTGACTAAGTCATTAGCTTCATACTAAATACAGCAATTTTGCTGTCTCCTAGCCAAATATTTCTAAAATTAATGATACCATTTAGATAAAATTATATTAAAAGTTGTATATACAGCCATTTCGGTGTGCTTATCCAATGATAATTAATTATCTTGATGTTCTGAACTCCAGTCCTTCACTTCTAATTACGCTTTAATATTTCTGATGATCATTCTTTAACAGATTTCTTTCTTAAATTGCATAATCTAGTCTGACATTAAACTACTTTTGACTGGAAGGAGAAAGGAGATGTGTGTCTGGGAGCACATTCACCTCTCAGCAGACTGAAGCAGCGAGTTGCAATTGGGAAATAGGTTCAGAGCCTCGGTGAAAAAATAAAGGTATACTGTTTGCACAATAATATTTGATATGCAAAAAACTGTACATCCACAAGCATCATAGAGACAAGAAAACAAGTCTAGAAAATGCTCAACAACCCTTTCTGCTTAAAAAAAATATTTAAAAATAAAGTTGTATTAATATTTTGTGATTAAATTTCTCCCAATGGTCTTAAAACTTACAAACACACCCCCACAAAATTAAAATCTTTAAGAACAAAACACCATAAACTAAAGCTCCAAGCAGTATTTGTCCGGAGTAACACTCCCACACATATTATCAGCAATGGAAAAAGACGAGAACAACTGCATCATGTTTAGAAGTTATTCCAGATTTTACTCAGTTCTCAACAGGGATGAAGGTATTTACAGCACTGTAGATTTGTTTTAAAAAATTAAATAGTCCAACACATTTTACATTTGAAGTAAAATTTTAAAAGCACTAATAAGTGCAGATGATGAGCAGGAATCAGTCTTCAGCCTCACTATCACTGGAAGCTTTTCCATCCTGCCTGAACACCACATGTTGAGGATAGATCCAATTTTGCCATCTTTTATTTGCATAGGTGGGGACATTTTATTCAAGCCAATTATCTCAGCATGATTCATCATCATGATGCTCTAAAATAAAAGCAATCATGCCAGATTGCTGGCAATTAAAAACATTTTTATATTTGGAGAAAAATTACCTGTTGAACTGGCAACTTTTCTCCAAATAAAACCGGGATACCTGTTGAACTGGTGTGCTGCAGTTTCTCCTCTCCCTGAAACACAAATGCATAACACCCCCTTGCTCTATGTTTTTCCTTGATTAAATATCTGTAAAAATGAAGTGAAAAGCTTCTCATCTGCTCACTCATTTTGAATAGGAAGAAATAATCTAAAGACTTAACTAATTTCTACCAACCTTGAATCAGAGCATATACAATTAATGATGAAAATTAAGTAGCTACAGAATTAGGAATGGCCAGTATTGGAGCTGATGGCCATTGTAATACACTTCATCTTTATTCTTAATGATGGGAGAGGGAATATATAGACAGACAAGTACCTCCACATTTTTCGCTAATAAGCCTTTGCAAGTACAATGTCCAGAGAAGGCCACAAACCTTAATGATAGGAATAGAGCATTAAAAAAAAAAACACTTAGCTCAAATTTCTCTTTGATTTACAGTGAAAGCAATTTGCAGAGTTACTGGGCAGAGGGAAATGCAGACAGCAACCTGTACAAACTGAAACAGGAGCCTCCAACTAGAGAGCAGCAACGTGTAGCACGTCCAGACATAAAAACAGCAGCTTATGTAAAATTTCCTGAGTGGTAAACGTATTTATAGTCCAGACAATATGCTTCGAATGGGAACTGATGTTCTGGTTACAAAGAAATGAGACTGTCTCCAAACTGAACTAAAGCTGCATCATCTTTAAATACCTGAAACGTTCAGATATCAGATGTTTAAGTGTCACTCCATCTGTGATCTCTGCAGAATATGAAACTCTTTATTGCTCCCACAGCTGATCCTTCGCTCTAGTCATTTCTTCTCTAAAAGTCCTGTTTTCTAGCAGAGGTGGAATAACTTTTAAAGCGGGATAAAAGCCCAGATTCAGCAGAGTGCTGTATCCACACAAAGGAAGATGCTCTGGAGAGCTGGCCTGACACAGCACAGCCACTGCTGCATCAGCGAGCATCCCCGGCACTCTGAGCCATCACCCAAACTGCTGCCGCCGTGCATCCCACAAAACCCTTCTCCTGCCGAACAGCAAAGAAGTGTTTAGCAACAAGGAAAGTAACAAAGCATTTCAGCCATTTTCCATGGCATTCACACAGATGGGATCCACTTCTAGAATTATTTGCTCTTTTTTTGACCACGCTGGTGGCAGAAAGCAGATTCAGGGCTTTTCCAGGTGGAGGCTTCTGCACTTTGCTGTGTCAGTCTCATAGCTGGAAGCATCAAGGGAATGCTTGGAGAAGAGCCGAGCGAGGCCAGCTCGGGTTTGGACAGTGTACAGTCATGTGGAAGCAATGAGCACACTCAAGCCCTACCTCTGATAGCTTCTTTCTGCCACTACAGCACCACATCACCATAAGAATTTGGGTTCCCCATACCACACAGTAAACACCTGCTCTAGACTTCATCAGCTGTGACCCATCTCACTGCAACCAGCTGCAAGGCATTCATAGATCCAGACAAATACCAACAGCTTTGGCTTGTATTTAATCAGCATCCAGCAAATATTGATCAAGGACATGATTTCAAATTACAGATTCATAATAAAAAAAGTGGGGGTTTGGGGTTTTTTATCCTCCTTGAGGCTGTACTGGGATTTTATTTAAAATCAATTTATGATGTCCTTATTTGCTATTTATATTATTTAGAATCGTAGCATCATTTTGATTGGAAAAGACCCTCAAGATCATTGAGTCCAACCATCAACCTAACACCGGTATTAATCCATGTCCTTAAGAACCTCATCTCTGTGTCTTTTAAACCCCTTCAGGGATGGTGACTCCAGCACTGCCCTGGGCAGCCTGTTCCAATGCCTGACAACCCCTTCTGTGAAGATATTTGTCCTAATATCTAATCCTCTGATTCAGTCTCAGATTCAAAGGTAGTCTAAGTAGAAGCAAATCCAAGGAAAATCAATGCCATAGGCATGCTCTTTAAGCAGCAGCTCAGGCAGAACTCTAAAGAGTCAGAAGTCATTGTTTTTTCTTACTTGCCAGTGTCAGGGAAGGAAAAACATTGGAAAAGCCTAAAAGAGTTCCAATTTTTCACTCTTGGGAGAAGGTCTAACTCAGTCTCCTCTTGCTGTTTCAGCTCAAGGTACACTGAACTTGGCTTTACATCTTTCTCTGAGAAAGAACATGACATATGATGTGAAAATGAAGATTATTATTATTATTTTATATTTTCCTGCCTTAAAGAGCCCTGAATGAGTACTGGCAAAAGTCCTGCTGCAGGCTGGGTGAGCACAGAGAAGTGCCCTGAGCTTTAGCAGAGCACTGTGTGGGACCGCACCACAGGAGAATGGTGCAGAAGCATCATCCGTTCATTGAGCTCTTTGGATTTCTCTTCACCTCCCTCCAAGCTGAGCAAGAAAAGAAACAGCTTAAAAAATTAATGTTCTTGTTTTCCCTCTCCCCACTCCTGCCTTGTTTGTTCTTCGGAGCTGGAGAGAAAACAAAGCTGCTTCATTATTTACTGCCACCTTAAATTTTTGATAATAGTCAAAGTCAGATGTTCCACATTAAAAGGTACAAGCTTCCATCACTTAATGGTAAAGTTAATAGCAAGAGCACTGCACTGTGTCAGGTTCACACATGAGCATATGGACACATCTGGGTTTGTGAGATGAATCCTCTGCCACAGTAAAGGCTGAGCTTGTCAAATGAATTATTGAGGCAGCAAACGCAAAATAATACAAATTATACACAATTATCAGAAGAAAACTTTATATTGTTCCCCCCCTCAGAGTTTCTGGAAGCGGCAAAAGCTTCAGAAATAGTGTGTCCCAAGAAGGAAACACTAGCACATGCTCTTTGCAAGCAGGGAGTAGAAAGAGGAAAACATACTTAAAGCCCAAAATTATAGAACAGTATTATACAGAAAGACTGATACACACTGGATTTGGATATCCTGCTGTGCCAAGCTCAGTTACAATTCCTATCTCTCCCTGAAAGTACAGAGACAGCACTGTTTAGAACAGAATTGCTGTTTCTGAAGAGCAATGACTGTCCATCCCCAACTCCACCCCTGCTTGCTTTGTCCCACAGGGTCGTCAGAGAAAACAGAGCAGCCCAAGCCAAGGTGTCCAAGGATAGAGATGTTGACCAAAACCCACCTGGAAACAAGGGCCTGAATCTGCAAATTAATTAAGAAGACTGCTGAATCTACTTTTAGCTGTATTGCTGGAGTTGCAAGATTCACCATTTCTGACCACCGCTTCAAAAATAAGCAATGAAAATTTGTTAGTAAAAAGACCCTCCAAAGCAGAAGGCTAAAGAAAATGTGTTGAGGTTTTAATTATTATTCCTATTCTGGAACGCACAATTCCCTGAAGGTTCTCACACTAACAGGAAAGAACCATCTGCTTCTCCAACTACTAGTTATTACAAAATCAGGTTTACAAACAAAAGGTGCTTAGTAACAATTCCCCTATATGAATTCAAATATAAATTTATTTTTGGTTGTCTTAAGTATGTCACCTGATGCAACCGGAGAACTTATGGCTATTTTTCACATTAACTAATCCGCTGCCAGTTTTGGTAGAATAATTTTGTCTAGGCGAACTTCTCAGAACTACCTTCAGAGTCTCATGAGAGAGTTTTCTATTCCAGCCTGAGAAATAATGTCTGAATTTTCAATTATTTCTTCCAGTGAAAGCTCATGTCTCTCTCACATTAAATCATACACAATTTGCTCTGAATTCCACTGGCCAAGTCTTTTTCCCCCAATTCCACTGGCACTAAAATCCATCACCTTGAGAAGAAGTTGGAAGGTTACAGTCCCATCTGGGGTGCTACAACTGCCCCTTTCATTCACAGAGATCCCCTCCTCTGGGGCACCTTTTCAGAGTCTACAGATCTCAATGGCTGAACATAATGTGACTGATGTAGTAGACATCTAAGCCCTGGTGTTCCAGTAATTGCCATTTCTGTCACTTCATCTACAGGATTTCCTCTCCATTATCTCCGTGAGCTCTGGATGTCTGAAACTGTAGGACTATAAACAAAAATATACTAACCAAAAATAATAATAATAATAATAAAAAAAAAATCTGTGCATCTCTAGGCACAAAGATTGCTTCTAATTGTGCTGTTGAAAATAGTTCAAGATTACGTTGCAATCTGCAAGATTAATAGTGAAACCTCAAGAATAAGTTTCCCTTCTCCTTTTAGGTTGGGTCTCTTGTTTTCTTTGCGAGAATAAGCTTGGTTTGGATAATCAAGCTGCAGCCCCACCAGTTCAAACCCTGCAGCTCTAACACTTTCCACAACGGGACTTGCCACAATTACTTTTCCTGGTCACTGTGGGTGATCAAGGATCACCAGAAATTAGCACACACCACATTTGCTGAAAATCTGCATACAAGCAGCCCTTCCTCTGCAACCAAGAATGGTAATGTCAGTTCTTTCATTAATGTATATAGTGATATAGTGAACTGCTGCTTTCAGCTTTATCTTCCTTATTTTCAGAGCCTTTCCTAAAAACTCCTCAACTTAAAAGTATCTGCATTTTCTGCTGTAAGTTGTTGCTTCAACCTAAAACTTATCACACAAAATCTAAAGTTATTGTCACTTTTCCTTAATAAAATTTAAAAGAAAAGAAACATCATGCAGATTAATACTTATATGGTTTTTGACTGACATGATGAGTCTTAAATAATATCACCAAAACAACATGTCAAAGATCTTGTACAAAACTGACCCAAGACTTCTAAATCATTTAAGCACCAAATCTCCGATTTCTTTTTTTTTTTTTTTTTGGGAAGATGTATTTAATCTTCTGCTACCTGTCTATTAATCTTATGTCCATAATTCCCCCTGGTCAGAGCACACCTTTAAGCAAAATGTCCCTTATCTCCATACTTTCTCCCTGCCAAGTTGTCTCTTGCTTTTTGTAGTAGCATAACTTTAATTTAAAATGTAACAATTTTAAGAGTTTCTTAAAATTTGCTTCGCAACTGTTTTAATTTACTATTATTCCTTTTACAGTGATTTTTAAGAGAAAAGGAGTCCAGTGGTGGATGCTTTTAAATCAATCTTAATGGTACAAGGCAGAGGACAGGCCCTTAGAGACACAGGTGCCCATGTTCTTTATTTTCTTACCACTGTACTTCCACTCACCGTTGGATTTAATTATAGGTTTTGTAACCTATTCCCTACTTTAAAAATATATTTATTTATATAGAAATAAAAATAGAAAAAAAGCCTTTAATATTAATGGATTTACGCTAAATCCATTATGTTAAATTCAATTTATGTTAAATTCATTAATATTAAGGGCTTTCAGATTAAAGCTTTTAATATAGATTCAGAAATCACTTCCTTTGTGATTTTAGCAGCTTTTTCAGTGGTTGCAAACACTTGTCACCTTGTTATAGTTGTAACTAAGTTTTGTAAACTATATCCAAGATTCTTACCTTATCTTGAGGCTTTGCAGGTTGTATGCAAAAGAAAACTGAAAGTTAGTCCTCAGTTAGTCCTTATCTTATCTTGAAAGGATAGGATGTGCTGAGAATGCACATCTAAGAAATCCAAGAATTTTACATGATTTCACAATGAACATAGGAATAGTGTGCATGTGCGGTGACAAAAGGTGAAAAGTACACGGGTGAAGACGACTCCTTACTTCATCCTGAAGACCCCCTGAATGACCACCAGAGGAGACTGCGCATGCTTAGAGTAGTTCCAAGGTGTTGCAACTGATATTGTGAAATAGTTGTGTAATCTGATGAATATGCAATACATACGTTGTAACCCTAAGGAATATGTATGTAACCAAATTGTATAAATATAGTGGAGTTCGAATCAGTGGTTGAAGCCAGCTTTGGGTGCGAACCCCTGGTTTCCCAGCACTGAAATAAAAGTACCACATATGACTACGTCCGTGGTTATGTGTCTCATTTGCTAACAACCTCAAGTAAAGCCAGTAAACTGCCTCACAGACTGGGGACACCAGAGGGAACATCCCTGCCTGGTTGGGAACCTGGTCACGTTTTTTTGTTGGTTTTGTGCAATCACCTTTTCAAGACCCCAGAGCAATGAGCCTCCATGGTCTCCTGCAGCAGCAAACTATGATGCTGACTTTGCACACTGGTGCTGTTTTAAACCTTGCCCTTCGGATTTTATTGCATTTATAGCTCCCTGGTTCTTAATTGCAGAGTTTGGTGAAGAGCAGACTGTGCACCATTGCCTGGTAGAGAAAAGTCTCTGCTACAATAATGACAAATCACAGCAATTAGTTCACGCAGATCGCAGCAATGCTTGGTAATGTGACTGGATCAGGTCATTAATTTGCTTCAGGCATTACCTGACCTCTGCCCCGTTTCAGAAGAATTAAATTTAAAATCACCATAATTGCCTGGACAACATGAGGGTCTCATTTGAAATCAATTCATTCAGCTTCCCCTTCCGTGTTTCTAATATTGTTTCTGAAGCATCATGACAATTTAAAATAATTATATTTTAATTAGCGCTGATTTGCAGTGGAAGTCATGCACAGTCACTTAACAACTTCCACATTAGTACTCAAATAACTTCCCTGTGATTATCTGGAGACTCAAAAGCAGAAATAATGAGATATTGGTATAATCTTTGTTGAGTTCCTTATAAAAATGTGTATAACAAGTTCTATGAGCAGCACATCTATGTCAGAACCACAGAAATAAGCAAAATTAACACAGAGAACAAAAACCCTGAACATGCAAACTAGAATTCACAGTTGACTAAAACATCTGCTTTAAGTTTACTTAATCATTTTTAGAAAGATTTAGCAGCATTTTACAGGATGGCAACATATATTCAAACAAATATTTCAGGTCTTATTGTAAACACACACCTAAAGGTCTGGGGTCTTGTTTGGCTGGTTGTTTTACGTTTGGTTTGTTTGTTTGCGGGTTGTTTTGTTCGGGGGTTTTGTTGTGGTTTTGCATTTTTGGAGTTGCGTGGGTTTTGTTCATTTTGTTGGTTGGTTGGCTTTTGGGGGGGTTTGCCTTGTTTTGTTTTGGTCTGTTGGTTTTGGGTTTGGCTGGTTGGTTGGTGTTTCGTCCTCTTGTGGGTTTTGGGGTTTTTTTGTGTGTGTTTTGGTTGGCTGGTTGGTTGGTTTGGATTATGTGTGTGTATTTTTGTTTGGTTCGTTGGTTGTTTTTTTTTTAAATTCTTGTTATTATTTTTCTAGGCACTATTTAGAGAACATACCTATTCAAATACCTTCTTTTTCACACTGTTCTTCACCCACTAATCCCCAAATACCCAGCGAGGTTACCGGTTACTCCTCTTGCCGCTGTCACTGAAGCGCAGTTGGAACAGACAGGGCAAGTTGTCAGCCCAGCAAATGGTTTTACTGGGTAAGGAGTGACTTGGAACTGAAATCACTATTGCTGGAACTTAGGACAGATAACAGATTGTCAGATTTTCTGAAGATCACTCTGAAAATCCATAAATAGTCCTTGTAATGGTTTTCCTCTCTCCCAAGTGCAGTGATTCCCAGCATCAGCCTCAGTTCCTCCCAGATCAGGATTTCCAGCCCCAAACCCAACTGCAGCTAATGTCACCTTGCTCCTTTGAAGTATTTTTAACAAGGGATCCCAAAGCATTTTTTGCACCTCCTCTACGAGTTACTGGAATAGAGCTGCATTCATTTCACGGATGCAGAGATTCACCAGTCATGGATATTCACTGGGAATGAAAGTCAAATGTCCTAATTAGTCACATAGTCCTCTAATCAGTTGATTATCTCTCTTTTCTGTGGCTAAAACAATTTAATTTTAAGTTTTGGGGGTATTTGTGCACAGCAGGATATGAGCTTGAATTAGGATATGTAGTTAAAATGGAAAGACATTAATTTCCATAGAAAAGCTTTTTGTATTTAATACAACGGCGTAAAAAAAACAACACAGCTAAGTACCAGTCGTACATTGCTGACATACCTACATACTTTTTTTGACAGCCTGAATTATGGAAGAGTTTATGCCTCCAAAAGGAAGAACAGTCATGTTGCTCCTAGCTGAAAATTGTCTGCGAGCAATACATTTTGCAGAAACAAAGCAGAGCTTTATAGAGTGGGTATTTAAATGACATGGCATTACTCCTAAAGGAAATATTACTCACAACAGCATGCAAATGTTTCGTATAGTGTTTGGCACAAAGAGGCACCATATGGTATTTAATGCAAGCAAATTAAACAACTCTACGCTACAGTCAACTGGAGATGCATTCTGCTGTAGCAATTCTAAATCCCGTATAAACAGTTTCCCTCCAGATTTGCACCTGTATCAAATCGGTTGAACATACACATGGTTCAAGACACTATGTGTTGTTAAATTTCATCCAGGGTTTCTCAATGCATACTAATGATGGATTCGAGGTAAAGTTCACAGTAAAGTATTTCAGTAATTTAGAGTTTCTGCATTTCTGTTCCTGAACTCAAGTGGCTGATCCGTAATCTCAGATTGGCCATCTGCACATGTGATCAACCCTCTCGTCTTCCATCATCAGTGGGTTATTCTATTCTTTATTTAATCTTAGCTGAACACATTTAAATTACTCTCATTCAAATAAAAGCACCAGCAACTGCCTACAGACCAGAATTACATATCCAAAACCCGTGCTGCCAAAGAGACATCAAGAAGAGCGTCCCCAATCATGACCACTATATCACATCAAAGTCAAGGTTGCTCAACACCATGATACATACTGAGTTACCAAGATGATCCAACCCTGTCCAAACCTCTTGCTTGTTTAAGTAACACAGGCTCCTGCATCCCAGGCCCCTGCCCCTCAGCTGGAGAAGACTTTCCACCCCCCTGAGCACAACCTCTATGCACAAAGTAATTTGCACCAACCACAACCCAAGTCTTGGCTTTCACAGCACCACAGACTGGTTGGGGTTGGAAGGGACCTCTGGAGATCATCCAGTCCAATCCGCCTGCTCATACAGGTTCACCCGAGCAGATCACACAGGAATGTGTTCAGGCAGGTTTGAATGTTTCCAGAGAAGGAGACTCCACAACCTCTCTGGGCAGCCTGGGCCAGGCTCTGGCACCTCAAAGTGAAAAAGTTTCTCCTCACATTCAGGTGGAACCTCCTGTGCTTCAGTCTGTGCCCATTGCCCCTCAACGTGTCATTGGGCAGCACTGAGAAGAGTCTGGTCCATCCTCTTGACAACCCCCCTTGCATCACCATGCTGCAGGTGTCATTTCTTACCCCACTCAAACAGAGACATTATCTATCCTGTAATTTTAACTCTCTGGGTTTCCTTCCAAGTCTACCTTGCTAAAAATCTACCATGAAGTGCAAATAACCCAAACTAAATTTCCTGTGTAATGATATTATAATCACTGAATCTTCGCTTTCACCATATTCATCAGAATTGGCTACTTTTCTAGGATGAAACCCAAAAAATCTCTCTGCTCACATTGGCTGCTCAGTAGACTGTTCAGGGAGATAATTTTGTTTCACCTCTAGAAATACTTGAAGCTATTCTGAAAAATATTCCTGCTCTCATGGCCAATACAGCAAACTAACCAAAATCAATGTTTCTGACTTCTTCCACAAAATTCAGACATCTACATTAACTAATATTTTCTCTTCCCTTGCCTCATCCTACAGATCTATAAACATCTAACCCATTTGTGGAAATGTACAATATTCCTTTTAACTCATCCTGGATGCACAAGCTAAGTTACATATTACAGTTCATAGAGAAGTTCCCTTTTATTATTTTAAATTAGAGACAAATGTTATTACCTTCACATATTTCATTACATAAATCGTCCTATTGAAACAAGGATTTAGTTCTATACTTTAGTACTGCTAAGTATTAAAATAAGATGTTATTAACTGTAGTCTCAGAATCAATGTCAAAATGTTTCAGCTATTTTTATGCTAAACATAATCTCTATGGAAACACTGCAGTTAAATTTAATATGAATTATCATAGATTTTTCTAGTAATACAGACCAGCATTAAAGAGTCCAGACTGGCTTTAAAGGGAACAAAATAAGAATTTAGGTGTCTGAACTGACTTACTGGATGACTTACTGGATAACTCCTTCTACACTCTGATTAATGAATTGAATTACATGCATTTACGTAGAGAGTTTGGGAATCGTGGCAAAGTGAAGGAATGATGCTAAACTCTCTTATTATCTCCATGTTAAGAAAAAGGAAGATGTATAACAAGCAATATTTTAACCAATCTGTCCTCAAAACCTCTAAATGAGAGTTTTGCCCTGTACAAATTCTATGAAAGTTGAGCCAATGATAATAGGTAATATCAAGTGATTCTCCTTAATAAATATATATTTCCTTTTTAGGTTTTTATTGTTAAGGTTTAATAACTTTTTACTATGTCTAGTCTATTTTAGTGTTAAGGACTAACTTAAGTTACACTAACTTAAGTCTTAAAGGACTTTAAGAGTTCGTCGTTTATTAAAGATGACAAGAGAATTCTGCTGAGATTGTTCAACACTCAGAGCATCCTGAGCATCTTGAGCATCACTTGGAGTCAGCACAGGAGAACGCAGCTTGTTCAAGCATTTCAAATTAAGAGACAGTTCAAACCAGGTTATGCTACTGAAAACAAACGTGCTGGCAAGTAAAAGGCACATTTCAATCTAAAATTTTTCTAAGAGTTTAACTTGCCTGAATATTGAAAAAGCCTTTTGGGCTTCCAAGTTATCCAAGCTGGTGATGAACAGCCATCTTGGTGGTCAGTGAAGACCAAGCAACCTGCTCTTTACATTACTTTAAAATATGCTTGAATACTGTGTCCAGAAATAGAAGTTGCTCTTAGCACATTATGACAGCATGCATCAGTAAGATGTAAAACCTACTAAATGCACTGAAATGCCCTTAAAATTGAAGTGCATAGAAATTGCACGTGCAGTCTGGACACACAGCCTGGAAAACAGAGCC